>NC_046222.1:5313448-5625578 GCF_009819885.2 Catharus ustulatus | reverse complement strand
CTAATTAAATAGCGACTGACATATCGCTTTTCAAACTAAACATCCAGCTGGGATGCTCAGTGCAGCACACTTGGTTTGTAAACAAGAGCACAGAGCACTCCACAGAACAGCCCTGTGCACTTTCTGCCATGAAACACTGCAGAGGCTCCCCGTGCCCTTGTAACAAATGATCTAATGATTCTCAGGAGGAGGAAACAGGGCTGATTTGTAGCTCTCTTCAAGAGGCTGAGACAGTTAAGCAAGACTTCTTAATTGCCTGCCTTTTATTATTTAATGCACAAGTTAAAAAAAGAAAAATCCTTAGGGCCAGATCCCAAAAAAGTAGTGAGGTATCCAAGCTAGGTGGAAGTTAGCTGCAATTACAAACAGTGACACTAAAAATTTCTGCTCAGCTGCTGCCCAGCTCAGAAGGCTCTTAAACCTAAGTAGGTACCTCTTTCAAATTTAAAGTTCTCCAGGTGCCCAGCATTCAGCTCCTGCACATGCCAAAAAACATTTCATTCCTGACAGTGCTGAGGAAGCTCGTGCCAGCCCAGTGCTGAACCTCTTGAGAGCCAGGAGAAGCCCAAGAGGTTTCAGTCTCCATGAACCTGGTGGACAGAAACACCTGAAAGCCCACCTGTATCTCTTGAATGGGTTATAAATAATGTCATCCTAATTATAAGTCACAATGTGGCCAGCAGACAGCCTGTCACAGATCCAGTAGATACACAAAGGAAAGCAAAGCAGCACTGAGCCAATCCCAATGTTCTCAGAAATATTCAGAGCTGCAACTTATTAAGAACAAATGAGCCAGGTACCTCACCCACAGCAAGGCAATAAACACATTTTTAAAACACTGCAGCTTCACTCTTCAGATTAAACTGTGGGAAAATTGACCTTTTAAATGAGTTACACTCAAGTCAGACTAACATCTGAAGTTCCTTGGCTGTGGGGGTCTAAAACCAGTGGGGCAGCCCCTGTAGCCTTGGCCCACTCAGGCTCCTGCCAGGAATGTGGAGAGAGAGAGACAGGAATGAGGGCAGGAGCACTTTGTCCCCTCTTCTCACACATCCTATCAGTGGTTCTGATCATTTGAAAAATCTCGCTTTCCCAAAGAATGGCATTCGTGCCGTGCCGTTTAGATATCACCATTTTGAAATAAGTTTGTTGTTCTCTTTTGTTGCACATAATCTTCTTCTCTTTGCTCGAGAGGGATGCAGCTCTCTCAGGAGAGCCTTTGGGGCTGTGTTCCGCATACAACAACGTCTAATAAGATTTATTGCCATATTTCCTTGCTTTGCTGTAAATTCAGGTACTGCGCTAATGGAACAATGAGATAGACCCTTGACTTGGTTAATACAGAGTCACAAGGAAAAAAGGCTTATGTAAGAGCCTATAAAAACAAGACAGTTCAGAATTCAGGCAGCTGCTCTATTCTTGATCCCTTTCATTGTGCCTCAGGATGGACAGACGTCAGCCAGCCAGATCTCTTACATGCATTATTGTACTCTGTGAAGTTTGGGCATGACAGAAACAATGGCAAAGATGAAATGGTAATGGTAACTTTTCTGCTCATTTTCTGACAGGCTTTAAAATCATTTCATATGGCATTGCACTCCTAGGAGATTTGATTACTTTTAAAATTAATACTATGTAAGGAAAAAAAAAATATCCCTTAGGCCTGTTGCAGTATTTATAAAGGTAATTTCTCTGTTCTCAGACTATTTAACCTTGGAAAAGATATTCCCCTTGTTGTGAATAACATCTGTAGAGATAAACAATACAAAAATCATTCTTAGGGCCCAGGAGTCATTTTGTTCTGTGTCCCACTTGTTGTCATGGCCAGTGCCTGGAGAAGACTCCAGGATAATGGAAATGCTAATGCTCCATACTGAAAACTGCTTGGAAGCAAAGCCTGTTTGGTATGAAGTTTCTGCCTTCTCAGAGCAGCCTAGACCTCCCATAGCACCAGAATGAAGGGGACTTAAATCTCTACAGAAGACAGAACTTTCTGCACATAAAAAGGTGAAAGGCTCCACCAGAGTCCTTACAAATGTCAATAATGATTCCATCAGATATGAGAAACTGTTTTCTCAAAAACATTCACAGAGACAAGTATAGCTATTTTAGTAATTCAACCAACTCTTTCCCTTCCCATCTTTACCTCTTTAAAGGGAATATAAACATCACCATGCATAACTGAGAGTTGCTCAGATATTATTGTCATTTTTATATTTCTGTATACAAGGAATAGAAATGGTGTTCTATGAATATTAGTACTACCTTCAGTAATTTATATTTTTAATGTGCTAAAGAGAACAAAGATGCTGCATTCATTCATGGCTTCGTCTCAAAAAAATAAGATAGCTGAGTGCACATAATGAATTTTAAATTAGCCAAACCAGGAAGTTAATCCATTGCATATAGTTAAGCACTGACACACACCAACACATCTCTTACCAACTGTCTCACTATTTATTTGACTTTTGAAATGTCCAAATGACACCTTGAGTCTAGAGCGTCCTCAAAACATCCTTAGAATTAAAATTTGTGGAGAGCAGTGAGCATTTTTCATATAGAATTGCCAAGTTGGAAACTGGGTAAAGACTCCTGTTTCAGAGGAAGTTACAAATATCACAAGAGGAAAATGTCTCATCCAATGGCACACACCAATTTTTAGGAGAAGTGAATGGTTGGGAATGCTGCTCTACTCATTCTGCAGATCATTAGGGACTGCACAGCTCACTGGGTCAGTAATTAGCCTGATGTGGGCACTTGAAGGAGAAAACAGGGACAGCAGGACACTCAGAGCAAAGCAGGACTTACAGCCACACTCCAGTTCCACCGTGGTTACTGCCCTTGTGTTCAGCAGCTGAAGTGGGGGATCCCTGTGCTGCTGGGATTCAGAAGCAGGGATCAGCTCAGTCACACAGCACCAGTGAAGAGAGGCTCCAGGGAGAAGGGATGACTACAGCACACAGCATCAACAGAGTGACCTTTCCATGCTGGCATGAGGGGAGGATGTGAAATGCAGCAGGATCCTCGTTTCTGGCAGTCCAATACTTTGGTTTGGTGCTGCAATACACTTTTGGATGATTTTGATTAGATGGTCACACAACCATGTGACATTTTCAAGAGAATTTTGCAATTTGTTGCTTGCTCTCAGACCCATGTTCAGTTTTGTGGATTATGAGGGACTGATGAGGGACTTGGGATGCTCTGAATCATTCATCATGAATAAAATTGACATAGAGCTGTCTGTTAATCTTGCTAATTCAAGCTTTTATCTCTCTGTTTCACAGGGCTCCTATTTTTAAATGCAGCTCAGGTACACTGTGCTATTACATATACCAGTTGTGCATCTCCTAAGCAGTGAGATCTAGTGCACACAAAAAAAATTCATTTCAGTGTCTCAGGAGTCTTTTTGGGTGTGATGTCTTCTAAAACAAATGGAGAGCTTTAAACAATAATTTTTAATATTGAGCATATGTGAATTTTTTGTTAGAATTCTAAGGGCTTCTGAGCCTTTGGGTTCGTTCTGGTTTGAGCTTTATTTGGGTTGGATCATTTGGAAAACTCTGCTCTGATGTTTCCTCCGTAACTGTGAGAAGAAAATTTGATTTGCATTTTAAATGAAAAGTAAGGAATATAAAAAAAATAATAATCATGTCATTTAAAGAACAGATGTGTAAACCCAGCAAATATTGTGTGATTTGAAACAAGAATAAAATTTTTTGGTAAAACTGGTAGAAGCAAATTTTCTTTTCTTAATGTTTGAGGTTCATATTTGGCATTAGACACTCAGGCTCTTTGGGGAAGAGCATTTCCCTGCTTGAATTATATTTCTAAACCAAGAGTTGAGCTATAAAAGTCCTTTTTCATAACATGCAAGCTGAGCTTAGCTTTGTCTGAACCTCAATGTCACCTGATTTCAAAAACAGAACAAAACTCACCAGTGGATTTCTCCAAGAAATCCTGGAATACACTGAACCCCTGAAAGTGGTGCTTTGCAGCAGCAGCACAGAAATACAGGTCAGCCTCGAGGTAAGAATGCATTAATATAATAACACATGAAAAACTCCAGGGTCAGAGAGGTGATAAATTCACTTTATGAGATCAACCAGCAGCTGCTTACATGACTACTACTTCCACCTTCAGGATTAGGTTCTGGTTTGAACACCCTCCTAGTGAACACCACAGAGCATCACTGACTGGAAAAAAGAGAAGTCTTTTTTTCCTAGCAAGGCAGGTGGTGTCAAGCAGCTGCTCAGCCCACCTCTGGCTCAGCCAGCAGGCTGGAAAAAGAGCATAATGCCTGTGGGGACACTTTTTGGCTTTTGTGGGACAAGCTTCATAATTCTGAGGGTCATGGGACAATTCATTAGTGAAACAACCTGCGTTTAGCATGGTTTTCAGAAATAAAGCAAACAAGGAGCTTTAATACAAGGCCATTTCTGTTTCTAGAAGAGGAAATATAAATATTGAGCATGCCAATTAATGCTTCTAGACCACAGTCATACAACCTGCTGTTTAAATCAATAATACTCTGAAAGACAAACATACATTAAAAAATGGATTAACCTCCAGGCTGCAAAATTCTAATAAAAATAGATCTTAAATAGATAAAGGGCAAGACTTCCAAAACCCATGAAATTAAACTGCTTTTATATTTCCTTTTTCTTCCTATAGCTCTACCTCAATATTTTCATTATAATTGCATCAGCAGTTTTGTATTGTTCTTCAAAGAAAATCTTTCATAACTCAGGCTAGCCATGAATAATTTTGTTTCTGGAATGAAAAACCAAAACCTGGGCTATTTTAAGTGGGTTATATGACCACTGTTCCTCAAGGGAAATAGAAATACCACTCCTCACTTTGGTCCAGAGTCATACTGAATATATCTTTCCATGCTTGGTGAGAGGAAGTTGCTCATCCTGGGAGGAGAAATTCAGATGGTGACCTTAAACCCTAGAGTTCAGTAGAGCTGTGGAGTAATTGATCCTGACTCCTCAGTCTCCCAAGACATATCTGCATTTTTCTGGGAGCACAGAAACACAGAAAGGGGAGCTAGTAAAGTATTCCTCTCTGAACAGCTACAGGAAACACCTGAAAATTGTCTGATTGCAGTCTTGATAAGACAGCCTGAATTGCAGGAGAAGGCAGAATTAAAAAATGAGTCTGTGCCTTCTTTCACAAAGGCAGATAAAGTCACTTCAGTTGAAATAGATCTGAATTCCTGATGGATCCCATCAAATGTGATCATAAAAAAAGTCTCTTAAATATTGAAACTATGAGTAAGTTTTATTGTACATTGCAATAATTTATTTTTTTAAGGGGACACCTCTATAATCACACTGGGACTTAATCAGTTGTCAGTAACATTTATGCAAGATAAAAAAAGTCTACTGAGGATAAGAGCAGGAACTGAAGAAAATATCTGATTAAAAGTGAGTGATAAGGACATGCTAAATTGCAGGGGAGCAGTTGCCACAGGACAGTCAGTGATAGGATATCAATCAGGGGTGCATCAGAGAAATCCAGTGATGACTTAGTGATGGAAAGCATAGACAAAACACCAAGACACTGCTAGGCATCTATAACATGGATTTATAAGTACAAAATGAAATGCAAACTACCCAATTTAGCTGAATTTTATTCAATCATGCCTTCTGTCTATTTACCTACTTTTCTTTTAAGCATATTAATCTATCATTTTCATATTCATTCTGTAACTGGAAGGAAGGTTTCCTTTGAATGATGATTTCATTAGGATATGTTCTGCCAGATAGCGATGCCTCCAGAGTTATGTACTACATTAATTCTGTCACTTCTTTTACCTTCCATTTTTACTTCACACAAATTATGAAAAAAAAAAAGAAAAAAAACTGAAAAAAACAAAACAAAAAAAAAACCTCTACATGCTGATAAGGAGAGGCTGCTATTTTCATGTATTTGGCATCATTTAGGTGAAAGTTGAACCTTCCAATAATAAGAGTTCACAAAGTAGGACTGCTTACCATGCTAACTGAATGAGGCTGTAGCTTATCAAAAAATCATTACAAAAGACAAGAATTACATTACTTAAAGTCAGAGCCAAGTAAGTCCTCACTACCTTTAGGAACTCTTGGAAAAGCTAACTCTTTCCAAATACCCCTTGGTGCAAGCTCTACGTGCTCCTTACCACGATCCAGTCATTCCTGCAGTTGTACAAGAAAAGCCATGAGAGAATGCTCATGATAAATCATGGAGTCACCAGAAAACTATGTAATAACAACCTCAGTTTATCTGCCCTGCTGTAGGATCCTCCCATCTGAAAGGGGATGGAAGAGGACACACTCAGTACAAAGACTGTGCACACAAAACTTGCTGGAGCATTTATGCTGCCCCAGCACAAAGAGGGACTTGCTGTCCAAAACCAAAAGTGAATTAGAGCCTCCTTGTATCTCTATTCCAGCAAAGAAATTCTGCCAGCTCAGTCAGAACAAGAATATCAGGATAAATTTCATTGAGAGACTATTTGGACCTTGCCAACAGAGCCTGTGGAATAAAATGTAGTGTACTAACCTATTTCTTCCTGCGCTACAGGAAACTACCAAGAATCCTGAGGAAAAGGCATAGTATGGGAGGGAACAGGATGGACAATTCAGCAAATTTCTCAATCTTTTTAGGCTTTCATCATCTGCTGTCACAAGTCACCAGAGAAGAGGGTTCTGACCACCAGGCTAAAGCACCAAGGATACCACAGTGCCGAGCTAAACCCAGCTGTGCAAAAGAAGCATTTCACATTCCTGCATCAAGGACACTGAAGGCAACTCTATACAGAAAAATTATTGATCTTATTGGGAAGAAAAAATGAGCTTGTTTTTAAATTTTATTACCTATGTTATATTAGCTCCAATTTGATGTAGGGAACAGAGATGATGGAATAATGAATATTTGTTGAAAACACGTAAAGTATTTATGATTTTCCTAGTAATAGCCAGGATAACTTAGGTACTCCTCACCCAGACTCACATTTTGAGCTGTGCTAAAGATTAACAGCTTCTCATCTCTGCAAGCACAAAGTGATGATTTTGTTCTAAGCACACAAGTTATTGAGACATTAAACACATGGAACTGCATCATCTCTGGATAACTGACATCAACTCAAATTCAGTCCCCAAATGAGTGACATTTTCAGTTCAATGGGTGGGATTTTGTTGATGATACAGTAAAAGATTTTGACCCTGCAATACATAGAAGCCCTTTCATCTTATTAAAAATGTGAAGTTTTTATGGGGTACAGAGGCTCTTTCTGACTTTGTGCCATGAAATCTCCAGTGGAGGTTTCACCCTGCTGTGCTGGTTCTTTTTGATGTATGGGCATGGAGAAGGACCCAGTCACCTGTGGAAAACCCCAGTGAACAGCCTCACACCAAGATACACCAACAAAGTGCTCAGAAAGCCTCTGGAGGAATTACAGCACCTTCCTCACCTGCTTAAACACTGCAGAAAGAGGCCCCAGCGGTTTGGTTTTCTCCTGTGCTGTTACAGCAAGGTCTGTCGCTAGCTATGGATGGCTTTTTGACTCTTCTGCTCTTCCCTCTCTGAATCCAGACCACTGACCAAACATGGAAGGTGAAAAGCCACCTAAGAAACCATCATTCAACGAACTGTTCCTCAGACTTGTGGAAACAGAACTTGTATTTCTTAATATTTTCATGTTCTCTGGCAAAATAAGGTAAGATTATAAGACTATTGCCATAAATAATAAATGTATAGGAAACTATTATATAATAAGTTCAAATCAACATCTGATATGTCTTCTCGTTTTTTAGGGTATTACACTGAGTCCAATAGGAAAAACAAAGTCTATGAAACAGTCAAACACCTCATTAACAGGAATATTATGTCAAGCCTTACTGACCAAGCACTGATAGGAAAAATAAACCTATTAAAATCCTCTCACAGAGCACTCCAGTGGAGATGAGTCAGCAATCACAGGCAGCTCTCACCAGAAGATTTTTGCTGGTGGGTAAGTTGTTTAGAGGCTGGCACTGGTATTAATTTAGTGAAGCAGAGGATAGGTAAATACTGAGGTGTGAGAATGAGAGATGGAACACCTTGAATAACTTTTGTCTTTTTTACTGTAATCACATGTGAACACTGGGATAAAGTCCTCAGCACAGACGGGAACACATCACCATGCTGATGGCAAATGACAGAGAGTCAAAGAGGGGGAAAGAAAATCCAGTGAGAAATACAAAGCAGGGGAGATGAGAGAGTGCTCAGCAAAACCCTGACCATACTAAACCCTTCCAGGCAGTTTGAAGGGGGTCAGTGTTGGTTCTTTTAAGCCATTCTCACAATGAAAACAACCTTCTGCTTAAAAAGACTGAAGGTTTTAAATCCAGTCATTGAAAGACAGCAAAATGAGTAACAGTGCTGTTATACCCCCATAACGTGGTAAAAAAGAACACCCTGCCAAAAACCAGTGCCATGTGGAAGAGTCCTGACCACTAGAAACACTAAATTTTCAGAGCTCCATAAGACAATCTTAGAAATGTTGAATATTTAAAACCAAGACAGCTGATGTGAGGTTCTTGAAACAGCTTCAGTACAAGAGATTGCAGTCTTGACTTCCTTCAGAGGAGGGGAGAAATGGTTGCTTGTAGGATGTAGCTACTCAAATCCTATGGTAGATGGCTCAAATAGATTAGATATAATTGAACACTGCTGGGATACGAAGACACATGTATGAATAGAAAATGCCAAACTTCTATAAGTTTCAAAATAAACCCTCTTTCATTCAAAGTACTCAACCTTAGCATAGGTGGAAAAAAAAAAGCCTCAAACTTTCATTCAATACAGCATTTCTTTAAGAACTAAAAAAGGCACTAAATTGATGCAGGTCTACAAATTGCTGCATTAAGTCTGCTATACACAGCCCACACACAATAACATAAGGGTAATGTAAAAACATGCATTAGGGATGAAAATCCCTCTCTCCCTCTGTGAAAGGACGAGCTGAGGGTTGATGGTGGGTGAGTATTGCTAGCAAAGCAAACACTTCACTACCTGTGGGTGAACATTTCATGCATGCTCTTTATTATAAAGCCCACTGAAAACTTGAAGTTGCTTTCCTGAAGGAGCTGTTGTGTAACTCAGACATCTGGGGTTTTCAGTTGCTGCCCTGCTTGAACTGGTTATGGAACACACTAAACCCAGAAGGCCCCACTTGAGCTGTTTACAAACCTTCCCTACTCCTCCAACATCTTTTTCAGCAGGCTACAGTTCAGTGCTGAGACTGAAGGCTCAGGCCTGGCTTTGTTAGATAAGCCACACCATGGACTGCAACAGGAAGCAGGACTTGTTTAAAACATCACTTTTCAAGAGTCCAGCAGAACCAAGACTGGCTTTTTCACAAGTTTAATGTGCTGCTATAGCTTTGGATCCACCCAAATATACAGAAATGATCTTTGATTCCACATCTATGTGCAGCTATGTAAGCCCATAACTTATACAACTTGTTACATACACCATTCATTCTTTTGTTTGTGTTTCATTATTGTGGTCAGGAACATCCAGTAGGTCCATGCATATCATGCCAATAACACTACTAAAAAATTCAAATGAATAAATCAAAGCAAATCAAACTCTCTTTTCTGTTCACACCTCAGAAACACACTTTGAATTTGTTGCTCAAAATAGCTATGGATTTATCTGTGCCGTTCTCCTAATGCACACAAGGTGCTCACAGCAACTCCATGCAAATATCAGAACTTCAGAATGCCTGTGAAGAAACCAGGTTGTCTCCAAGTGTTTTGGAAGCTGAGGGACTCAAAAAGCAACTAGATAACTTTGTGAAGGAAAATCACAGCAAGTTTCCATTAAACCCAAAGGCTTTGGGATCTTTGAATTCCAAATCACTGAAACCTTTGGAAAAGTGCTGGAAAAGTAGCAGTATTATAGGTGTTCCCTCTGCTTATCATCTACCTTAAGCAGCAAGGTGAGCTTTGGAAAGAGGCGACTGGATGAAACCCATGACTGGCCATACCTTTATCTGGCTGACCTCTGCTATTCTTGTGTTTCAGTGGCTTTTGACAGAGAAGTATCACTCTGCCTATTTTTCATGCTTTTTGCAGATGTCTGCTATTGAAATATATTTATTGTAGAAATTCACTTCTATAAAACATTCAAAAAGCTTGCTTATCTCTGTGTTACCATGGTATTTAAGCTGATTTTTACCATTCCAGACTCACCATGGGAATTTGTGATTAACTAAGAGTATCAATAAGCTCAAAAAGCAGCTGCACACAATCATGGACAGCAGGTCCATAAATGGATAATAAGAGGAACAGGCAGGAATTTTCCCTTGATATCCCTAAACCCAAAAGTTTTGACTCTGGGACAGCAGGAAGGGAATGAATCTCAGGATGTGAGCAGACTTATGTCAAAAGCTGTGTTAGACTTTGTGTTCAAAACACCCATGGCAGTGTTATTTGTTCCTTCTGATGAGTTCCACAAAACTCCATGAAGTGTAGAGTGGGAACCCAAAATGGATAATGCAATGGATTAGCCAAGTCAAAGGAAGAATAGCACATAAAAACTTACTATATAAAACATCACTATTCTTTACAAAATCAAAAACTATGTTTAGGGAAGGATGCCTTTATATTTCTGAAAAAAAGTTAGTGCCTGTGGACAGCTGGTGATGTTCATGTCATTGACTAAGACTTAACTCTAGTCATACTACAGACAGGAAATTATCAAATAATTGCATATAAATTTATAATCACATGGATAACACTGTGGTTTTCACAGCAATGATAGACATTTGGACCTGAGACTTCATCTACCCTAAACAAAAAGGCTCAACTGCAGCTTAAGCAACTCTGCCCAAACTGATTGAAGCAGGTCAGGTAGTAAAAGCTACAGTGCCACGGATCTCAGCTGGAGAGGAACCAAACCTCCCTGGCTGCTGCACTAGGTTCTGTGTAGTAGCAGTTATTTTCTTAGAGGGACCCAGCAATTAGTCAAAAGCTAATTTGGGAAAAGGTACGTGAGCAGCAGTAACATCATGAAAGCAGCAGAGTGGTGTTTGGTACCATGCCACTCATTAATTTCTTGGTACTGGCTAAGGAACCAAACAACTCTGGCAGACAAAAAAAAAAAAAGGAAGATGAATGAGAATTTACCTGCAGATTTAAGAATTTTTATAGCTCCCAATGAAGTTCAGGATATTTTGAGTCATTAGCCATTAATTGTCCAGTCTCTCACAGTTTTTGCTTTGACCATCAGCTCATCTCTGCAACTCTACCCGGCTCTGATTCCAGCACAAAGTCAGAATGGTGTGCTTCTCACTGCAGTGCCTACATGCTGACAGAATGTTATGAAACCACAATACCATTCCAAAATGGCACACAGCACATTTCTTCGTATATGAAATATGTTCTACAATAAGCTAATTGTTGATAAAAGCCTCTATCATGTTGCTAATTTTATCTGTAGAAAAGCTACTGAAAAGAATGACAATCCTGACAGGTAGATTCTTGAGTGATGTGAAGCACTGAAGTATGTACAGGATGCTGTGCTTTTATTACCTAAGCACTAATGGCAATTTCAGAAGAGGAATTCAGGTAAAGTGGTCCATAAGAGGAGCTCAGTCAGAAGAGTAATAAGTCATGGTATAAGTCAGGCAAGTGACTAACACTGGTAGGAATACAACCAGTCAACTGGTTGTGGTTTTAAAGAAGTTAGGCAGTAAAGAAGTTAGGTAGTATATTTACTGCATAAAACAAAGAAGATATTAAAGGATTTGGTGGAACAAAAAGCAACATCGAAGTCTATCACTCATCATTATCATCACCCTTATCATTCTCTGTTTTACAGAATCCAGGAGATGTGAGGAATCTTCTAAAAAGTCAAGCAGAACATCAACTGCAGATTCAAGATTTGGTCAGGAATCTTCCCTCCCTGTGGTGTGTGTGCCTTACTTACCCAATGACAGTGACAGGAGCTGTCTGTGGGGAAGAGAGCACAATTTTCCACCTTGCCTAGCATACCACAGGCTGTGCTTTCATACAGCTGATCATAACCTAGTCAATGATAACCTAATCATAAGAAAACATTTATTTAAAGGAACGAAATGTTCCCTTCAACAACAGAATTCCTGATCAAAATGCAACTCTGCTGCTGGTTCCATACAGCAAGAGCAAGTCCTGCAAAGTGCTGGATTCAGTCAGCCTTTAAGCACACTGTATAAGCACACCTCCATTTTTGCCTTTGGGAAACACAACAAAATTTTTCTCAGTCATTTCACAGCTGATTTTTCCAATGCATAAGAACTTGTCTGTCTTTTGGGAGTGCAACACAGCTGCCTTTTTATATGGGGAGGAGTATAAAGTAACCAATACCTCTCACATGCAGCACTCTCTGGACTGGCTTTTGCAAACACAGGGCCACTCAGGGCCCTAAGTGCCTCCTTTAATGAGGTATGTCCATGCCTGCTGTTAACACACAGCAAATCTGATTTACCATGGATTTTCTCAGTGCATGCAATGATTCCATGGGTCTGCTGGAGCATGCCTGGCTTGTGAGTGAAGCAAAGGTTTGGTTCACATGCACAGCTCACTTGATCCCTGCTTGTGTGAACAGCACCTGAGAAGAAGCTGGCAAGGGGCTACTTTGACCAAACATTCCTCCAGCCTGACGCTTCCTAGGGCACAGGTCCTGTAAATATTTTTGTGTTTAATGATCTCCAGAGCTAAGACATTTAATGCTGCCCTGCAGTGGGCATCTGCTTGGCCATCACACATCTTGTCCAGCTAAATGCAGTTCAGGGCTTGGGGTCACCCTCCCTGTAGGATCCAGGACACAATGACAAAGCATTCACGCCCTGTCCTTTATCCTCTACTCTCTGCTGTGATTGCTAAGCATCAGTGTTTTTACCAAATTGAAATCATCCAAGCATAAAATTAAATTGACACACTTTAAATGATGTGTGGCAGTTTCCTATTCACTTTCACAAATCTAAGTAATATAATAATTGTTTTTTTTGTGCAGTCAAAACAAATTCCAACCAAAGCAACAGATTTCAGTCAATCCAAACCCAGAACGTTACAAAAAAAGTTTATAATTCACAGAGATTAGCCAGAATAATTTTTCCCCTCCTCCTTACCTCTGCCCAGGTTGGGAAGCAGGGAATACCATTGCTGCAGGCAGTCTGGTCTCCTGCTTTGAAGGGGAAACCTGCAAGACAAGGGCTCTGTAAAAGAGTGGTACACGATAAAGAAGACACAGGAGCATAACAAACACAGATTTCTAGTGCTGGAAGATCAGCTTATTTCCCCAAGTTTATTTTGGGACAGTGAGAGCCTTTGAGCAAACCTTCTTCAGTGAAGCTGTAAATGCCATTTCCCACACAGACTGCATAAAAATCATGAGAGAAGTTTTGAGCCATTCAAATCCTTGCCATATCATTTCAAGCATGCATTTATTATACTGCTTATTTAGCACACTTCACATATAAAATGCTTTTATGTAGGAATGGATGAGGAGGAATTACCTGATGAATTTAAGAGAGCCAAAACCTGTACAGTGAGCACTAAAGAGCAGTTTGCAGGGCATGACTGGTGATATGAGCGCTCAGAAGGGGCACAAGGAATCATGATGGAAGAGGCAGCTTCCAGAGCATTCACTATGGGGCAAGGCTGGAGCCTGCAGCATGCCAGGTGGTGGTACAAGGGGTAAGATGAATTTGGCAAGTGTCATCTGGTGTGTAACATCTATGGTGATGGTGGTACAGGTATTAATGAGAAAGCCTGCAACCACTTGAAGGAAATTACGCTTATGAATTTTAACCAGCTAATAAATAATTCCAGAGACCCTAAGTACTTAGGCAAATCATAAAAACTTCTGAAATGGAAGCATAGCACACATTATATGTAGATTTCATTGGAATACCTGGCACAGATAATCACACCTGTGATTACATGTAAAAATATGTAAAAACATATTTTTCAGTTAATGGCAGAGGCTAGCACAGGGAACTTTTATGGGTATAATCATTATTGCTGGATTGACCAATTTCAAAAATAACTGTATTGCCAACAGCAGACAGGGCCCCCAATAGAAAAAATAAATGAAAAGTTATTGCTAAGTTAGAAGACAAAATTTCTCTAGAAAAGGATATGTAGCTCTACTTGCCTGGCAAAAACTGTAGGATGTACATGGGGACTGCACCACAGATAGCTCTAGCTTTTCATGACTGCTGTGGTGGGAAGAGATGCTGGTCTCTTGAAAAGTAGAGTGCCATCAGGTGAGATGACAGTGGGATAAAAAGATATGGCCCACCTTTACTTAAGGTTGAAGTACACTAATTAAGAGATGAGTAACTCAGTAATGATGTATAAAAACAGTGAAAATGATGATCCTTTCAAGGACAGGCTGTGCAAGCAGTGACTGAGGGTGATTTTCACAAGCTTACATGAATTACATTTTTCTCTTTCCAATTATTGGGCCATCCAGAAATCCTCACAGCTGGCAACTTCAGTAGAGTTTAAAAAGTAACTGCATCCAGACCCCACCTCTGTCTGCACAGAGGTATTGATTTGGGGTCAAGTCCCACAGGGGACATCAGAAAGGTAGCACAGAGAAATGTCTCACAGTTGTGTACACTGGGACTCTATGGATAGAGGGAAAGTCATGGTTCAAAGCTGGTGTTTATTAAAGCTTCTATAATTAGAGAATACAGATGTTTTCTTTATGTGCATAATGTAAACTCTGCATTGTGTAAATGTAGTAACAGTGAAGTGAAAGTTTCCTGCATGTAATTTTTCTATGCAACTATTCTGAATTATTTTAACCATTATTTCCAAAAAACACCTATGAAGATAACTTAGCAAACTGTCTACAAGGAAAGCTGATTGACTATAGTGCAGTTTATCTTATTCTTTTTATGCTGGAAAGATGAAAACATTATAGGTTTGCTATAAAAGCGCTGCAGAACTGCTAAGAAGCCGCCTGTATAATTTGTTTTTGTAACTCAGCGTGTTGACAGAGAATTCTTGATCTCAAAGGATATGATTAATTGTGGGCTGAGGGGATGTTTCCGTGGTTTGATTGGTCCTGCAGAACACATTGGAGCAGGTTTGGCCCCATAATAACTACACAATGAGCTCCCAAGAAGAGGCAGCTTGCATCCAAGCTGCTCAAACTGGCTGTGCCCTAATGGATGGGCTGTAAGGACTCAGCCACAGGACCAGAGGGAGTCAGGAGGGGGAACAGGACAGCTAACCCAGCTGCAGATGAAGCTGGAAACACAAACATCCGTCTTATGCTGGACTATTCCTGCCTTGGTATGCTTTGAGCTCACAAAAGAAGGACCACCACTGCCTGTAGGCACCAAGGCATGGCACAGAGGCATCCAAATCATCTTTGAGTGCAGCAGCTCTGGCACTGCAGTGGACACATTACAGTGCAGAGACCCTGGCATCTCAGCAGGGTGATTTAATCTGCAAGGGCTCTGTGCTTCTGTCACTGTCAAGGAGGCACGCCCGAACTATTTCTCTTGAACTTCGCCTGTTTTATATTAATGGGTTTCACTGCTTGAGGTATTTCAATTGTGTTCTGTCGCCAAAGGCTTTGTAATACCTTGATGATGTTTTATGTAGAAGCAGAAGTTTCTGGTTGCTTGAAGACTGAGATGACACCCTGACTAATTGCACAGCTTAGGAAGATGGTATTTGAGCATATGCCTGACGATTTCATATTCGCATTTGATAACCTCGTAATTTATATGAATAACCTAAAACCACAACAGAAATGCCCCAGTGGCTCTGATGCGTTCATTTTTAAAGGCAATTAGCATACAGGGTTCCCAACACTCCCAGCTATCTAGCCAGCTTTTGATACAAATTAACTGGATGCTGATAAAGAATAAAACAGCTCTGGTCTCTCCTGAATTGTCCTTTAATGAGACTGCTTTGCTACACGAAATTCCCACTGAAGCATGGTCACTTTGTGGCAGGGTAGTATTTGGTGAGGTGACCATTTCAAATCATCTATTCTGCTTTATTTTAACACACAGCACCTCAATCCAGGTCACAAGATTGTCTCACAAACAGTTTGGAAGAGACGGGGTGAGATCTGCGCCACAGCAATGGCAGCAAGTGAGAATCTGGCTGCCTAATACTGCCTAACATTTTGTTCTGAAAATCATGCTACTTTAGCACAGATCCTAAGGAATGAATATATTCAAAAGAAAGATCCAGAGCAGAATGTATTTTCCTGCCTTTTTTTTTCCTTTTTTTAGTGGGGGGTGGAGACAGCTTGTTCTGTAATCATGCCGTCTTAGCATCTGAAACAGAAGACAAACCATGAATAAAAGTGGAAATATAAAATTTTCTCTCACATATGACATGGTCACAACTAGGCAGCTGAGCAGCATTTCTGTTTAGATTAAGACTTCACCCAGTCCTGATAAAACTACTGTTAATTCGTGCAACACAGATACTGCTCTCACTGAAACCCATCTTGCATGCTCATTATATTCACAATATATGTACAAAGCTGACCACAAAAGCCAAAGGAATGCTGTAAGGCAAGCTTGAAATTTTATTATTTACAGAGATTGTGCCACTATGTAATTTCAGTTTTCACCTCTTGATGATTTTTGTGGGCCTTTATGTGAAGATATACACAGATAAGATACTCAGATAGGGGAAACCAGAATGTCTGGCCCAAATCAGAACTAAATCAGTTTTCCTCACCTCAGGATTTGATCCCGGCTTTTGTTGTTCAAAAGCTGCTTGTTTCTCACTGAAGCCAGCATTCAGAGTCTGCAGTGTTACCATGTGCTGCTTTAAAGATAGTCTGGCTGCCAGAAACAGGGAAGGATGTCTGTGTGAAAGAAATAAGCAGCAGGAGCAGAGGAACCTTTAACCCACAAAGGTTCATAATATTCAGGAAAATGTACTTAGTAATTAAAAACAAATGGAAATATATGATGAAAACTATGTATTAACAGAACTGTCTTTTTAGAAATAATTTTTTTTTTTTTTTTGCTGCCACAAATTATCAGCAATTTTAAACAAAAATTAATTAATTAAAAAAATTAGATGACTACATGAATGAATCAACATGGAAATAGATAACAAAGCTGAGGTAAAAACATATTGCTTAGTGAAGAGTGTTCAAAAAACAGAAAAAACCACAACACAAAACTGACATGATAGTATTAATTGACATTTGTAAAGTCTGTTATTCTAGATTAATCTAAATATGACTTCAATTTTCTATTCCTTCCAACGCTCAAACACTGTATTATACTACTGTGCATTTCCCCTTTTCTTTGGCACAAAAAACCCCAATCACCATTAAAATACACAAATGAGTCAAAGCTCCTATGGAGTTTTACTACTTCAATACATTTTAAAGGATTCTCTTTAGTTTTGCATTTTAAATGAAGTTGATGTTTTTCTCTGCTTAGAGTCTGGGATGATTTTTCACTTCTGAAACTTCTTTGTTTGAACTGTTCCACTAGTACTAATCCTTCCTCTCTGGTTTTCAACCACTCAGGATCTTATCAGCAGATTAAATATGCTGATGATTTCTGATCAGTTGTGAAAACCATGGCACACCTTTTCCTTCGTCTTTTCTAACTTGAGATGGATGTTGCTCCTTATGAATGAGATATTTTGAAAGCTGTGAATTATCCTGTACTGAATCCCAGAGCCCTCTTGGTAAAGAGGGGTTTGAAACAAAGTCCACCTCTAAATAGTTATTCTAGTCCTTGGATGAACAGCTTTATTTTGCTAAACAAAAGATAACAAGTAATTTTCAAAAAAATACATCTCGTAATAAAAAAAATATTTCTCCTTGATGTAAAGTGGCCATCATCCAGTGCAGCCACCAATAAGCTTCAGGGTTTATAAATTTAAGCCCACTTACTGACCAGAATTTCAATTTTAAGGTCTGCCTATAGCAAGGAAATGTACCATATTTTAAAAGGCACGTGCATCAGATATATATATCTTCTCATGCCACATGTTTTACTGTTTTATAGAACTAGAGAAGGGAGAGAAATTCTCCTCATTTAAAAGAAATAGTTACTGCTGGACAAACAAAAAAGACTGTACATACTTCTAGTTAGATACCATTAAAATATATAATTAGGAACAATTTCTGTAACACTTCCAGAGGCTTAAATTTACAGAATTGTCCCAACGAAAAATTATTTTTCCATATGTGAGCCATCCTTTGAATTTCAGTAGTCTATAAACCCCTCCTTACCTTGCCAAAGTATGAAAAAAGGAAAGAGAACTGTATTCCATCTCCTGTTTTGATTTATTACTGGTTTATTTGACATTTCTTGTCAGAGTAAATGGCCTTCAGCAATACACACTACAGTTAAACAAATGCCAAGTAAAATCAAATAATTCTGCCATAGGTCCATAGCTTGCAGTTGTGTCCTTGGCTGAAAAATTCTTCCATGTAACTTGAAAAGCAATAGTGTGGTCTTATTAGTCCTACTAAAAACCTGAAAATAATTTCCTCCTGTTAGCAAGGATTTTATCTGTATTTTCACAGATACAAATATTCACTGAAAATTCTGGTTTAGGGGATACACAAAGCCCAGTCTACAGCCATTTGAAATCTGCAGACATAATGAAGTGCAAAACCAGACAAGCCAACATTCCAAAAGCTCTATAAATTAATTTTAAAAAATTCTTTCTGTGTTCTTTTATATTTCTTACAGAATAAGTGTATTTTATTTAAAATTAAATTCAAAGCAGGACAAGATACATTAAACTCTAACTTTAACAAAATTTATTAAAATTCTCAAATTTAATGTCTTGAGCAGTTCATGCTTGTGTAATAGGCCCATCCTCAGCACCAGTGGGAAATGTCATTAAGTAACAAGTCCCAATAATTAAGGGAAGGGTCAGACTAAAGATGCTTTTTGGTTTGGGAGCTACAGGACAACAAAAACTTGGTCTGGGGACACCAAAGATGCTCAGCCTTTGATCTGATCTTAATTTATACAAGAACCAAAACCATCTGCCTAGTTTTTCAGGCAGGATCCACCAATGAAGTGCCCAGTGGAAGAAACTGCTGTCAAGAATGTATATCTACAAGGTCACTGATTTTAAAATAATGACTTATCAGAGGGAAACATTTCAGCCAGGAACTTAGCAAGGGTTATCCTGGCCAATGAAGAGCTGGAAACGCTTTGAACCAAGGTCACTGCCAGCCCTCTCCAAGGCACAGCTTTCATGGGTGACATTTCCATGGCACAAACAATTTTTAAAATAAATACAGCTACCACACAACACAGCTCTGTGCCCCCTTCCCCACAGATCTGGTTCCCATGGCAGTGAACTCACCTTCACCTGCTGTTTGTAGCACATCCCCCTTGTGCCACCCCCGCCCTGGCACACCCCAAACACATCCAATGTGCCAACTCCAGCAGCTTTGTTAAAATTAACAGTCTGGGGGCTGGAGGGATGTAAACTCAAGCCTCCTCTCTCAGATGAAGATCACTGATAACCCTCCCAGAGCTCGAACAAACAAACAAATGCAGGAAATGCCAACCATGTGTCACGGAGTTACTGCTTCACGTAACCATGGCAAAGCATGGGCAGCTCAGCAAAAACCGTGATCGTTTGGAATGGTTTAAAATATTCCTACTGTCATGAGGGAGGCCAATGGATGGCCCAAACCCAAAGAGGGTTTAGACCAACCATGTGATCCAGGATTAGAGACCAAATTGGAGTTTCTCTTTGCATTGCACCTTGTGAGAAAATTTCAATCTAATGAGAAAATTCAAAATTGTGTTTCATTTTTACTCAACTCCTTTCCCTTTATCCCCCAGGATCTAAATCTCTAAGCAGCCAAGACCATGATATCAAAGTAAAAGCGACAGAGTGCAAGTCCCTTTGTACCCTTCTTTAAAAAGCCTTTAGGAGCAGCCTGTTGGCTCCCTGGGCATTTCTGCATAACTAAGGCAATAATTACACATGTAGCAAAATGCTCCTATGAAGATTTTACTGGTTAGCAGTTAGTACTGTTAGGAAGTCTAATGATAAACTAACATTTAGTGTAATAGAACTGCACATTTTAATGGCTTCTTGAAAGCCTCTTAGTAGTTCAGTTGAGCCATGATTTTTCCATACTATTTCTGTTTTAATAACAGTGTCTCCACACCAGCTGACAACTTTCACATGTTTTATTTTTCCCTTCTGTGTTGCAACATGACCAAGGTTATTGCAAACTGCCATTCTCTTATTTTATTTTTTGTATCCATCTTATCTAATATTACTCATCTGTTACAGCTGCAAAGCCACATCAGTGAAGAAGACAGCACAGCCCAGCAGAAAGAAGTTACATTTATGTACGTGAGGGTTCTTTGGAATTTTTTTTTTTAACAGGGAGATGAGTAAAGCAGAGACACAGGTGCCTGGTGCCACTTAAGAAAATTGTGGCCTTTCTCTGGGCCCTGTTGAGTCACTCTGAATCGCAGGACTCATGGACATTTGGCTGTGTGGGCCCTGCTCAACAGCATTCCGAGGAGGAAAAATGGCTGAATGGCATCCATATGGCTGACAGCTTGCTATGACGAGCAGCCAGCTAAACAATTTGTCAGCAGAGGAGGGCAAAAAGTACATTCTGAATATAACTCTTTCAACATATTCATTTAGGAGGAGTAGGTTGTTATCCGACACGCTGTACGTTCATCTGGTGGAGAATAACTAGCAATAAAAGCTGTTGTTTGGTCCATGTGCAATACCTGAATAGTTTGAGGGAGTTTCATCATGGTAAGACCAGAAATTGGAAATAATGATGTGACTCGTAGGGTGCTGAGCTGTTGGTGTGAAATCAGTAGATTGGATGTTGAGAATAAGGTCAATGGAATGAAAATACTGAATACAAAGTGGGATCTTAGAATTTTGCACCATGTGTGTCTTTCAAGAGATTGTTTCCATCTTGAATAATGAGCCCTTGTATGCACAGCATGTTTATATAACTCAGTATCAGCCTTGGTGACTCAAATATCTTCATACATCAAAATCTTAGTCTAAGATTATACCTGCCCTGCCTTCTCACTTAGAAACATGCACAGTACATTTGAAAATACAGTAGTTTCACGAATACAAGCCGCACGGAGTATAAGCCGCGCTTCCGGTGCCTTGACAATGTTGCTGTCTTTGTCAATAGATAAGCCGCACCCCGAATATTAGCCGCACTTTCGTTCGTCGCGAGAATCCGTGCGCAGCTTTCACAAATTGGCCAATTAGTAACAGGATCGCGGCATAGCGGGCTTTACTGGCTCGGGGTGGGGCCAGGAAGGTTCGGCCCGCTCATGGTTGCCGACGGGGCCGGGTGGCCCAGCTCAGCGCCACGGCTCGGCGGGGCTGGCCGGGTGGTGCTGCCGCCGCCGCTGCCGGGCTTGCTGGCCCCCCTCTCCCGTCAGCACCGCCCCGCTGCCGCGTTTGCTAGCCCTGTCAGCAGGGCTGCCATCGCCGCCGGGCTCGCCGGCCGCCCCGTGCCGCGTTCGCTCGCCCGGCCGGCAGGGTTGCCGCCGCCGCCAGGCTCGCCGGCCGCCCCCTCCCGTCTGCACCGCCGCCGCGTTTCCTCGCCCTGGCCGGCACTGCAGGCCCCCACACCGCCGGGCTCCCCCACGCTGCTGGGCTTCCCCCGCTGCCAGGCAGCCCCACCCGCCGGCCTTCCTGCTTCTGCCACGCTCCCCTGCACTGCTAGCCCCAGTTCTCCCAGGCTCCCCCGCCCTGCTGGCTCAGGCTCTGCCGCCCTCCCTGCCCCGCCCTGCTGGCTCAGGCTCTGCCGCCCGCCCCCCACACTGCTGGCCCCGCCTCTGCCAGGCTTTCCCACCTCAGCCGGGGCCGGCCGGGCTCCAGCTTGGCTTGGGGCTGCCGCGGGCTCTCACTTCCGTGTTGGCAGCTTTTAGAATTTTGTTCATGTATTAGCCGCCCCGGAATATTGGCCGCACTTCCGGGTTTCCACCAAAATTTTGGTCAAATTGGTGCGGCTTGTATTCGTGAAATTACTGTATTACCAGTCTCTATTTTCTCAGTCTCAGCCAGTACCTGACATCTCTTCCTCTCAATCATCTTTGAGCAAACTGGAGGTATGCAAAACACTCAAACAAGATAAAGTAACACTGGTCAACCTGCTCTCTTTTCTCTCTCCACTCCAAGATCTCTTGTCTTAAATATTATTTATGTAGAAAGAAAAGGTGGAATACTTTAGTGATGTCTGTGATATGGAGGTAGTAATTGCACCTATGGGAACAATATTATCTTTATTATTTTATCAACTCTGAGCTAGAGGGTGATCAACACTAACAATCTCTCAAAAAAAAATGGAAATAAATCAAGAAGCTATAGAAGAAGTAAAAGTGATATATTCGTTCTTCTATCTTCTTTCCTTTATGGAATGCTATCTTTCTATTTATTACTCCTATCCCTTAATAATAATACAACAGGAACCTGCAAATTAGAATGCTTGGTAGAGTGAGTTATATTCTTCTCTCCTCCATACAACACTCTGGATTAAGGACCTCTCATTTCTAGTGCAAATAGCCTACCAGTTCACAGAATTTTGTAAAAGGTCTGACTTTCATCATGCTTATTTTTTGATAAAAAATTTTACAAACACAAGTAATTGCAGACAGTTTTGCTCTATTCAGCTATCATTTTGAGGCCCATTTTAAAATAATCAGTTAACCTATTACTTGTTGCTTTTGCAATCCAGTAACTAATGCTAAGTGATCAAATTTCAGAGAGCTGATCCAAAAGCTGCTATTATCCTAATAGCTAAACTATGCTAATAATAATAGTTAATTAGTATTTTCAAGGGTATGCCAGATAAATCCAAGAGATGCCACAAAGAAAATCAAGTTTTGCTATCAATGTGCTTGTCACCATGCAGGATGGCAAGAGAATTGCAGTGACACTGATTAAATGTGAATTTGTGCAGGATTTGCTTTTAATCCAAATCATAACAAGGACACGAAAGTACAGGTACAGAAAAAGTATCACAGTAAAAGTATCAAAGTGGCCTTTTACTGGATTCCCTCCTGTAGCTTCATCTCTTTTGTACTGAGAAAAAGTACAGAAAAATGATGCAAAAAGTAATTTTGATTTAAAAATTAATGCTAAATGCTAATTTCAGACTCACAGCATTAGAAGAATTAGATTTTTAAGTCAGCTTCTGAGCAACAGATGAAATCAAGGCAAAAAGTTATCTAGAGTCAAATGAGAAGAATATTTACTGCAACAGATGCTGTATAAAAATGTCTCTTCAGTAACAATGGATAAGTCTTAGAAGAAGTGGAAGAGTGGTTTAGGCATATATTCATGATTATTAAGAATAAATATTTAGCTTCTTGATATATTTGTCATGCTCTTATTATTTAGTCTTCATTTTAGTCTTCTCATAGAGCTTATTAAAGACAACAAACTCAGTTACTGCTGAGCCTTCAAAAACCAAAATTCAAATCCAGTAAAACTCATAAGTGAAAGTCTAGATCATCTAAAAAGTCCCTCTGTAATTCTGCACGTGCACACTTCCATGTTTTACACAAGGACCTGGAGTTGTTGTTTCCAGACATTAGATATGAAACAAGAGCCTTAATGAATTACTTAATGCAGCATCAAACTGCTGCTAAAGGTCCAAGTTTTAAACAAGGGTTACTTCACCTCCTTGCATGCTCTCTCAGCACTTGGGTTTTCACTGATTTGTGCTGTGTATTCTGCTTATTCATTAAATCAAAGCATGTGACTTTTAGAAGACAAGGATCTCTATTTTTCTGAAGTGCAGTTCTGAAAACACAGAACATGTGTTACTCATCAGCAGTAGTAGAAAGGAATACTTTAAATTCTCCCTTTTTGTCTGTAAGACAACATACATAAACTTTTTTCTCATTTGCTTTGCAACACTTAGATATGCAACAGCAAAAATGTTTTTGGAGTTAGTCACTACTTAACAAAAACAGATATTAATTCCAAATACTCGAAGAGCATCACATAGCCATAAATAGATTTAAAAGTAATATCTGTGACCACAATGAATTCCCTAGGGAAGCTCTGAAACAGCATTAAGCACCGTGGGAACATGAGTACAGGTGATTCTGACTGGGATCACAAGAAACAGGAGCAGTGTGTGGCACTTGTTAATAGCTATCAGTGCCCAAATGTATAGAAATATTTGTCTTCAATGGAGCAGTTCAGTGTGGATACTTCCCAGCAGTGCACGAGCAAAGAAGCCTGCTTGCTAAACAGAATTTATTAGTCTCATACTCAACTACAACAAGCCAATAGAACAGAAATAATCTTGGTCTTTACCTGTAGCTTTAGGCAGCTGCCCTCAGTAGGCTCAGATTTAGTTGAGAAAGCAGAGCGACAAAAATATCATGGGCAAGGCTGGTAGATGTTTGCTTGAGAACCTTCACAAAAATACTTTATAGATTTCCCACAATAGGTAGAGAACTATAAAATTCAAAATTCCCCAGGTATCAATGACCTAGAAGGATTTCTTCAGTGATCTACATTACACTTCAGTTACTGGGGTTTTTTTTCTTTTTAAAAGAAGAAGTTTTGAAGGAATATAAAACATTGTTTGAAAAAGGCAACATGTACCTCAAAAGACATGTTCTTTCAGTCTGGAAGCTTCCACAACAGATCAGTTTGGACTTGCTTTTATTGTGAGATAGAATCTGAGTGCCTGAACATAAAGAAAGACTCTATAATAGACAATTTTTATTTTTACCCTCTGAGGTCTCCTTTCACAGGAGCTGTCAGGCAGTGGATGTACACATCCATTTCTATGGAGGTTGAAGACCTGGAGCTCTTTACAGGACAAGGAAATTTAACATCCCTATATAAGGCAAGTCAGGGCTGCTTATGCTTTGTTATCAGTGAAAGGCACCTTGTAAGGCAATTCTTCTTCTACTCCACTGCTATCATTTTGCTGGAAGACTTATTAAATCAAAATTGAACCTGAAGTGTCTCTACAATCTATGAAACTACAGAGACAGTTCTATTTCCACAAGTGCTCTAAGAGTCTTTTGGAAAACCAAGCTAAATGTTTAAATCACTAATGTTAGTCCAAATTAATTTTTTAACTTGTTTAATTAAATTACAGGTTGCTTTCATGCCCATAGTTATACAGTGAGCATCAGGGAAACATTTCCATGCTGCCTACAGCAGGCTAAAAGAAAAATTCCCCTAAGACTGAGGCGCAAGGTTGTGTCATAGTTTTTTCCTCCTCATCCCTCCCTCCACACTTCCTTTCCTTCTTGAAGCACAATAGGCCATCAGTTCACAGCAATTTATTCTTTTGCTACACAAACCTCACTGAGCTGGTCCCATGCGAGAATGTGAAGATAATAAAAAAAGGAACAATAAAAATGAATCTCCTACTTATAGTCCACAAGGGGAAAGTTTGCACCTGGAGATGCTTCCCTAGCCCTCTTTTCATCTTTGCTCCTACCACGGTGCACAAAGCTCTGAAAACCAAGTAAATTTGAGTGTAAATCAGAGCCAAGGAGGCCTGACCCTGTAAAGATTTGTGGTTCAATCTGGCTGATGATGAGCCAGGTAATCCCCAACTCCCTGTCCTCCTCCCTGCCAGCATCCCAAACCACTCACCCTTACTTGCTTGTTGTCACGCTTTGGTCACTGACAAGAAACTTGTGGCCACATGGTCGGTTCATTTATCCACCTCTGAGTTGGCCTGGCCTAGAAACAATTAATTTTGAATTGTTGGTTACTCTGGTGACCACAGAGCCGCAGGACTGAGAGAACACCATAAGGGAGGAAGCAGCAATGCATAGCCTCTTTTGTCCAGGAATAGCCCATGTTTTTCTTGAGGTTAAGCTAAGCTGGAAACTGTAAATATATCTGAAACATCTAACCTTGAGTCAAAATTTGTTAACATCAACAATAGACTGAAAACATAAGATTATGATACATCAGATACGATCACAGAATATGCTGAATTGGAAGGGACACACGAGGATCACCAAGTCCAACTCCTGGCCCTGCACAGAACACCCCAAGGTCTCACCATGTGCCTGAGAGCATTGTCCAAACACTTCTTGAACTCTTTGAGTCTTGGTGCTGTGACACTGCCCTGGGGAGCCTCTTCCAGTGCCCAATCACCCTCTGGGGGAAGAATCTTTCCTGATACCCAACCCTGGCAGCTTCAGGCCAATCCCTGGGTCCTGTCCCTGGTCACCACGAGATCAGTGACTGCCCCTCCTCTTCCCTTGATGAGGAAGTTGGAACTGCAATGAGGTCTCCTCCAGACCAAACAGAACAAGTGACCTCAGCTGCTCCTGACACAGCTTCCCCTCAAGGCCCTTCACCATCAGGAATGCAGAGGTTACATCAGGCTAACAGTGTTTTCTGCAAAAAAAATGTGAAAGGTTATTCTGCTGTCCCAGGACAATAAGAAAACCAGACTACAGACTGCACATCACTGCTAGCTTCCATGACTTTTTAAATTAATCTAACAAGATAGGAACTTTTCAATGCTTAAATGTTTGAATCAGAACATTAAGAATTACATATTTCTTGCTGCATGAAAAGGAAGTTTCTATCACTAAGAAATGCAAAAATACCCTTTTTAAAAAATTGGCTTTTCAAGACTATTAGATTTTGGTTTCTCAGATCATAATAGTATGACCAAGTGACTAATTATCCTTCAGGAAAGGGAGAAGAAGCAAGACCTAATTTCTGAATGGCCATAGTTAAAAGCACATGAAAATCCTAAATTTGGAATTATGCCACTTGCTTGACAGATAAAAAAAACCACCCCATACATTCATTAAGACTGAAATTAAAGGCATGGAACTCCACCAAAAACAGAAAAGAAATTAATTTTTGGTCAATAAGCGTTTCTAAATCAGCTGGAGCAGTTAATTTCTTGGTTACTGAAAACATAACATGTTTTTATTTTGAGCAGATGTTGTTTAGTTGTTCAGAATCTCACTATTTTGAAATTCAAGGAAAAACAGCAACCTGGCTTCCAAAACTCTTAGACAAGTTTCAATGTCATGAAATCTGTGATTCTTTAGCTTTGACTTTTCACTTCTGAATACAGAACACAATCAATTCAATATTTAAAGAGCTCCTCTGCAAAGGAGGACATTCTCACAGTATTTAACTTAACTGAAAGACAATGTTCTTAGTGCAATTTATTGACTGCAGAAGTTGAGCCTTTAGGGAAAACACCCAAATCACGAAAGTTATGAACAAAGCTGAAAAGAACACTCACAGATTTGGAGGGCTTAAAATACTTGGGTTTATAAATGCTACCACTAAATAGAAGTTGACACCATCAAAGTTCTATTATCACAATCAAATTACAAGAGGGAGACTGATGACAAAGGTTATGTCTCCCAAAATTTGGCACCATTGGATATTGTGTTTTTGTCACTTATTAGAGAAAACTGATCCCTGAAACTGCTTCCAGAGCACCTACATTTGCACATGAAATTAAAGTTTCTTTCCAATTATCTTGAACATCACTGAAAATATCCCTTCTGTGAGTTCTATAAGTTCTTACACTTTCTTTTTAAGTTACACCTCATAGAGACAATATTTTAATTATCCTGAATCCAAATGTTTGGAAAGACCAAAGAAAAATGCTACTGCCACTTCAAAATACTGAAAAACCTCCTTGCAAGCCCTATATATTCCTCAATGCCCAGTCACTGTTGTGGGCAGTCCATAAAAATGTCTTGCCTGAATGAAACCCTCAGCTCCAAAGCTCTCTAAACCAGAGATGATGTTAAGAGCCTTTATTGCTGAAATCCAGGTGGTTTTGTTTTCTTTTCTTTCTTCTAGAATCAATATTTTTCCCCATCACAAAATGTGATAAACATATTCTAAATCAAAAAGATAAGGAGTTTCTTCTCCCTTTATTTCACAACATAAAATAAACATAGTGCTTTCTTTTTGCTAAAATATGAAAAAACATACATAATAAATATAACTTCTTTAGGATTGGAAGACAGTCTTTTTTTAAACTTCAGCAATGTTAGCAACCTCTGTCAAGAGATGGCCAACTTGATTTTCAGGGGTCAAAGGCAGTGTTTGAGATGTGCAGGTAAATTTGTAATAGAGTCTGCGCACGATGGACAAAGCACCTTTACTAGAGCTCACTAATCACTGTTGGCTGAATGCAAATTGAAATACATTTCTGCATTCCCAAAATCGTTTGAACCAACACTTGCCAGCATTTAATCCACCAGAACACAGCAAGAACAGCTTTTAAAAATGTAGAAATGCCAAGGGATACAAGAGCCACCAGAGGGAGCATCTCCAGCTCCATAAATGTGATCCAAACCAATAAAGTCTGGTCAGGAGCTCGACACACTTGAACATCACCATACTTTAATGCACACAATTGCAAGGCTCAAGGTGCAATCCAGGCTTCACTCTGACCTTTGTTTATACAATCTAAGGTGTTTGAGAAATAAGATTTCATTGATTCTTTACTTTTCTGTAAAAGCAGAAAGATAGCACCCTCCATCACATATTTATACATTCCGAATACAAATCATCATATTCTTTGGAGACAGTGCCACAACAAATGGTGCTTGTATATCAAAAAAAGCTATAAACAGTTGAGATTGCCATGGCAACATCTTGGCTCCCCAATTTACATAAATCCTGGGTAACATTCTGACAAATCCCAAAAGGACAATTTCAAAGGTAGCAAAGGTAGGACTCTGCCAAAAGAGATCTTGGGACAGCTGTGCACAAGGAACAACTGGAATTATTACAACTCATGCTCGTCCCACTGGTGAGGAGAAGCCATTTAATCTCTGCTGAAGGCACCATTGGTTGACATTTATGGCATTACAGCATAAATGCTAAATGCTGCAATTAGATTTTACACTGTTTATAATTCTTGTGCATTGCTTTCATCTCCTGTTCTAATTCTCACACCTGGAGTTTCATTTTATTTTTAAAGACAAGGCTATCAATGGCATTTTCACAAATGTTTCAGCCACTCAAGTTCTTATCTAGAAAAGCCCTAAACCAAAGAGTTTATTGTTCTCTCTGTCTTTCATGAAAACACCATACATTCTAGACAGTAACTCCAAAAGGGGGTTTCAGGGTTTGCTGCCATAACTAAAAACACAAACCTGATCTTCTGCTTTCCAGAATTTTTGATTTTGTTACTATATACGATGTTACACTCATTCCTGTAATTGTAACAGCAGTTATACACCCAGCATTATAGGTGTCCTAAAGAATAGAGACCAACAAGCTTAAAAATTATATAGAAAATCAGATGGTACCTGCACATAAGATGAAGAGAACATAGAAATATAGGCAATATGCAAAAAACTTATTAATACAAGGTTTCTCCATTCAATGAATAAATTAGAAGGAGTAGATCAGTATATGTTAAGTATCTGTCAAGATCATGAAGAAGGTAGTAAAAAAAAAAAAAAAAATCCCTTACCTGTAATAAAAATGAGAGCAATAAAGATATGGAGTGTGAAAGCTCTCAGATCAGAGATTTATCCCTGGGAACAGCTATAAAACTAGGGAGTGCAATTTAATTATGAAAGGGAAACATCTTGGACAACAAATTTATAGAGAGGTTCCAGCACACAATTTAAGATACAATATTTTGTATCCCATAGAATTATCTCTACTCACCATAAATCAATAGGAATGAAGTTCATGTAAGACCCAGCAAAGCTAATCAGAAAGCTACCACTGCCTTCCCAGGGTTACAAAGCAAGTCCTTAACTCAGAAACTTTCCTTTAGATTTGGAGAAACAGGAACAGCTGCACCTTTTTTTCCCCAACATATTCTCAAATAGTAAAGGAGTGCATGCAAGAGAACTGCTGGCATTTTCCTTTGCAATAGGTCTAATTAAAGGAAAAAAACCTATGACATAAACATCAAGGACACCTCACAAACGTACAAAATATGCTGGGAGTTGCAAAGTTTGCATTAGGTTTTTTTCTAGATTTTAGAAATGGTGTTTCTCTTCTAGCAGCTTTCACTCTGACCTTTAGCTTTTTATTCCACGAGCAGCATAATTAAGAAGCATAATTAGAATTCTGCATGGAAGTTTGGATTCTTTTGGACTTCTTCAATGGTGTTCTTAGGGACTTAAATTATAATTATGTGCCTGCTGAAGGAAATTTAAGGCTTTCTGGAAAACTTTTAAGAATGCAAAGGCCTGATGCTGCTCCCTGTTGACTTCAAGGAAAAATTCTATCAACTTCCACTGTGTCTTTGAAATCAGACCTAAAATGAAGAATAATTTGTTCCTACACTACTGATTATTTCCAGCAGCTTAAAACCAAGTCAAACAAAATATCTATAATTTTGAATTAAACCCTATCTAAGCAAAGCATTGATGGCAAAGGGCTGACAAATCTTAGATTAATAAAGTGGGCATTTATTAACAGCTGCTGAATTTTCAACCTTTCCTAGCACATAACCCAGCCTGACTAGAGCTTAAGTACTTCACAAAATCAGACTGGATTTGAGCATATGCTTAAGCAGCATGTTGACACAGGCCTTGGGGATCTCTAAACAGGATTTATTATGAAACAATAAATTTATTTCACTTCTGCTGAGGAAAGATTTGTCTGTTGCGGAACACACTTCATTATGATCCACAAGAGGCTTTGGATGGTGTTCTGGTTGCTGTCCCTCCATTCACATCCCTGTTGGATTTCCATCTTATTAAGTTTTCACTTTAAACTCTTCCCTAATCCAGTTTAAAGTAATGTAGTGTGAATGGACAGCAAGCCAGTGACTTAAACACTCAGTGAGGTGGGGAAAGCAGAGCAGCTGTGCAGAATTCGACTGCATCACAACAGACTCATTTTTAGCTACTTTTTATATTCTCTAATTATCTCTTACACCATCATTCTAATTACCCAGCTACTTATCTTCAATGACAAGCACTTACAATCATACAGCTTAATTAAAACATTACTGAAGTACCTGTGGTGATAAAAATATCTCCAGGAAAAAAATAAGGGGAAAAAAGCCTTGAGTGTAAAGGAAGGTCACTTTACATTTGCTACTAGACCCTCTCTCTGCTTTTTGCTCCCTAACAGCAGAGTTTGCATTGGTGCTCTGCAAGTTAAGCTTGTTTGTACTCAGTCACCACAGTTTGGAATAATACTGCTATTCTGCCATGAGAAAAAAAAAATCCTGGTTCCAAATTTTACTGACATTTTATTTAGTCACATATTTTTGTACATAATCAGTCAACCACTGGGGAAGCCAAGAATTCAGTAGTAGTATTTTAGAGGTGCTTTGCACCAGTTACACGTGGATCATGCAGGGAAGACAACCTTGGGCTCTCCAAAGCACTCAGTCTGACAAACATTTTTATACCATGGTTGGCCTTTCAGAACAAAAATATATGCTCCCAACACATGGCTCAATCCAGAAAAGATGACTAAAGGACTGGAGCATCTCTCCTGTGAAGAGAGGATGTGAGAGCTGGGACTGTTCAGGCTGCAGAAAGCTCAGAGGGTATATTATCGATATGTATAAATGGGGTGATGGAGGCAGACACCTCTCAGTAGCACAAATACAGGAAATTCCACATAAACAAAAGTAAAAAACCTTTTGCATTGCAAGGAAGGTAGACACATCAGAGGCTCAGCTTTGTCTCTTTTCCTCACTGCCTAATCAAAGCTGGATGTCTGCATGGTTTAGCATCCATCCCTTCAAAAGTATATAATGGTTCCTTTAAACTCTACGTTGAACTTTCCTTCCTTGTGACTTTTTACTTTCTCTGTGTCCAGGCAGCTCTAATTCCTGACACATTCTCAGCAATGTGTCACTCTGAAAATCTAATTAGCAATTCAGATAACACAGGAGAAGGTAGCTACTATGTCATTATTTTATCAGTTGATAGGGTTCTCTACAGATCCCGAGGATGTATCTTAAAGCTGCAGAATACAACAAAGTCTTACTGTAAATCTGAGAGAGGAGAAAGAGTTTTGAGAAATCCGTGCAGCATTCTTTTTATGCAATTTACCTCGTTACACCAATTTTAAAACTGCATTTTACCTCTACACTAATGTGCCTTTTCTACTTAAATTATTCAAATTCAGCATTGACTTAGAAACCCCTCAAAAATCAGGAATAATTTAATACACTAGCAGGAACATTACAGGTTAAATTATGAATATGTATCCTTATAATTTGTTTCACTGCACATGCAGGCATGCACGGATTTTAAGCGCTATTATGAGGCACTAGGAATTTAAATGAAATATTAATTAGAAAGCAATTACTGGATTTAGCAGCAGAGAGGTCTGGACAAGGGTTTGCATTAGGAGTTATTCCTGAGCCACAGGAGAAAAGGAGACTGATGGTGCCATCTGTTGGTCAATTTAAAATGGACCTGGTTAATGGAGGTTTGTGGTGTCCTGCACTAAAGGTAACACCAGCAAGTTCACCCCGAGCAGTCCTAACTGTGACCCTCACTGTTCTCAGTCCAGGAGTGTGAGCAGAGCACAGCCAGGGAATTGCAGCTCTGCTCCAACACGCAGAGCTGACCTCATACAACATCCCAAAGTAATTTTCACACAATGGAAAAGGTCAAGTGGCACCCAGGTCATTACAGCCTGATTCTGGATGGTCATGGCAGCACCCATGGAAATGTTTGTGTTTTGCTGTTTGCTTCACACATCGTTTTTATGTTTCCCTCTTCACACATCCTGTTACCTCCTGTGCCCTGCCTGTATTCATTTCCACACCCACTGAGAATCATGTTGGCTCCTGCAGGAAATAAAGTTTTCCTTTGAACAGTTTTGCTGACCAGATTCTTGCAGTCATATTTTTGGCCTTTGCTCCTTACCAAGCAGGTGTTTTATTTACAATGAAGTAGCAGAGATTTAGGGAAATGGAAAGGGCTGTCATAGCAAAATATCCCTTCCTAAATATATGTTTTTAATCTTTGCATGGGAGAAAGGTGTGAAGGGCTCAGCCAGTAAAGGAACATTCAAATCCAGCCATCCATAGAGGCTGTTGGCACATTGTCATAGACACCACAGAAAAGCAACCACAACCTGATTGTATTTCAGAATTAAATACAAAAAAGCCCTTTTGGTTGGCCATGAGAACATAAGTCATGACTATGTCTAGACAAGGATAATTCCAGTACACAATTCAGGAAACACAAAGAATAAAGGTGTAGTCAGTACTTCCCACACACTCTCTGAGCACTTGTGGATGTCTTCTGGAGACTGGCACAGTGTCCTGCCAGCTGAGAAGGCAGCAACCTCTTGGCAAGGACTTATTGCCAGTGTCCATCAGAAAACAGGACATTTAAGATGGAGAGAAACATCATCTGAGGTGAGGGACCTTCCCAGAAGAGCTGCCAAAGCCTCAGAAGTGTTTCTGCAGGCAGCACATCTCTTTGCCCAGTGCCAAGACTCAGCATCAGAAGGTTGTTGAGTAGCACCTTAGTAAAGATGCAGGAAGAGAAGCACAGCAACAACAAAAGGAAGCACAGAAATAAAAATTGGGTTGCATGGGCATGCAGCCCATATGCACATACATAATTACAGCCAAACATTATTTCTCTGTCACACAGGAATTAAAAGATTAAAGAGTCAATGAATATGCTGACAGCAAGTATGAGCAGTAATAGGCTTAGGTAGGATGCTGGGCAACAGCATGATATGAAGACTGAGTGAGGCTCTTTTACAGGTTTAACATCAGTTTTGAAATTCATTTACATATTTAGATTTACCATTGGTCTCTTTTTCCATACATCTTTTTCCATCCAACACCAATTTTTGCAGCTAGGCCATTGACCACAGTTATGGACAGGGAAGAGGTTGGAAGGATGGATAGTAAGGGGATAAAACAGACATTAATAAGTTATGAATATCATTTCCATTCACAAAAGAAAAAAAAACCAAAAAACAAACAAATAAAAAATAAACCAGAAAAATCACTAAAACCCCAACAAAACCCACCTTACTTCTCATTAAGTACAATAACTTTTCAGTGACTATGAGCACATTTGTCTATATAAACTGAAGTCCTTGCAGGGAGAGGGGGAGGAAACCACTCTCCAAAACCTCATCTTTGTATGTGTATGAAGTAAATGACTCTAAAATATCACAGTTTTTAATTCTCAACTCAAAATACATACAACAGTCTTTTTGCACAAGAAACTATCAGGACACTCTATTGTGACAAAGTGCAAGAGAGAAGACCAGCATGTTAACACTCCATAACAGTTTTTGGTAAAATCAAAGTACATCAAGGACTGGAAAAGTATTTTCATAGTTTCACCAAATTCAGTTTGTTCTCCATAAGAATCTGACCACTTACATTTTCCACAGCAAATGTTACTTAGTATTTTTCTCTTTCTTCAATTTATTTAAATAAGGACTAGCATAAATTGAAGAGGGTGGGGGCAGAGAAGGGAAAAAAAGGAGCTTTAGGCAATTGAATTTTCCAAAGTGTTTGGAGAGATAATTGGAAAATGGATTGAAAATGCTGCCAATCACCTTAATAGATGCAAAAATCACAGAAGATACTCCTGTGGGATACCAGGAAAGAACTTCACTCTATTTGTTTCCATCGTAAAGAAATTTCAGGCTACACCAAAATTTCATTAAACTCCATTAGACTCCATGTCTGTTCCCAATCACACTGATAATTATTACAATCATCATTATATTCTAGAGCACAGGAAAACATTAAAATGTAACCAAAAATCCACTCTGAATGAAGAATCCTGTAGCATGAAAATGTCCCTGATGTGGAGACAAAAAAAGGTGGTAAAAGAGATTAACTGCATTATTTCACTGTTTCCCCTCAGATCCATGGTGTAAAACTGTTCCAAGTCTTTGGTTAATCTTCACTTTTCCAGGGTCTAGAGGACATTTGTCACCAACTACAGAACTACAGATGCTACTGCAGTGTTTTGAATTCAATAAGAATCATGGAAATTTTAGCAGGTCTTTCTTTTCCTTTTAAGCTTTACATATAGAAAAAAAAACTGAATTAAGAAAAACAGTGTGTTAAGCACCTACATAAAATGATTGAATAATCTATCTCTTACCAATTCACTTCTTTTGCTACACAGTTTACCTACACCTACTCTTTGGAATTCACCATTTTAGATATTCAGGTTAGTCTTCCCTGGCTAAGTATCAAAAAGAAGGAATAAACACCACAAAGAAATAGACCTTCCACCCTAATTGGTATGTTTTTCAAAACAGATATTATAGAAAATAAGGAAGGAAATGGATAATATGCTGATCACATCCAGCTGAAACTGTAGGGATTGAATCCAGCAAAGTGGCAGAGTGGAAACTTGCATAGAATAACTCAATTTTCAGAGGAGCAGGTGGCTCACTACGCATGTACAAAAGTCCTGACTTAAAAGGTAGTTTTCTCTAAGCCCTGCTGACAGTTAGCACAAGCCACATTTGTCAGTGAAAGCAAACCATGCCACATCCTGCTCTTTATTCAGCTCCTGTAATCCTGTCTCAAGCCTTTGGTGCACATCAAGAAGAGGAGTGCATTTACATGCCAGACTAACACACTGTACAGGAAAACATTGTACTGAGCTGTCATTCTTCATATGCAAAAATGAAACACAAGATTTACTACTGCCATCCTCAGTGACCTAGAGCAGAGTAACCCCAGCAGAGGGTGGTTCAGCTGTTTTCATTGAGCTCTTATCTAGGAAACTCACACAAACCCCATTTTGCATGTCTAACTCTTCAAAATGATGGTGCTGAGTAACACAGAGCAAAACAGGGCTCCAGTGTTTGAGCACTGAAAATGCCTGGGCAGAGATGTTGTCTGGGATCACAGGAGTTACCCAGGACCACACCAAACCCTGGCAAATGCCAGGCTGTGTGTTTGCTGTCTGACTGCAGACCATTTCTGAGCAGCAGCACACATATGTACAAAGAGACCCATAGAATCCAATCCCCCCTCTCCAACAGCAGTTTGAATGCCATAGCTTAGTTTAATTTTTAATTAGATTTTACTGTAACAAATACCATAGATTGAGCTACAGCTTGCATACATGAGTACTGCTGCCAAGACTAATAAAATATTATGTCTTTTCACGATTCAGATAATCACAAATCTGCCCTTTTCTTTCAGCCAAAACCCACTCTAAAAATTCAGAATGAAAGGTTGTTTTAAATTGATGAAATAGGCAAGATAATTGCAGAAACAGCTCATTTCTCTCAGAGATGATAAAAAGGATACAATGACCATCCCTCATCCACAAAATCCTATTTGTTGTTGCTTAGGAAATGTGCACAAATTCTGGAACACAGTTTTATGATGCTATTTCTTTTTACCATGCTGTTACATCCTCTTTCACACCATGTTTTGAAACTCATTCATGTTAGACCCTTTTGTCTTCTACATAGAATATTTATGGAAGATTTTTACTGCAAATCATAAATTAATTAATAATGATAGACTGTAATACCAAGAGCCAAAAAACAGCCCCCATAAAATAATCCCTTCTGAAAGAAGTTAATGACACTCCTTTAGATAAGATACCAACCTATCAGAGATGATATTTCTATCCTGAAAGAGATTGTTTAGAGCACCTATGGGGTTCTTTTTACACATTCAGATGATACACTCCATAAAGGACATCTGAATAAAATAAGGAACTAATTTGGAAGTGTTATTACCCAGTCATGAAACTGGACCTCATGTCTTACTGGCAAGGAGAAACTTTGTTTCTGCTGCATTGAAATAGTTCTGTACAGTAATTTTTCTGAAGCTGCAATTTTTCAAATGCCATACAGATCCTTTATAGAAGGACAGTGGTTTCCAGATAATAATATCTACTTCTGTGTCTTCCCTTCAAAATATATGTTAGTTGCCCACTACATGTTAACGTTTTATACTCCTCCTTCAAATAACTGTTTAGGACATTTACATTCATATATATAACAAACTATCATATATTAATTGCTTGATACAACATATATCAATATAAAGAATATTTTATATGTTGATAGGGAGGGGGTTTGTGGTCATATAATCAATTTTTAATGTAAGATGACATCACAGTACAAAACACTGATTAACTGGTTAAATTAAGATCTACATCAGTTTAAAACCTTTTTTTTCAAATATAAAAGGTTTCTTTCACTGAGTTAATAACACAAAGGGGTTGATTTGGGGTGGGTTTGTTGGTTTTGGGGTTTTTTAAATTGTCAGTGCTTTGCTGAGGTGATTAATAACTTCTATAACCACTCTTGGGGCTGATGGATGTCTGTCTACACAAATTTGCTTTTCTTCAGGGGGTTGGAAAACATCAGTTTGGCACTGTTCATCCTGGAGAGGTGAAGGCTCCAGGAAGACCATCCCCAGGAGTGTTCAAGGCCAAGCTGGATGGGGCTGTGAGCAACCTGGCCTAATGGAAGATGTCCCTGGCATGGAAGGGAGGTTGTGGAATTACAGGATCTTTAGTGTCTCTTCCCACCCAAACCATTCTATGATTCTAGATCCAAAAACCAAGTTGGTGAAATTGGTGAGATTCACTTCTTTAAAATTAAGTATAGAACTTCAAGGCAAATGAAATTTAGGATTTTTTTTTTTTTTACAGAAGAATTTAAAAAAATAAAATATTCACAAAATTAACCCTCACAGTTTCCCAGATGTATTCACTTAGAGGACAAGATTCCAGATGTATTCATTTAGAGGACAAGATTCTCTTCCAGCTTTCACCAATCTAAATTAGAACAACTGAAATTAAACCAAATGGCAGCATTGTAACAAAAGCATAAATGAAAAAGCCTGTTAATTTTATTGCCACAGCCTTCAGAAAACTGGAGACAATACAAGAAACACAGAATGTGTGAAAAGCCCTGAATAATACTTCATCTTCCCACCAGCCCAGGGTGCAATCTCAGCAGTGTATCATCTATTACTCCAGCACTTGAGAAAATCCACACATCTCAAATCAGGCAATATCCCAGATGCCAGTGATTAACAGAGGTTTAATCTGTTTTATCCAGATCTCCGTGGGCGTGAAAATGTGCACTTGTCTAGGAAAGCTAACTCTGGGCAAACAACTCTATTTCAAGCTGGATGGAGGTAGCACAAGGGTTAAGAAAAACTTTACCAGCCTGTGTTGTATTGGAGCAATCACTGTAATGCCAGTGCTCTGGGCAATGACAATCTGTTAGGTCTTTTCTAAACCCAGTACAAGCATTTGTAATGCAAATGTTAGCACGCTGAATACATCACACTGTTCCTACATCCACTGGTACCAGCGAGGGGAGGAATCATGTGGCCCCATCCTCCCTCTGCAGCAGCTTGTTCCCTCTAGCTCTTCTTCACTTCCCTGTGTTTTCCCTAATCTAGTTCTCAATGTCTTTGAGCACAGTGTTTGTTGTTCAGGACTAGTTATAGCATGTTAACCTATTTTCTCCCCTTTCACATGATTTTTAACTTGGTTTTGTCGAGCTGTGTTCATGGTACCCAGAGTTCAGCACCCCATGAACAATCCTCTTTAGAAATTAGGAGCAGGGATAAAGGCCAAGAATATTTATGGCTTGATTTCCTTGGAATCTGGTAAAGTACTTACACTTTGTGAAGTACGCAGAAAAACTGGGAAACCAAGTCTCCAACTGAGAAAAGTTCAAAGATAAAGAAGAATAGTCTAAAGGAAAATTATTATAATTTTATATTGACATCCAGTTTGCTGCACAAAATACACAGATAAATAACACACATACAGCCTTTTGTATGCATCATTAATTCATTTGCTCTGGCTCACAACCATTTTTTGTTCAGAAGACACCGTAAGAATTTTACCACAAAAGTGCTGAACACTTACAGAACCAATTTAAGCCCACCACAGCTTATTTTTCTGACTGACTTGTCATGGATGTGCTAGAAACAGGCCTCAAGTTTGTTGAGGGACCTATAGAACAAACTGGAAACATATTGGAAAGAGTTGCATAAGAATATTTCACTTTTTCCCTGATAAAATCACTCCACTTACAGCTCACTATGCAAATGAATGGGAAAATTTTTTTTCCAGGTCCCCCTTGCCCTTTGTTAAAATAAACACACCTCTCAAGAATAAAAGTGAATCCAGCTACTTATCTTGGAAGAAATTAGCAGAGACCAATATATGACAAAGTACATTAGTCATATTCAATAGTTTAAGTCAGTTTAATCCAGAAAACTGAATTTTCAACTTATTTCTCCTTTCCTTTAAATGCATATTTGAAAGCTATGAAGCCACCAAATGTTCAAGGTCACAGCCACGTCCTTTCAAGTCAGACACACCTGTAAGAGCAGGAGGCATGAGACCAAATTTCAGGGCATTTTTGCACAAGTGCTGAGATGGAGGTCACAGCTCCTCACTTCTAGCTCTACAGAGACAAGATAGTGATAAGTGATATGACCTAAAAATTACACTGGAGAACCTGCCATGGCATGAATGTGAGCTGGACAAGACACAAGAAAAAGGAGCTAAGTGGTCTGCACAGAGGGTGAGCTTCCACATTGTTAAAGTGTCTACAAAATTCTCACAGGGAGGGCTAGGAAATGCAGCATAGACAAGAAATGTGGGAACTGTTCTTGCCCAACCCCAATGTTCAGTAGCAGAAGCAATTCCCATTCCAAGTGGTATATTTGCAAAGCAGTAGGAACTCACAATCCCATTGAATTAGTACAGATTCATTGGACTATTGCATAAAGAAAAAGGAAAACTACAATGAAAAGCAGAGTTTTACCTGATACACCGACTTAAATTTTATTTCTGTCCCTATGTATTTGCTAGTTTAAGAGATCACTGCTCCTAAACATGAAGACATCAAGTGTGAAGACCTATGAATACATTTTCAACACTATCTAGCACCAGAGCTACTCACAAAATCTGAAATATTAAATGGTGAAGGCTAAGTTAAACTGACATAACCTTCACACACAGACATAAGCAAAGCAGGAAAAAGTTTTATCTTCACATCAGGAATGAGGAAGTATTTACCATTATACCACAGGACTAAAGAGCTGTTTGTGATGATAGAGTAAATTAACAACTTGAAGACATAAGTCTTGTTTGACTGAACATCCCTTGTCCCTGCAATAGACTCATGCACCCAATCAGGTGATTATTAAGAAAATCCAACACTATGTGTAGAAGTTTCCAGTGATTAAATAAAACACTATTTCTCAAATTCTCTCATTCACAATCAAGGTCACTCCTAGTTTTATTCAAAGTGATCCCCAAGCACACAAGTCATTAAGGATCAGTATTCCTATCTACCTAGCTGCATATACTGAAAACAAAATGAAAAACAGCCATTGCAGAATATAGGTTAGGCAGGACATTTATCTTCGTACTTCATAAAGTAAAATAATTGAACTCATCAAAAATTACCTTAGAGGAAAAGAAATTTGAGAATGGATAGCATGTAGTGACTTTCCTTGTTGCATTTCTAAATGTATAGAACAATTCCCATTTGAATGGGAACAAATTATTAATACTTTGAAACAACAAGGGTCACATCTCTTCCTCAAAGTATTTAACATTATCATCATTTGTTAAGGAAAAAAACGAAAAAATATACAACTCTATTTAGCATATCAATGAAATTAGAAGTGAAGTCCTATTGAAGGACTAACTCTCCTTAATGCCCTTATTCTCCCTTCATTATGCCACGGATGCCCCATGACAACAACATTAATTTGACATGGATGAGTTATGACCCACAGTGTCTCGCACAACTCTCAGGAAGCCTAAGGCAGGGTTTTTCTGCTTCGGGTATTGGGGCCAGAAGGACCACGCAGAAAACCAGTGCAATAGAAGTAGCAATTAAGCTACAGGTTGTTTTGCTGTAAGCAGCTAACCAGCTGTGCCTAATAAATTATTTGATTATACAACATCTTATAGCTTTGACATCAATTGTCACCGTGCATAAAGCTAGCATTCAGTGGCTTTGTATATTTGCTTGTGTGGTTATAACTTTAATTTCTCTTGGTACTCATTAGTGCACCCTGGCAATCCAATGTTTGGTATGTTGGGTTTTCCATACCAATGGTCAGCAGGCTCAGAGCACCTCAAAAACATGGACTAAAATACAACACTCTTGAGAAGGAAGTGGGAAAGGATTCCTAGTACTTTTTGCTGCTGAGAAACAAGTCCACTCTCACCCAGAGCAGAAATGAGTAAGAGGGGCAAACTGGGGCACATATACATTGTATGTGTGTGTATTTACAATTACAATTCACAATTTTACTTACACAGGTGGCTGTCCATTGTAAATGCATTGTGACATACCTTCCCCAGGAGCTCTCAATTTTCTCTATATGCAGTGCTTCCTTCTTGGGAGCTGTAACTATGGACTTCACATTCCCAGTCTCACACTGACCCCGTGCTACTCTGCATCCTCAGAAAGGGGAATTTGCTCTGTGCAAGGTCTTGGACAAAATTAAATTTTTAAAAAATCACTGCAAATCTGAAGAGTTTCCCTCCCATCATGACAATCATTTTCTTAAAAAATGCTGGCATATGAATCCTCCTCATCTCCTCCTGTGGCCACAAAGAACTGTGGCCCTGTCATTGTTCTCTCAGCTGAATGTCCCAGTCCTCCAGCGAGGACTCACAAATTGTCAAGATGACTCAGAGGACCAACAGACATCACGTACAACAAAGCAGCGAATTAAGCACATCTCCAAAAAATTCAGACTGCAATTCATAAACTATTAAATGGAAGATTATAATAACAAATAGATGAATTCAGTCCTCCATGGATAATACATGTACAAAAATGCTAATCTTTGAGGCTAAATTATTCACAGCGAATGAGTCAATCAGCCCTATTCCCTCATAGACCACTATTTCCGGGAGCTATTTATAAGTGAGACAAAATTGATGCACTTGGATCATCTATTTCTCTAGAAGAGGAAAGTGCATGATAATCCTCTTTTTATTCCCTTTATTAAGGCATTCCATGAATGCCAATGACAACAAAAACCACAAGAACCATCTGTAATTCACGCTGCAGTGACAGCTAAACTGTGAGTTAGTGAATTTGGTCAACAGTACAAATTTCCTTAGTTCTGATCAGGCACTTAGTAATGAAATACCTCATTTATTAAGTTATGTAGTCAGCAGAACTCTGAACAAAACAGCCCATGCCAGAATTCTGTCACTGTCTCATAAAATACCTGGTATAACAGGGACTATTCTTTAAACCAAAATATCTAATTCCCAGGAGCAGCTATAACCAGAAATCCCTGCTGCATTAAAAAAAAGAAGGAAAAAAAAGGAAAAAAAAAGAAAACCACACATATTTCTCTTCCCTGACTTCCCAGCAAGCTGCATTTCTCCCAGCCACAAGACTCCCCTCCAGAGAAAATAACGCAAGACCTGACAAAAGGATTTTTCTGCTGAAAGAAAAATCAAGATGTTCAGGGTAGGTTCAGAACCACTTTAAGGGACTGGAACATCAGAACCTGTGTGGTCCATGTTCTCTCTAAAACAGGGCCAGGGTATATAACTATCACACACACTTTTTTGGCAATTAGAGCTCTATCAGAATCAAGGAGTCAGTAAACTTGATGATGATATTTTATAAGCAATTGCCACATTACTCATTTCAAAGGAAAAGAGAGTCACCACAGAAAGATGCATTTCCAGAAGCAATTTAAAGGCTGAGCCAGACAAGTTCCCTGAATCAGGATCTAATGAGATTCCAAGGCTCAGCTCGGGAGACTTGGTGCTGTGTGAGCAAAGGAGAGGCAGCTCACACCCCTTCAGTCAGCGACAGCTGAGCCTCCCAGAAGGATCCTGACACTTCCATGGAGCCTGGCTACCTCGTTTACCAACACATCCCAATTAACTTCTGTAGGGATTATGCATCGAATTCTTGCTGAAATTAATGTGCCCAAATGCCTTTCCTGGCTTTGCAGGGTTGAATCCTCATTTACATGTGGCTGAGTGCCTCTCCCCATCCCTGGAAATGGAATATGTTTTATCCTAGCTGTATAAAGTGACAATGGCAATAGAGGGTTAAGAAAGAAACTGTTAAGTATGATGTAAAAATAAAGTTTAAGCTAATAAAAAATAAATTAAATGCCTTTTTAAACAACAAAAGTGTTAGTTTAATTTTTAAAAAATACTGACGCTTGCACAGACAACAAAGAGCATAGATTCAACTAAAATCAAATGAGATTCGAAATTGCTTCCAGTGTTGGTGCTGAAAACAAAGCATGCACAAGGGTCTACTACACTGCTCTCTTGCAGGGCATAAACCAGGTCTGCAATAAACTGCTTGATGCTGTCTTGCTGGTCATAAAGCTAACAAAAAAATAAAATAAAAAAGGCCATTTTTTATAACACTTTAGGGTCCAATGCAATATAAAATATATTTTTCTGGCAGTGTAGGCTTTCAGAGCAGACTTTGAGGTTTATATACACTTTTGTCAGAGAGGACCCAAACATATTTTTTGTTGGATTGGGCCATAGGCAGCTATAGCTGCACCCAAAGGACAGTGTAAATGACAAGCATTCTGAACCCTGGGGAAAGTATAAATCATTAACAACAAGACCAAGATAAGAACTCCTTGAACTGACATTTCCAGTTTTAAGAGATAGTTTTCTATTCCCTTTATCTTTGAAAGAAATGTTACCTTTCCTAAATATATTAAAATTACTTAATCTTCACATGGATGCAGGAATACCATCACAATGCCCCTCAATAAATGTAACCCCAAAAGACCATCTCTTCAGATCATTTCTTTGACCACACTGCCACTTCCATTGCCTCCTTCCAGGCGGCTCCTTGGGTTCACCACAAACAGTGCAGGTGTCCTCAAGGCTTTCCCTGGTCTATCCCAAATTCCACACCCTCACAGACTACACTGGTTCCTTCAATTCATCTTCAGCTTTTAGGACACTCTTATTAAATTTTGCTTCTAACAAGCATCTTTTGTCTTCTCCTTACTGATTTTTTTTTCTAAAGGTTAACTTCTTTTTACCTTGACACCTATACACAGAAAATAGGTGAGGCTACATAAATTAACAGCCCAGTTTGTTGACATTCACATGCTATTTCTTACTATTCTAGGACAATATATTCTCTAGGGGATGGACTGATACTTTTTCACCCATATTATAGAGCATTCCAAACCCAAAGCAGCCATGTTCCCAGATAACAAACAAATAATGAACAGCAATAACCTTCAGCTGGATTTTCTAGGTTTTTAAGGCATTCTTTTAGAACAACTACCTCTAGTGTCTTTTACTTAAAAAAAAAAATTAAAAATGCACACATGTTCTCAAACCTGAATCTAATTATGCAAAATTTTTCCTGGGCAAAACAAACACATCGTTTTTTATCTAAGAGAGACATAGGGAGTACAAACAAGAAGAAAATTACCAAAAAAATCTTATCATAGGATCCTAAGATCTTCTCTTAAGATCAACAGATCTGGGTAACAGGCAAATTATTTGAAAACAAGTTGTTGAGGCAATATTCCATCAAAATGACTACTATCAGCCATAAACATATGGGACCCTCTAACTACCCAGGGTAATAAGTCTTGTATATTATTGCTGGGAATTCCTCCAAAGCCCAAATCATTTTTAGTTTGTGAAGCTCCCTAATTTATTTTCCATGGTTGGGAGGAATCTGCTGCTAAACTAAAAATACAGTTTTACCCCCCATTATCTCTGCACATAAAGAGTCACAGAGCTTTGGGCTAGAATTAACATGAGATAGGCTATTATGACTGCAAGAACATTTAGCAGTCCCTGTTGACTTTGCAGTTGGTAATAATAAATATCCTCCCCATAATATCTTACTCCATTTTTTCTGAACTTGATGCCTTGAGGAAGTCTTGAAGCTTGTGATAAAATGCTAACAGTATTTACCTATTTTGTTACTAGCCTGGATTTCCTTTTCTCCCCGGGAAAAGCTCATTTAAAGAAATGATATTTGCAAGCAAAAGCTCTTAAAAGTATAACCTCTGATTTCATGAATGCCCTACAGAAATATGATGCCCTACTGTACTTGATTGCTGAAGCAAAACTGACTCTGCTTGTATAAAGTAATGGCACTATTTTACAGTGAAGCTTTTGCTCTTCCACGAAGGAAAAACCTTGTAATCAGACATGAAGGTTATAAAAGATGCAGTCTGCAAGCCAAAAGTGTCCTATTAGCACCAATCAAGGTGATAATTAAGACCAGATTTCTGAAAGGAGGGGGTAGTCTTTTAGGGGGCTTCACAAAGTACTGAACTTCATGCACATAATAAACAGTTCAAAGTACTCTTACTTTATTAAGAAGATGCTGAAAGTGATTAAAAGTAAGGTGTACTTGCATACATAAGTATTTTACTTTGTTAGGCTAACTGTGCAACAGAAAAAACTTGCCTACCTTCACATATATTAAGAATGAAAGAGTTTGGCAGTTTTCTTTTTGCTGCTGGGGATTTTTTTAGGGGTGGGGGTATTTCTTAACTCCCAGAATAGTTCATAAATGCATTTAGGAGAAAAAAAAATGAGATGGAGACAACATCCTTTATATGTTCAAGGTTTCAAGTTCACTAAAAGATCACTAAACGAGAGGAATGTTTCACATTTCAGGCACTACAGTTTTCCTTCAACTTATTCTTGCTGGTTTTTACTTATTCATAGGTCTGTCAAGCAAATTCAGCAGCATATCAACAAAACATGAACAAATTAAATCAAGCCACCGATTACACACCTAAATGTGTATTTCCCTCTACCCTTTGCACCTTGTGTGGTGCAAAGCTTAGAAGAACAGCAGCCTATTGGCAATAGATTCTTTTTAGGCAGAGAAAGCAAAAAACAAGTTATGAATGAGACCAACAACACACTCTGCATCACACACATGCCCAGTTCAACACAAATTGTGAACAGATGGAAAGCAAGACATTCTCATATATTTCAGATTTACCACATTCCTCAATACTTTTCTAGATCAATAAAAATACACTTTCAAACAATTAAAATGTTTAAAATTATAAGCTATTTCCAGATAGGCAATCCACTGATCTTTAGTTTAATGACCTGTTTCCCTTTGCCACCTCATTGATGGTGGCATTATTCTTACTGGCAGCAATTCACTATGGGCATTATTTGTAGACAGTGAATATTCTCTTATGAAATCTATTCCAATAATTTTACCTTCAACATTTATAAAGGTTATTTCATACCTCTGTATTTGCTAGATGTGACTCCCCGTTTTCCTCCTACAAATGAGGTATTTTGCAGGTCTCGTGAGCTTTCCACAAATGTTGCTGAAAAGTTGTCTAATCTGCAAGGTAAGGGCGAGATATGCTGTATAAAACACGGTTTTTACACTTGCACAAATAAGTGATTTCTTCTTTAACAAAGCAGGCAAATGAATCTGAACTCATTTGAACCCTCTAGAACTGCAGCACTGGAGGAAAGCTCCATCTTACAGCCACAGCATTTCCCCAGCTGCTCCTCTTCACCTTCTCTATCTTCTTTCCTAGGGCTGTCTTCATTTATTCCTACAATTTCCAATTCCTTACTCTTCCAATATTTACACCCTGTTTTTGTGCTGGCCACCACCCCTCACCTGCTCCCTTCTGCTTCACCTTGTTCTAAACCTCCCAGATTTTGTTCCTCTGTATTTCTATGCCCGCCCCACGGTGGAAAACACACTCCCACTGCCAGGTTCCATGACAAATGAGTGCAATTAGAGGTTACAGGACAACACTCACACAGATTTCAGCAAAGCCACACGTTTAACACCACCACCACATTTAACAAAGCCACACCATCCCCCTGGTGCCACTGCAGTTCCAGATGTTGGGGTAAACTGCAGCCTGAGCTTCATTAGGATCTGGAATTTTCTCCCTGCACCGCTCCTAACCCAGCCCACCTTCACAAGACAAGGTATAAAGTCATGGAGCCTTTAGCACAAACTCTTACACGAGTAAGTAGTTTGAGTCCCATAGAGCTCTTCCAGCATAAGGTAAAGCACCGCACAATTTAGAAAGTGGCCACTTGCTGGGGCACCAAAGACACTTCTCATAACTTTATCTCACATTAAAGTGCTGTGCATTTCATATAGCAATACATTTATACAGTATTTGATCATTTATCTTCCTCAGGCCCCAGTAATTTTCAACTTAACCACTTCATTCTTCACTACACAGAGCCTCAATTAATTCCCTTATATCTGCAGAGCAGGAATTAGACAGGCCCAGAATAGATCAAACAGTGCTGAATTTGGGTCATTATCCACAAAGCATCCCAAGACAGTCTGCCTCAGCTGTCAGTGAAAGTTCACTTGCAATGTTTTGCTCACACTAGAAAAAGAGACAGAGAAGACTGGCAACCTTCAATAGACCAGGAATCTTAAAAAGATTTAAAGCACAACCTCAAGAGACTCTTCAAGACTCACATATGAAAACTCACCTCTCTTTTTTCTCCCAAGAATGTGGTCAGGAAAGGATTCTTTGTCAAATCAAATCACACACTTTATCTACTATTCTATAGAAGAGTACCTGAGAGCACCAACTTTTCAGGGTCTCTTTACAGCAGCCATTTCATCTGCCCACCTGAACATGCTTAGATTTAACCAGACTGAGCCTCATCACCTGGTTTAAATTAACTATGTGCTTAAACACTCCAGTACACCAATGCTAGAATAGCTTATCTATATCTCTAAAAACAAACACTCCTCCCTGTCTTTTTCTAAGTACAATTCTGCAATGCTGAACACCAGCTTTAATCTGGTTTTGTTATCCATTCATTTTTCATACCTTGACTTGAAGGCCTCCATTTTCAAATTAATACAGGATATTGTATTATCCTGCTAAACCAGTTTTTGTGTCCCAGTTTCACTCTAAATCCAACAAACAGAAAACACAGAGTCCCTGCTTTGGTTTGCTACAGATATTTGCATACAGTCACTAAGGAAAGGTTATTTATTCCATCTGATTGACTTTCTAAAATGTCTGTAGCATGAAGAACTGAGGTAATTTTTTTTTTTTATATTTTGATTGGTGATTAGATCCTGAACCAAGTCAGAATCTAAAAGAAACACTGATATTTTAGCATTGTTAATTTCAAAGATAAATTTGAGGGCTTATCACTGCTATCAATATGTAAAATAGCATTCCAGCATTCAGGCTTACAACACAGAAAAGTAAGTCTTGGCAAGCAATAGCTCAGACATACTGTATTTATTGCCTCCATGAAGCCTATTATGGACATCTTTGTTTATCTCATCACAATTAAACATTCATGAAGAAATATTATGGAAAAATGCATTTCTGGTCTCATAGCTAATTAGCACAATTTAAGAGTACCCCGTAGTTAAGCTGCCCAGCCTCTCTCTCAAGGAAAGTGGGGATCTGAATCTAAATTGCAAGTGCTCTCCTCCCCCTCATCTGTGCATTTTCAAAACCAGGATTTCAGTCTTGCTTGCTAACCCATGTCTGCCTGATCTGACCTAACAAAGAGTACAGACAGGCAGGAATAAACTTCTAAAGTGTATTTTATTTAACTTGTCCCATAGAGAATCACCGAATTTCCACAGTATCTATGTCATCACACATGGCCTGGATTTCAGCCTAGAACAATCAGTGAAAAATAACTAAAGGGACACATGCAAAACAATGAAAACCTGCTATTTGCAACAAAATCAGTGTTTTCACAAAATCAAGGAATACTGACAGCAAGCACATAGTGTGTACCTTCCCATGTCCACATACATCTTTACAGTGCTATTACAATATTCTAATAGATTGTTTCTCCATGCAGGGTTATAAAAGTGTGGTTTATTAGGGTACTGCAACCATAAACTTACAACTGTTTCTCAGACTGAATTTATATCTAGCCATCAAAATGCATTACTACATTCCAGTCACTTCTTTTTTTCCCTTTGCACATTAACATAATCATCCCCAACACTTCAAAGTAAGTGAAGTCATATCTAGCTGGTATTCAAACCTACAGCTCTGCCTTTTTTAATAAAGGTCCTCTTTTTATTTTCTAAGGGCATGATGCATATGTAGGTAATCACCAACGACGAAACCACAGCTATGTTATAAACTACCTTATTAAAAATTAAGGATTGTAATTACATATTGAAAGCCAAGAAAATTATTATTCCTTTTTCCATGCTCTCGTGCATAGTGGTGCTTGTGACCCTGAGACAAAAGCATATCCCAGAAAACCAATATATAGTCAGCTCCGAGAGTCAGGAATGGCTTGGGGTGAGCCGGGATGCTCCTGAACAAAGAATCCCGAACCCCACGGTTCATCAGTCACAGACGGGCAGCGACCCCACTACTTAATCGTGTGTTTAATTGTGTTTAATTGTGTGTTTAATTGTGACCTGTGCCCAAATCCCTCCAGATGCCCACGCACCACATTTCCTTACAGAAGCTCGCTGAATTCCCACACTATCCGCGTACAGGAGATCCGGATTTCAGCGAAAAATAACTAAAGGGACACATGAAAAACAGTGAAAACTTGCTATTTTCCAACGAGACCGGTGTTTACAGAAAACCAAGAGGCGCACCACGCTGCCGAGTTAACTTTTGACGCGTTTTCATTTTAATCTTTAATAATTACACGCACAAGGAGAGAACCCAAACAGCGAGCGGGGAGCCCGGTGGGACAGAAGCCGAGCCCGGAGCGCTCTCCCAGCCCGGGTCCGGCCCCGCAGGGTGGGACAGACGCCGAGCCCGGATCGCTCTCCCAGCCCGGCCCGGCCCCGCAGGGTAGCACAGAAGCCGAGCCCGGATCGCCCTCCCAGCCCGGGGCCGGGCCCACAGTGGGGCACAGAAGCCGAGCCCGGATCGCTCTCCCAGCCCGGCCCGGCCCCGGGACAGAAGCCGAGCCCGGATCGCTCTCCCAGCCCAGCCCGGCCCGCAGGGTGGGCGGGCGCAGCGCGGAGCCCCGGCCCGGCCCCTGCCCGCCCCTCGGCGCCGGGAGGCGGAGCCGGGCGGCGATCGCGGCCCGGCCGCTTCCTGGTCACCGGAGCAGCAGGCGACAGCAGCCCGCCCAGGCGGTGCGGGGGTCCGGCTGCCGCCATGGCCTCGCTCTTCAAGAAGAAGACCGTGGACGGTGAGTGGGTGCCCGGGGAGGCCCCGCCGGCCCCACCGGGGCAGCGGCCGCCCGCAGCCCTTGCACGGCCTCGGGAGCGGGGCTGGTCCCGGCGGGGCTCCGGGGGCAGTGGGAGCCCGGCGGGGTCGCGGCCTCGGGCCCCGCGTCCCGGAGGAGCAGGGGCTGGGAGAGGAGCGGGAGGGGAGCGGGAGGCCCCGGGCCGCCCGCCGTGACTCACCGGCCGCGCTCGGGAGAGCCCCCGGGCCGGGCCGGCCCTGGCACGGCGGGGCGGGGGATTCCCGGCTCACCGGGAGTGTGGGATTCGGGCCCGGCCATCCCGGGCCGTGGGCGAGCGAGGAGGAGCAGGAGGAGGAGCAGCATCTCTCACTGGCAGCGAGGGAAACAAAACAGGCCCTTCAGGAGTTGCTGGGGCCCAGGGGAGCCGGGACCGAGCGGTGCCGCTGTGCGGGAGCCACGTCCCGGCTGCGGGACCGCCACCGCCCCGGCTGGGCTCCCCGCGGGTGTGCAGACAACTCCGTCTTGGTTCTGGGCAGCCAGTCTGGCATCAAAGCGCTTAAACTTCAGCAGGAGTAACGATCCTCAAAGTAAAGCCCGGGGAGATGCCCCAGCTGCCAGCAGGCCGCTGGGCGATGCTCAGCTCTCCACAGTGCCGAGCCCCAGAGGCGAGCCCGAGATTTGCTCTCTGGCCTGTTGGGTGCCCCGGTCGAAGCTGGTGGGTCGGCGTTTGACAAGGGCTTAGGGAACACGCAGGTCCCACCTGGCTCTTCCCATCAGAAGGGAAGAAGGGGAGGCTTCCATGCCAAAGGAAGGATTGCAGGAGCAATGTCTCTTGTCCAGCCTGTTTTGAGGAATGCTTCCTCCTTGCCCAGGTGTGTGTGACGGCAGTGTGACACACAGGAGTGGCTATAGGCGTGAGGCTATCTCAGAATAACCTGTCATACTCTGCTCCAGTAACTGGGAATTTTCCTCGGTTATCAGAGAGAAACACGAACCAAGTACTCATCTTGGCCTTCACTTCTAAAAACAAATGTAACTGTTTTTACAAATCTATCTGTAACTATGAACAGTTGTTTTCAGTTTATTGCTATCCTTAGTTTAAGCCACTGGGGGAGATCATAAACTACAGAAATAAGCATCGTGCTTACCCCTATTATCTCCCAAGTACTGTTATTGTTTGCTGTGACCTTGAAGTTCCTACTTCTCAAGCTCACTACACTAAGGATTTTTTAAAATAGTGTATTTAGAAAAGCCAGTCTTGTATGTAGCTATTAAGCCTTTTCTTTCAATTTCACCAAGTGCAGCTGTGCAAGCAATATACATTTATCTACCTTCAAAATTACTTGCCTGTAGCATTTTCAGAATGATTTTCTCTGTTTTGCCAGTGTGAAGAATGCAGTTATATTCTGTGCCATCTTTCAGTTTTTAGTTATTGTCCACTGAAAACTCTGCATTTCCCAAGAATTTTTTTTGTAGCAGTCACAGCAGTAGTAGCACTATAGAAACAGGTGTCATTTTCACAGTTGTTTTTTTTTTTTAATATGTATTTCTTTGCCCAAGAACTGGGGAAATCTTCAGCAAGGTTGGAAGAGGAAGCATATATTCTGTCTTTAAAATGTCACTAAAGGTTTGGGATTTTTTTTCTGATTCAAACCTATTAATGTTGAAATAATTTCAGCAATGGATGTTTTATAGTATGTCTGGCTTTGGAAATGAGGAATGTGAATGCTTCTCATTGTTTGTAGAAAAATTACCTCAAACCGTAAAAAATGAAAAGGGGGGCCTGTGATTCTAGAATTTATGCTTCATGAGCTCTACAGAAAGTTTATGTGGCAGTCTGCTCATTTTGAACTCCCACCCGAAGTGCAGACTTAGGAGTAGATGAGCCTCTCCTGGATAATAACTGCTTTCCTCTATGGAGGTCAGAGGATGCTGAGTCACATGCAGACATCCTGCCCTGCCTTTGCCCAGGTGAATCAGCCAAGCACATGCTGTAAATCTTATCAAAAGTTAGTTGCATAGCATGGTTGATGCCTAGACTGTAAGTAATACTTGCTTTAATAAAAGGATGTTACCAGTATGTAATTTTTAATAGTACAGTGCACAGTTTCACCTAAAGAGAGTGTTTAAGCTTAGCTCATTACATCAGTTGTCTGTAGACTGAAATTTGTTGTAAAGGCTCCACTTTCCTGCCTTACTGTTCTTAAGCATCTCCTAACTGAAAAGTTTCAAGCACTGTTGCTTTCTAGAGTGACTTGAAGAAGGGCTACACAGATGTGGAGAAGAGGAAGATCCCCCAGAGCAGAGTAAGGACAGAGAAGAGCAGGATCCAGGACTTGCACCTGGGATTATTTTCACTGTTCTGTGGAGCTGGCAACTTCACCTGCTCTGAGATTTCATAAACCAAGGCTCCTTCAGCTGCCTTACCTGTTGCAGTTAGGCCTGGGGGTGATATTGCTGAGTTAGTGCTGGACTTGCAGGAAAGTGTGTGTACAGATGTCTTACTGTGGGGGTTAAGGTTCTTGCTGTGGCTGTGGTGCAAAGCAACATCCTAAGTAAAACATTTTTTTATTAACAGGATATAGCCCACACTGCTGCCACAAAGATGTTGTATACAAATTGTATTTTGCTAATATTTTTTGTATCTGAAATGCTGTCACTTCGCCCTGAGCAAAGGGAGGTGTCAAACATGCTGCATGTCTGTTTATGGAGTGTTGAAAAACTTTGCCAAGCTATCAATATTTTCTTTCCAGATATAATAAAGGAGCAAAATCGAGAGTTAAGAGGTACACAGAGGGCTATAAGCAGAGATAGAGCAGCACTTGAAAAACAGGAAAAACAACTGGTAAGTACGACAGGGAACTTTATTTTGCTCTTTAAAGCACACACATGATAGAAAACTTGCAAGGTTTTAAAGATACAAATCCATTATAGTGGAATACTAAGTATACTAAAAAAAGTTGTCTTTCCCTTTTTATTTCTCAGTTATTAAAATTGTGTTGGAAAATATTTACTGTCTAAAAGCAATTCTCAGCCTTTGACATCAGAAAATCCTGAAACAATGCATTTAGATAAAATAGCCACATTGGGTTTTCCCTACAATTCCCAGCATTCTCTGTCCTTTTGAAGGTTTTTTTTTCTAAAAGGTTTGTAAATCAGTGGTCTTGTGATGGAAAAATTAAAAGAAATGCTATCACATTACCATGACTGGCCAGTGGGAGAGAGTATTTGAAAAACCACAGGATATAATTAGTATCCCGTAGAGTTATTTTCATTCAGATGGAACTTCCCTAAAATTAGTCCCTAACATTAGGACTGTTTGCCTAAATTAAGTTGTATTCAGAACTTACTGTGTGTGAGCTTTCAAGTACTCAGTGGCTGAATGGTGCACCTGTGTGGCACTGTAAAGAGAGAAATTGGATGTGCCAGATGGTGGGGTTTGATGCATGAAGAATGCTCAGACTGTGGGAAAAGCTGTGATAATCCAGCCCATTCCAGCAGCTATGGAGGGTGGTGGTTCGTGGCAGCAGGTTGCATGAATACCAAGAGCTGAGAATGATAAACAAAAGATCAGAGAAACTGTTTCTGAAAGCCTTGTACATGTAAGATACAGTAGGTTGCTTATAAATAAGGCATTTTTCCCAACATGAAATATTCCAGATACTCCTTAATTTTAGTGAATATTCAAGCTGAAGTGTTATTTGCTTACCACACTAAGTGGTTTCAGAAATGTTGGATTTCTTAGGAGAAGAAAAAAGGAGTGGCAAAATATGTCTTTGAAAAAGTTAAAATTTGCTGCTGGAATGGGAGAAGCAATGGACAATAAATATTAATTTTCAGTGTCAGATCAGGTGAAGAAGGATCAGGGACTTATCAGTCAATCTGAAAACATTTCATTATGTACTTTCTCTAGAAAGATCTTTTTTTTCCCCCCAATTTAATTTTAAGATACTACTCTGAGAAAACCCAGTTATACAGTTATATTAATTCTATGGATAAAAATACCTCAATGTATGCAGACAGTTCTGTTTCAGTTCAGTAACCTGATGTAACTATGTGAATTTTGATTTTTTTTTCCTCAGAAGAACATAACTGACTTCAATCAGCTTGCCCCAGACCTCTCAAAAGCAGATAATATACCCCAAATTTACCCAAATTCTTTTTAAGTAAGAATAAAACCATCTGTATATAGGGTTTGATTTCTGCAGGTGAATTATCTGCCGTGATTTAGCAATGATTTGTATTTTTCTTTGAAAAAATCAGGTTATAAATGCTATGTAGGTCTTTCAACTTACTGAGAAAAATCCCTATTTTCAAATGTTTGCTGTTAAAACTATGGGGTGCAGACTAATCCCTCCAACCTCCACAATACTTTAGATACAAGAAAAAGGAAATAATACTCTGGTGATGTGACAGGAATTTTTGTGGCTCCTGTGAGGTACTTTCTAAGAGCACAGCTTTACTTCTATTTCAGGCCTCTAACGTTAGAACAGTCTCCTGCTGCTTCACTGCCACTCTGTACCTTCCTGGATTAAAAATAGTGTATATGACATACCCTTTGGAAATTAAGAATCTGCAGAGGAGGTTTTGTGCCAGAACCATCTCTGTGATAAACTTAACTGGGAACTTTTGTGGTAGTCAGGGTAATGCAGTGGGCCAGTCTACACCTGCCTTTAAAGGTGACTGTTCTGCAGGTTGTGGTGAGCAGGATTTATCTTTTCACAGCTTCTCTTGAGTGCAGTGCAGTGCACATGAAGTGAAACAACTGCATACCTATAGCAGGCACATTCTCCTGAAAAATCCAGGAGAAAGCTGGTATTTAAAAGCTGTTTTTCCTTAATGGTAAAAACCAAAATGAAGAAAACTGAGCCACTGGGGCAAGACCTCCTTAAAAAGGCTGTAAAGGAAAAAGGAGTTGCAAAGTTGCATTACCAAGTCACAAATTAGAAGGCACACTTTGAAGAATCCCAGCTGACAAGATTATTTGTGCCAGGCTTTTTCCTAGTACCTCTGGGCTAAACAGATTGTTATTTCTCTTTGAATTGACAGATTGGGGTTTGGGTTTGGTTTTTAATAAGACAGAAGTGTCTGTCTTTATTACAGCATAAGCACATGTTAAATTATGCTGTTTTTATTATGATTTAAGTCCAGCTAAATTATAAGGGTGAAAAGCCTATAATTATTGGTCATCTAACTTGCTGTCTACTTTTCCCCCAAAAAGGCTGTGAGGTTCTCTTGAGGTTGAAAATTTGTTGAAAAGAACTCTCCATTTCTTACATGAATGATGTTATTTGATTGTAAAAAAATCAAAGTTGATTAGAGTCATGGCACCAGTAGTTGATACCACAATTCCTTCACTTTCTGGGGCTTTGCACATATGAACATGACATCATGCAAAGTCTTTGGGGGAACTGTGTGCTACCACACTATAATTCAGTTTTACTGAGTTTTTTCCTTGTGGTCAAATCATACAAAGCATGACATTGATTCTTCTAAACAGCCTTGTTAAAATAGCAAGGAACTATTTATATAACTTTAAATGTCTTAAAAGATTCCAGAGGACAGTTAACTTTTGAATTTAATTATTAGTGGTAAGGCTTAATTACAGTCCTTGTATGGAAATTCTGTGGAATTAATCTCACACCTTTTTTCACAGGAACTGGAAATCAAGAAAATGGCAAAGACTGGGAACAAAGAGGCTTGCAAAGTGCTGGCAAAGCAGCTGGTGCAGCTGAGGAAGCAGAAGAATCGAACCTACGCTGTGAGCTCCAAAGTCACTTCCATGTCCACCCAAACCAAGGTCATGAACTCCCAGATGAAGATGGCAGGAGCTATGTCAGCTACAGCAAAAGTAAGGCAAGATGTTCTGTTATATTCAAATGCAGCATATGGCTGCAAAAATTGTGTTATTTTTGGTAATTGCAGGGCTAAAACTCAACTGCACAGGGGTGGTGAGGATACAGTAAGGAAACAATTTGGGTTTATATTAAAACACTTTTTGTTTGGTCAATCTATCCACATAGCACCTACGTACTTTCTTGGACTAGACATCTGTCAAATGTTTACATGGTAAAAATAAACTAATGCCAGTGAATGAACTCTTTTAGTACATAAAAAACCCCAAACCCTGCTGCTTCAGTGCCTTGCCTGTATTTATTGTCACAAGTAGTTTTTACTGGGAAAAAGTAGGCCACGATTTGTCTAGAAATCAAGGCAGTGTGTCACAATAGCTTTATGGCCTTTGAAAAATGTAGGTTATTGCTTTGGATCTAAAGTTCCTAAAAAAAAAATGAAATGTGGAGTTCGCTGTCATTCTCTGTGCTCTCTCAGGAAGGATTATTGCATTAAGTTTTCTCCCAAATCTCATCTCATACAAGAGTGAAAAATCTCAGTTTTCTGAGTTAGTTGTGAACTTTCCCCTATTTCCCTGAACTGATAAAGAGGGATTTGGCTTTTGGCATGGAGGACTGTTCAGCTTGAGGTGCAGGAAGCAGAATTAGTATGCACCACTGTAGACCAGGCTGGGCTTTGATCCCAGTCCATGTTAAATCCAGTTAAACACAGCAATGCATTTCAGTGCAGAAAGGAATTACCACAAAGGCTTGGTGGTCAGACACAGCATGAGGGCAGATTGCAGCCAGCCAGTGATACAGAGCTGTGGCTCTGAAGCAAATTTACAAACTGGGCTTGTCTGACTGGTCAGGTACAACACCTTACTCAGTATTCTGACAACAGCACTAAGGTGAACAAGTTGGTCTTGCTTTTTAATTATTGCATGGGTGACTTTTATCTGTGATAAATCTTGCATTAAATTTCTCAAAATCAAAGTGTCACTGGAGTAGTTATAAGGATTAGGTTAGTAGGAAAAAAATGTAAAAATATTTTTTTAAAAGTTAGCCAGCATTCAGAAAAATTTGGATTGAAGCATTTTTCTTAATAAATGCAATGATATTTACTAATGTCTCATTGTATGATTTAAGAGTTTTTTCCATATTAATAGACAATGCAAGCAGTTAACAAGAAAATGGATCCACAAAAGACACTACAAACTATGCAGAATTTCCAGAAGGAAAACATGAAGATGGAAATGACTGAAGAAATGAGTAAGTTCTGCACTGCAGGGGACAGCTGGCTGCTCTTGGCAGGGGAGAGCTACCCTAAAAACACTGATGTTTGAAGTCTGTTTCTGTAGTTAATGAGACTGACAGCAAAAATGTAGAGCCAACAAATCAATGTAGGTCTGAGCAGGAATGCTGAGCCTTTGACTTTTTAGAAGCTCTAGGTATTAAATCTAAAATCTATTCCTTCCCATCTTCTGCAAAACAATTATCACTGTCAGCTGACTCCTGGTGTTGCTCAGTTTTTTCCCAATCCCAATTCCTGTCCCTTTGTTGGCCATATTAATTAGCATGGACTCAAACCAGTGCTGTTGACCAAGATGGAAACACCTCAGTTTCACACAAGTTATCTGAGTAGTTAACAACTTTGTTACCTACTTGCAGGAAGAAGAGAGGAAGGGGATTTTTATGAAACTATAGGTGTTTTGCAGAAATGGTAAAACCTAATGCAGAGGACAATACAGCAGCAGAGCTCTTCTGGTGGAACTAAGCGTTTTTATAATAACAGCCATGCCTTACCCTGTTGTTCCCTGGCTGTGATCACAGGCTTTGCAAGGCAGAGCTAAGAAAGCCTCTCTAACACCCAGGTGCCTTCTGATGAAATATTGCATCATGGCATTGCTGCTGTGTTCTGGGAGGGTAGAAAGAGGGTACTAGGTCATGTTAGTCACCTTTTTGCTTAATGCAGCCTGGATTTTTTTTCTTTCTTCTAAGTTAATGATACTCTGGATGATATTTTTGATGCTTCTGATGAAGAGGAAGAAACCCAAGATATTGTTAATCAAGTGCTTGATGAGATCGGGATCGAAATCTCTGGCAAGGTATGGCACAGTTCATCTGCATTTCCTCCTACATTCCATTTTTTAAAAAGTTTTTGCTAAAAGTCAGCTTGTCATAACCTGCATTATTCTGACTGAAGAAAACTTGTGTCTCCTTGCAGATGGCCAAGGCTCCCTCAGCTGCCAGAGGTTTGCCATCCGCATCGGCATCGACCGCCGGCACCATCTCGGATGAGGAGATCGAGCGGCAGCTGAAAGCCTTGGGCGTGGATTAACTGATCCACTTCAGAGTCTGCTGCTGGGTGCTCAGCTCTAGACACATGTACAAAGTGCAAACACTCTTTCAATGCAACTGATTTCTAGGAAAACCCTGAAGTCTCAGAAATGACACCTCGAAGATCGATTTGCAGAGACAAGTAGTTTTTTTTTCATCCATTGCATGGAGTCTTTTTGACTCTGGACCAATGAGGGGGTGCAGTTCTAACAATAAATTCACCAATACCTGATCCAGATCTGTCCTTTGGATTCAAAGTTCCATCTCAGTTCCTGATCTGTCTCTAGAACTGGCTATTCTGTGGATGGGCATGCCACTTCCTAGGACAGCACCTCTATAATATTTATCATTTTTACAAAATTATCATTTTAGAAACATGTTTAGTCTGTCATCTCTTAGCACAAACAAAACTTCACCTTGGCTCTTAGTTGGAAACTATTTTTTTCCATGAGAAATAGCTTTGAAAGTCTAGCTAATTTAGGCAGAAAGAAAAAGCATTTTATGTATTCCTTTGAAATTCCTTTTGAACTGATGAAATAATAGCTTGTTATTCTTCTTACCAGAAGGGAAGGATACACTCTTTATGCATTTAATTTTTCTGGAAGAGGACTTACTTTGTTAGTGAGCTTTGTTGCATGAAAGGCACTGATTGAACTCTATTGTACTGTAACTTAGCTGGTTTCAACAGAATTGCTGTGCCTTTATGTATATAAATCTTGTACCTTTGTGATTTTCTTTCAGAATGAGTCTTTGAAAGGTGAGTAAACTTAATAACTGAGATGGTTTCACAAATGCTTTGGTGAGACCTCTCTGTACACTTGATGGGACTCAGTGCTGGAGAGATGCACACATTCAGAAATGCAATTTGTGCACTTGCAAAAAGGACATTTGCCTGAAGCAACATTTGTATATATTTTACAGTATTTCTTAATGGAAGATAATTGTGCATAATTGTATTGTTTGCTAAGATGCAACTGATCACATTGATAAGCTAAATCTAAATATTAGATTTGAGAAAAATTTTGGATCATGAATGAGAACTACTTGTCTGAACACTATAATAAAAGCGTTCTGGTTCTGTGAAGGTTTTTCTATGGTCCCTGAACTGCATCAACACAATTCTAGCTTTAACTGGAATATGCATTGTGCTAAGGAATAAGAACTGTTGATACTTGAAAAAGACAAAATGAGAATGCAGTTCCCAGTTATTACTTCCTAGATGGTGTGATGTTCCTCAGCCCTGACTCTGCTGGAGATATTTATCCCTCAGTGTTGATTTAGTGTTGCTGCTCATTGAACAGAAACAACAATCAACTTGGTTTGAAAAATAGAAAAGCAAAATACCTCCCAAAACCAGGAAAACAGGGGGGAACAAACCTCATAGAGAGACTTTGCTGCTAGGCAAAGCACAGCAGAAAACCTCAGTGAATCTACTGTTGTTGCACCATCTACTGTTTAGGACTGAAATCAGCAAAAAAGAATTCAGAGGAGAGCCTTCCTCAAGTTTTAGACCTAAAATTGCAGGTGTTTTTCCTCTTTCAAAGAAATGGTGGACAAATTGAATCTCTTAGGTAGTGGGTAGGAATGTGTAAGTTAATATATTGCATATATCCAATATGGGGTGATTTTTTTTTTACAAGTTATTTTGTAAAAATCTAATAAAAGGCTTTTTATTCCACAATGACTTTGTCCTCTGTAGGGTTAGTCTTACACATCTGTCTCTTACTGGGCTTTCTTCATGAGCTCTGATAAACATTCCTTTGACTTGAGCTATAAAGCACCATAATATTTATTGTAGTTGCTTGTGGGCCTTTGACTCAATATTCAGTAAAGACTTTTTCAAGTTTGCATTCCCTTGTCTGGAACCTTGTGCCCAAGTACTGCTCTGTGGTATTGAAAGAGAAATCATAATGAGAACACAGGGATCAAATGTTAGTGGTTGATTGTAGTTTGGTTGAACACCAAACTCGTGTCTTTCTGAATGATGTGTGCAGTTGATCCTTTTATTAACTGTCAAAATTGGGCATAATTCCGTAGTAAGTTCTTTCCTCTGGGTCTTTGAGAAACAGGAAGAAAGGTATTGCTTTTTTGGTGCCCTTAGGACTGCTAAACTAGGGCTGGTGTCAGTATCAATCCCATTATTTGTTACAAGTCACCTTTTCAACCATGCAGCTCTAACCTGTGTAAAAATCCTTGGGTAGCAGAGTGAGAAGTGCTGTAGGTTTTCAGGCTTGTTATGTGTGTGCAATTACAGTCAGTATGTTGGATCAGTCTAAAAAAATTGCACCCCCTTCTTGGATACAAATTCCTTTTAAATCACATTGAGTGAAACCCAAGGAAACCACTCAATCCTTACCCTCCTTTATCCCTGCTAACACCTAAATAGGAACTGGATCTAAATCCCCATCTGGGAGCAATGACATAGCTGTGCACACACCTAAAATTGGCTCTACCCAGAGTCCTGCTCTTCAAGTGCCCAGAAGCAATTCCCAGGGAAGCAGTGAGAACACAGTGAATGTAAAGGATGCTTCCTTGCCTAATACTCTTCCAATTTCTATTTTAAAGTACATCCAGTATGCAAGCTCTACACACAACAGCTTTAAGTGGCTTTCTCATCTGAGAACTTGTTCATACAAAGGAACTGCTGGCATTCACTTGGTTTTTTTCCACAGATGTTTTTTCCCCAAGCATGTTAAAAACCACCAATTTTTTTGTTTTGTTTTAAGCTTCTTTCCATATTTACTCCTAGTTCTTCTATTCTATATTCTTAGCTCCATCAGCCTTTTAGTACAGTTCATATCTGAGCAGAATCTATACATTCAATACACACACATTAAGTCTAGCAGAGAGTAACTTAAAGTGATTCCCCTTACCTTTGATCAGCAGCTTGGCCTGTGCTTGGTGAGTTGTGTCCCTCACACGAGGGCACATCACAGTTCTTCAGGGACAGCTGAACCTCAGATTTATACCTTGTGATAACACCTTGTTTTGCCCTCTAACGTGGTTTTAACACCCTGTCTAAAGTTACCATGGGAAAAGAGCAAGAAAAAACCCCACAAGTTTCTCAAAGAAAAACAGTGCAGCCCAGCTTGGCTGAGTGGCCAGCTAAACTCCTGCAGGTTCATGGAGCTACTCCTTGGAAATGCTGCCTTATATGCAGGTTGTGTCTCCACTCCCAATCAAGAGAAATTAATGGTAATTAACTTGTTCCTAGAGAAAAAAAAAAAGAATTGCCACTTTTTGTAAGTAATGGCTCCAGCTGCAACAGTTAAAATTGATTTCATCCAGCTTTTCTTCTCTAAATAACTTTAATTTGTTTGTATTCCTGTGGTAGCAGGTAGATGTGTTTAAATGGTGGCTGCTTCCTCCAGTTGGCCTTTTGTCATTCCTTTGCAGGATAATTTTGTATGTGTCACCTTTCATTTTATTTTACACTTGCTGCAATTATCTTTCACTGGTGAGACTTTTTGAGGGGCAAGAGACCACCATATTAGAATGAGGCTGCTGTGGAAAAAACTGTTAAAACATTCTAAAACACACTTCAGATGAGACACAGCTAAAGAGAGGAAAGTGATACCCAAACAGAACTACAAATCATTGCCTGGAGTGCCAAATGTATAGGAATACTTTATTGGATGAGGAGGTTGGGGAGTACAGGCTGATAGCATTTCTAGAAAGCCTTTTATAATTAAGAAAATAATTTAGAATATAAATAAAGTTTTTATATATCAGATAGCAATTTCAACATACATAACATTTGACCACGTCACATTAAAGGTACAGCAATGCATGCCACCACCTTTGTTGAGTGCTGATCCTCTCAGCTGAACTTTTTTTGTGAAGTTCATGACCTGCTGATAACCTGTGGTGAATAAAAGTATGCACCTTGGATCCCTGCTATGGTGTGTGAGCTGTGCTAGTGATGAGAGCAGCCTGAAGGGAGAACATAGCTACAGTTTCTCCTCTCTGAGTTATTAAATTGAAGTTTTCTTCTCAGTTAAGGGCTTAGAGTGGTGCATTCATCCATAAAAATGTATTTTTTTAAGAAATCCAGGAGCCTGATTTCCATTGCTGAATATGCTTGTAGTCACTGTAATAAGTATCAGAGATAATTTAATGTACACTAGAGAGTGAGCACTTAACTTGTACATGCTGCTCCTAAGTGGTCTTGAACATTAAACTCCTTTGGCTTTCTGTAGGCCTATTACATAGACATTTTCTAAATCATCAGGTTTGTTTTATGGAAAAATAAAATGTATCTGGCCAGTACTACTTGCATGTACTCACTTAATTTCAGTCCTGGGAAAACAGTCAAAATGCTTATATGGTAATGGGCTAATTCCCATAACAATGAGCAGGGCTGATGAGATGCTGGATAATCTATCCCTGGTGGGTACTACAGTCATTAACTCTGTTTTCGAAGTGCCTGCCTCATAGGTGGAGCTCTGGCACTGGTATTTTTTCCCCTCGATTATCTCTAGGCTAGAGGATGACAAATAAGGGATTATTTTCAATTAGTGGGGTGTAATAAAGGAGGAATGTGCAGTGCAATCAATTCTTCTTTGGTATACTCTTCAGCTTAACACACCATCTCTGGTGTAAGTATGTCCACACATGGTTTCAATCACAAGTACGACACAGAGAAAGACCAATGTAATAAAACCCCAGATAATTATTTTTCTTCCCCTCAGGCCACAAAGTCTTAAGGTCAGATAAATGGTATTCCTGTTTTTATAGCTGAGCCTACCCAAACCAAACTTTGAGGCATGTAACAAATTAGCAAGAACTACCTTTGATAACAAGCATTATCAAGCCACTTGACAGCAGTTCAAGACAGTCAAATGTTGTGCTGAGACAGAGTATCCAGTAGGAGCAGTGTGATACCTCTTAATTAATTGCCTTAATTAATGACAGCTAAATCCTTCCCATGCTACAGCTGCTGACACCAAGCCTTGCAACCTTTCAGAATGTACAACACACATACATTTAGTCATTAACTCCTACCACAAATGCTAAAAAGGTACAGCATAGGGAAGGTTTTTGGGAAGGCTTCCTAGTTAAACAATGGGTGATGGGTTCCTTGCAGACACCTCCAACTCCTCAAACACATACTGCAGGATTTAGTTTCCAACCCTTTATATTAAAATTGGGTCTTTCACAAACACTACATCTGAAGCTGGTACCTTGTAGGAGGAATGAGTGGTTGACTGATTTTTATCCTTTTTTTAACAACGCAGTATTTACAATACTTACAAAAAGCAGAAGAGAAATCTACATCTGTACGTGGAAAAGCTTCACCGGCATTCATGGTGCTCCTTGATGATAGAACTGAAGGCATTCTGGTGTAAACTGGTCTTCACTCTTTTTTCCCTTTGTCTTCTGTTGCAAAACCAAACTCTCACAACTTCTTTCTCAAGATTGAGCCCCTCAGCCATCCTCATAATTTCCTGAGAAGACGGCTTACTTTGTTCTCCAAAGTGCCTCTCTAGGGCTTCTTTGGCAGCAATGCTGGATACAGGGGGAAAATGTCACCTTTAAAAACTTTTCTGTACATTCAGAGAAAGATCAAGTAACAGCACTGAAGGCAGTGACTTGGTTTGTTTAATCTTTCTCTACAAAAATGAAACCTAAAACACTAAAAATACTCCCTAGTTCTCTGCTGACATGAGCAGTGTAATGTCACACAGAATTTTGGCATGGGGTGATTAAAAGGCAAAAATAGCATCAAGATCAGTGCAATTTCAGTGTTAATTATGAAATATTTGTGCTTGTTGATATTATCTAGGAGACACAGCTACTAACTAGTTATGACTGGGGCCACAGGAATTGGAACAAGCCTGACCACTCTTTGCCCCAGCAAATGCACATCAGTGGTGCTACCTGGTTGTATCAAATCATTTGGGTTTACAGAGAGGAAGAGCTCCACCACTCAGATTTGGGAAACACTCTGTGTTAATTACAGAGACAGCACTAGAGTATTCCTAGAAATCACACAGATTATAGCCAGCTGTTTTAGCCATCATCACATTTTCCAAATATCTGCCCTCATCTGTTCTGAAGAGTCAGCAGCGACCACAGTTGAGTGGTTCACTAAACAAAATAACTTAGTACTGTTATTTTTTCTTATTTTCAGATAGAATTTGCTTCCAATTTCTGTTACATGGTCTAAAAACACATCTGTGACATGCTTGTGTGCCACTGGGAGGCATCCAGAAGTTTCAGCAGTAGCTGTAATTTCTTTGGACACGAGAGGGCACTTCATGCATTATTCTGGAAGTGAGGTGCAGGTATTTGCTACTGAAATACAGAATCTGCTCTCCAGTTATTTCATCTGTTGGTCTTTCATTTACAGGTCAGTTTTTCAATATTTACTAATGTTTAACAAAACTGGCTAATTAATAGCACGGTGTTTTACACACACTGAATTATTGTAACATCATTACTTTTTGACTGACAACTCCTTAGGTTTTGAGCAAAGTATGAAATACTTTCCACAAATTCAAATTTAGACATTTCTGCTGTAGTTTAACTTGATTTAGTTCATGGGACTTTCCTTATACTATTAGTTTCTCTTCAAATATTTGTTAAGAATGACTTTAATTGGGAAAAATAGTATCTTTGGAATAAACTGAGGGTCTGAAGGGTTAGTTTTTTTCACTTGATTGTTTCAAAATACTGAAACTTTTAGAAGCACAAGGTGCAGATGTTCATTAATAGAAAATATTGAAGCACTTCAATTTTAACAGAAGAAAAAGAAGCATCTTAGCCAAAATTGTTTCCAACCTGTAATGACTTAAATGTTTATTACCTTATGGTGGTTCTGCGCTTCCTCTTGCGTTCATTCACTCCAACTTTTTCATTGTACAAAGCTGTAATGAAAAAAAAGAAGAAACCAAACAACAAAAGTTGGCAGTTGCATTCCAGGGGACTGGAAAACAAGAACATTTCCAGCAAAACAGTCACTATCTTTGAAGGAAGAAGAAAGCACAAGTGCTGCTGAATAAGAGGAGCATCACACACAGGATCTGTCCATTGTTAGGATGGTTGGTCACTGTTTTACCTCCAACTTAAATGGCCATAGGCAGAAATGGTTAGAAGCAAAAGTCCTGTGCTAGTGAAAAATCCCTGTACACTGCTAAATGGGCTGTCCTGCAGATCCTACTCTGGCTCTGTGCAGGACTGGAACTGCTTTGCTAGGATAGGACTGGAAGAAATTTCTTCCAGCAGCCCAAGAGATGTTTCTGCTATTCTGTACACTCCATGCATTTCAGTTTTGCCCTCCATACTCATCCAAAAAAAAAAAAAACACTCTACCTTAATACAAGCACACCTCAGCATTTAAAGCTGATAAAACATTCTTTACTCTGCAGAAGACGTATAATAGCCCTAAAATATTTATATGGGATTCTGCTTGAAATGCAAACCAGTATTTAGAGGGTTTCAGTTCTCTACCTCCCACTTGCTCTGCTTCCTCCAGCCACTTGGACAGGATGGATTTCAGCTTGCACGCGTTCTTGAAGCTCAGCTGCAAGTTCTCAAAGCGGCAAATCGTCGTCTGGCTGAACTCAGAGCCGTGCACGGCAGCCAGCGCTTCTCCAACGTTGGTTTGTGTGTAACCTGCCAAAAACAAAGAGGAAAAGCAACTCTGAAGCTTCCTGGGAGGGTTGACTTTTGAGCTGTTGAGATAACACTCAAATATCCCAAATAAGCTTATAATTTTTTTTAGATTTATATGAAGCTTCCCTATAATCCTGATGCAGTTTTATAGGTGATAATGACAAGAAAAACAGGGCTCAGCCCACCTTTGTGTTATCTCACAACAGCAAAGATATCAATTGCTTCCCAACTGTGTTATGGCACAAAAAAATAAGCCAGGAAGAGAAGCTTGCTGCTGTTGTGAAGGATTTCCCATGGATATCACTCAGTGTATACTGAAATAACAGTACCCCACTCCATGGAGAAGAGGATGGGTATGAGAGGTTACAGCATGCCCTGCCCTGAGCTGCAGACAATTTGGAGCTGTGCAAAATGTTGAACGTAATTCAATACTGAATTCAAATTACTGAATGTAAGTCCTTAAACAGAAAAGTTTTCTCTGCATTTAAAACAAATATTTTAAGGGAGGGAAAGTTTAAAGTTCCTTTCTGCAAACTAAAATCTGAAGTTCATTAACTCCATGTAAGTCTTCTAGGAATGGAGAAAGTTTTGCAGGGTTAGAGTTAGGATCAGGCAGCAGCAGAGGTCAGACCATAAAACACACAGAAATTGTTGGAACCCAGAAACCTGGGAGTTTTGAGATTTCTGTGCTTTCTGGCCCCTGGAGAACACGGATTTTGACCTGAGGCCTTGGAGAAGGCTTCCAAATTTGAGTGATGGAGTTAAAGTCATGGGTGTATAGTTAAATAGGAGTGTGTGATTTCACACAGTGAAGGGTTTTAAAATTGGGGGTTTTAGAATATAGTAATAGGTATGGGACAAGATGGATGTTCTTGAGTGTTTTCTCTTTCTTCTTCCTTCTTCTTCATACTTTAAGGCAGTAATTTTTGTTTGGATAGTGCTGCACTGGGGGTCACAGGGGTTTTGTTGTTGGGTCAGAAGTATAAATAACAGGTGTTATTTCTCTATTGGACTGTTTAGCTTTAAAAGACCTTGTGACTAGCTAAATTCACCTCCATTTTGCTCACTTTTAGCTGAAAGGTAGAAGTGTTGTAGAGCACTTTGTCCTTTAGATAAGATTTAATAAACAACCAAGCCTGAACAAGAAATTCGTTTCCTTCATGTTTTAATCCTGGCTCTGAGTGAAGACAGAAGAAAATGAAGTCAAGCCACTAATTAACTGGTGCACCTAAGCCACTACAAGAAAAACTTGGCTTTCACTGGAACCTCTCGGTTTTGCTTGTGACACAAAGCACGTACCCAGCTTGATCCTCCGCAGCTTGAACTCGTTGGCGAATTTCTCCAGCTCCCTGATTTCGGGGGAGTCCATGTCCACAGGCTCCTCCACGGCCTTGCCTTTCCTGCGGAACTCCTGCTTGAAGTCGGAGCCAGCGGGGTCGTCGGTGAGGAGGGGCTGGGGCACGGCAGCGAAGCCGTGGCCAAGGGCACAGGAGCTGGCACTGAGCGCGTGCTCCGGGAATTTGTACAGGCAAGGGGCCAGACCACCTGGGCAACCCAGAGAAAAGGATCAGTGCAAGGATCCTCTGCTGCTGCACATGAAAAGCTGCCCTGGCCGCCTCATCAGCCACGGCTGCAGTTAATTTAGAGAACTAATCATTAATTAATTGTAATTATTTATATATTATACACGAGAAAATCCGGGGGTTAGAATTTCTTAGGATGTGTTTTCCCTTCTTTGTTCACAGCCATCCTATCAGCAAACTGAAACACTGAAATAAGAGGCAAATATCCTAAACTTACACAAATTAAAAAAACATGCTCTAAACTGGAATTCAGTAGCACAGCAAGATTGGTGGATCTGTGTCGTTTTGAGGCACTTAAAATTCTCTATTTTCTGGTATATAGAATATTTCCATGTAGATGCCATTTGATGCTCAGACTAGTCACTATCTTGGCTTAACTGTAGCATAAAATTTCTTTGAGGAAAGTTAGAGCTCAAAGAAAAAAAAAACAGAACTCAATCAGAACAATACTTTGAAAAAGAAATTGCTCAAGGACAAAACAGAGCTGTCTTTCACTACCTTTTGTTCACAAAGGTCAGACTTAACAAGGAGATTCAGTTAGGAGTGAAGGCTATTTTTTTCCTAGATATTGTACATAGGGCTAAAATGTATCTGACCTGACAGAGGCATGGGGGAAATTACTGGAGAAATATTAACACTCCTCAGTGTATCTGGAGCAGCCAGTAAATTCCAGGTTCTCAGGTCATCCTTCCCAATTTTCTAAACTACACAGAACTGTGTAGAACTCAGAAGTTCACCAACCTCCCACTGCTTCCTCTATTTATTAGGGTTAGGTTTTTCTTCACTGCCCCAATTACTCCCATCAGTGTTGGAGGTTCTAACCCCACAGAATTATTTTATACACTTCACACAGGATAACTACAAAAAAAATTCTCAAAAAAATAATGAAAAATACTTTTAAAGAGGGTAACTTGCTTTGCAAGGTGCTGACACCATTTACCACGTTGGGATGGGGCATGCTGCATGTCTGTAAGATTCGAGTCTGGGAGAGGCTTGCTGAGAGCATCTCTGGAGTTGCAGGCTTGATGCCTAAGAAAACAAAGTAATTTTTTACATTAGAAGATGAAAATAAGAAAAAAAAAGGAGAAGAATAAAAATATACTTCTTTTGGAATTAAAGAAAATTAATTTCTGAGCAACACAATTTACTATTACTTATTAACTTTCCCCAGTTAATACATCTGGACAATGCCAGGAATGTTTGCAAAAGACACAGAAATCAAATAGGAGCATTTGGAAATTTGCACACCATGAGGGAAGTCCACACTCTGTCCCTATGCAGCTATATTAGTCTATGCTGATTTACTCTAGTATTTCCTTAATTCTTAAATGAAATAAAATTCTGAGTTTGATTTTGGATTCTTTCCAAGTCCCAGTTATTTCCTGGGAGTTATGTGAATTTGGTTCATGTCATTATCTCATTGATTGCTACTTAAACTTGCACAGAATTTAAATGCCTCACTCTTACTGAGCCTGGGACAGGGAAGAGTGAGCAGGATGCTAGCATGCATTCCTGAGTGTAAAAATCCATGATCACATGGCTGATCTGCCTGCTGAATTCAGGTATCCCTTCACTTTGCCATCATTCTATTTTACAGCTTCAGCCAGGGGTTCATCAGCCCAGGCACAGTAATACACAGAGTGTTGGGTATATCCTGCTTCCTCAAAAAGTGATAATCATCAGAAGTGGCCAGAGTTGAGCAAAAAGAGCAGGACTTCCCCAGCATTGTAGGGAGACATAAGATACAGAGTGATTTCACCAGAGATGCAGAGGTTTGGGAAACTCTGGGCGCTGACCCCTGATTTCCCAACCCTTTTTCCAATGCCTTAATCCAAATCCCATTTTCTTTCAAGGATTGTCTTGGATTGGCCCCTCTGAAGGAAAACTGGCTAAAATCCACCTGCTGACAGCTCACCCAGCTGAGGGCTGGCCTCTTACCTGCCATGACCCCGTAGGTGGAAGGTTGATTCCCATAGTGACAGGAGGGCACCGAGTAGTGCAGACCTGGCCAAGGCGTCCCAGAGTTGTTGTGGCAAAGCCAATGCACGAACACACACGAGTTGGAAGAAAAGAGAAAACAGATGAGAATTCAAGATTCACAACACAGACTTTGATTTTGGGTGCCTTCTGTGCAGTTGTAGCTTCTCCTGTGAGCATTAACACAGGGCCATCAGGTTAACAGGGACCTGTCAGGGAGAGCTGCCACTGGAAACAGTGGGACATCCTCTGAGGCAGGACCAGGAATTTTCATGCTGGCTCTTGAGGAGCTGCTTTTACATAATCCATGGGCATAACCCAGTTTACATGAACTGCTGAGCAGGGGAAGCATTGCACCCCTAAGGAGGAGACCTGTTCCTCTCCTCACACAACTTCCACAATGATTCATTCAATCTCACCCAAAAATTAATTCCATGGTCTCAGGAAATTCACTCTCAAGCAAACCCTGCAGTGAATGAAGGCCTGGGTTTCCAAGGGCAAAAGTTTGGGACATTTGCTGTGATGTGTCCAAAAATCACAATTTGTTGAGTGCCAAGCAACAAAAAGCATTTCAGAGTGCTTTGGCAAGGTGGCAGAGAAACAAGATGGAAAATTCTGGATTCTTCTAAAAAGTCAGGCCTAAATAAACATTTTCCATCACCAGCACCAACAAACACACTGTTAATTTATCTCTAGTGTTTCCACTGGAGTATTTCAGATCTGTGCACAGTAATAGCCAGCGCCTGAAGAATGAGACCATTTTTTTTACTGAATGCAATATAGAGATATGGCTGTTTCTCATGTATAAGTAGGACTAAAATTGCATGTACTGCCCCCTCTAACAACTGCAATAAAACAGAATATTAAAAATTAATGTTCATGAACATTCAGATATGTAAACCCACATTTTAAAGAACACATTCCTGTTGTTCAAAACTGTCTAATTAGGGATTAGAATCTTCCAACAGTAGTCATAACAGTGAAGTGTTCTGTTTAAATAGACTTGTACAGATATAAAATCTACTAAGACAAACACTATTATACTAATGTGGATGCAATGAAAAGAAAGATGTATATATAATAATAAATAATATAATATATAAATAATAAGTATTTATATAATATAATAAACATTATATATTTATATCATATTAATATTTACATATTATATTAATATATATTTATACATAATATAATAAATAATATAATAAAATAACTGTAATGCAAGGAGAGCAATTCAACTTTCCTGTTGTGATCTAAGTCTTTACTGGTTTCATTTTCCCACTATTTCATAATCCACATACTATAACTTTTATGCATGAAGATACGATTTTTGACTTGCTAATAATGATTTAAAATTAAATAGTGAGGATGATGCTATTTAAATGAAATAATAGCAGTTGAACTGTTGAGGATACTGCAGAACATCAGCTGAATGACATGGCATTGTATTCAAACAGAACTGTTTTCATCTTTCTTGTGATGAAGAATTGTTACATCCATTTTTAAAACTTTTGACATTTAAAATAAGTTGTTATTTAAAATTCTTTCACCACTTTATTGTACGCAAATTCTGCTCACATGCACTCAACATAGTAGCACTTTTTATGACATTTCCTTAATCCATGTATGAAATTTATAAATTATTGTTACCACCCTCTGTCTCTGCTTTCCCAGGGTATTTTTTTCACAGGATCTTCTTCTGGATGTGATCCTGCAATCAAAATGTCCCCTGACTGCAGTGGCATTTGTCCTTGGGTGGCAGACACAAAATACCAAAACCCAAATTTGTAGCAGAGGTTTTGGGCCAACCCTCACTGTATCCTTTCCATTACACATCAGATAAATCTAGTAAATACTGCTGTGATACAGATACATAAATCTGACCTCATGCAAAATTTAAATTCTCCTATTCCCTGCCACTATTGCTAACCCACAGCAGTATTAGGATATTTTGAGCCTCTTGCTTTATGTATAAGATGATCCTGTTTTCTATTACTGATAACCAGTTTTCACTACTTACATGCTTTTTCTTTTCATTAAAATGCTTTATTACCAATGCTTTTCAGGAAAAATCTGGTCTCTTGCTAAGACCCCAGATAAAAACATAATGTTAATGCAATTTCAAATAAATCAACTATTTCTTTTTCTGTTCCTGAAGGCTTTCTATCAACAATTCCTGTATTCCAGAATCCCACCTCTTCAGTACTAACACTGCAGGAAAACTCTTTGGCTCAGATATTCAGCGATTAAATAGTCCAAGTATTTAAATGCATCTAATTGGATTACATATACAAACATACAAGATTCAAAAATATTGACAAGGTTTCTGCCACCCATTTTGAACATCCCACTTAAACCTTAGTCTTGATTCAGTTTGTAATATGCCCTGCAAAACAATGTTCTTAAGCTGTATTTACACCTGGAGTTTTTAAATATATTTGCTATTTAAGGTAAATTATAATATTTTAAATTATGGTTGCATAATAAACAACCTTTCCATTAATTTACGTGACAGTTGTCATTGAAGATTGTAGTTATACCAACAATGACAGTGTTCTAAGTTGGCAACATATTTGAGTCTAATCTTGTAACAAACTTAGAGAAAATGATGTATTTATCTAAAACATGAACATTTGTGCTTTTCCTCATTCAATCATATGCAGAGTTTTGTGAAATTGCTTCTGCTTTGGCATAGTCCCAATCATACATAACACTGATACTGAACACCTTAAATACGGAAAACTTGAACTCCGATATCACCCAAAAATTACAAATGAGAGCAAGAGTATTTTCAAAAAGTACCTGTAGACACCACATTGGTGGCATGGTTGGAGACCTGCAGGCACTCTGCAGCGCTGTGATGCATTATCAGAGGCAGAGAGGGAGAAGAGTCAGAATTCAAGGGCACAAAGGTGTCTGAGGAAGCAAATGCTTGGCAGCTCATACCCTCCAAGAGAGCTGCCTGTCCCGTGTTCTACCAGATCCTTCAGGATTAGTGGCACCTCAAACTCTATTCCAGGATTTTTACCTGGATATACACACAGAGGAGGGCTCTGGAGCACAGGGAGGTCGTGTGCAGGTATTTATACCACTAGGAAATCCCTTTATCCATTTTAATGTTCTTTTCCCAGCAATATTGCTACCCTGCTAAGGAGCCTCCTTCCTTCCCACACAAACACAATGCCTGCCCAATTAATGGGGGGGCGGGGGAAGAAGAGGGAAACCAGAGCCACGATTTGACAGATATTTCCAATTAGGTCTTTTGTGGAGGACAATGACCAGAAAAAAAAATTAAAGTATCGTCTCCAAAGTCGGTGGCAACAGACAAGTGAGTTTAATACCAAGTGAGTTTCCACAGTTAACACCTGCCTCCAAAATCTCATCCAGGCAATTGTCTGGAAGGCAACCTGTCTGAGAGCTCAAACAGAAGTCTGCACTAGTCAAGAACCTATAGCAAAATAATCTGAATTAACCTAATTCCCAGCAATTGAACAGTCACCATTTGTCTTGACCTGTACCAGTATAAATCAGAGATGCGTGATATGAGGCAGCTGTAGCCAGAAGGAAGTTTTTGAACAGATAGCTTTCCATAAGCATGATGTGCCAAATGTTTAGATAAACATTTACCTAAGATGAGCTCTTGGCAGAGTCCATGGTGTCCATAAAAATCATTCACAATTCCTCCTATTAATTTATACTACTGCAGCATCTAAAGTCTTCTCCAGAAGATCCTAAGTAAAATCAGGATCCTTACTCAAAGAAAAGTGATATTTTTGACATGAGACTGGAATAATTTTGGGCATTAAAGAGAATATAGGTTACCCTAAAAATGATGAACATTTCTGCAGTCACATATTCTGTGTAGATGAAATGAAGGTGGGCTTGGTTTGGTTTTTGTTACCAAACATGTTTGATCATATTTTATGTGAAGATGAAAAAATTTTTTTGTGTTTCATATTCCAAACTGGGTTAAATTTCTGAACTAGAATTTTGACAACACCCATTTCAGATACATGAGATGGGAACAATCACACTTCTTATTGCACCATTTTTCATACTGCAGAAAAGTGGTATTGCACTGAGCCATTCTGCAGAACCCTTTATATTATATTTAAGGGTGCTTTGGGAAAGGTTTTGTCTGAGATTGTGAGGAAATTTCAGAATTATTGCATATGGTAAACTGCACATGTGTTTTAACAGTTGATATGTACTATTTATACAGGCACTTTCAGATTGCAAAATAAACAAAAACATCAAAATAACTATTGTAATATTATGGAAGATACTGCCATCAAATAAAACCCCATCTGCATTACTTTGGGCTTGGCTCAATGTATCCTAATGTTCGTGGATTCATATTAAAAAATTATTTTAGTTATTTTCACCTCCTTTTCTCCCTCAGCAAGGGGCATGATAAATCCCTCCATGTACCAGAGTTTTGAAGCAGTAGGAGAAAAAGAATAACTTTACATCCCTGTCTCTGACAATCCCTCTTTCTCAAATCCCAACAGGTATCACTGTAGACAGTGATTCAGTAAGCAGAAAATTTACAGTTTCACCATAAATTCTTGTCTAGATGCAAAGAAGTCGTAGCCTGTCCCCAAGTACAAGATGGATCTCACTCCAAGATTTCCATTTCTTCCCCTGGGAGAAGCTTGCCCAGCTTTGCCCAGGTGCTATGGAGTTTCCAGACCTATGGAGTTCATCAGAGGGGTGGTTGTGGGTTCGTGGCTGCTGCTCCCCCACAGAAGCTGGGACTGATTGGGACTGGGAAAGTAAATTCAGTCAGGAGCCACAAGGCAATGAACTTTCCTCAGAGTGCAGTATAAAGGTGTTCTGTGACACCATTCCAGACACCATCTCAAATTAATTTTTTCATGACTTGGCTATTCATTTTTATGTTTTATAGTGCTGAATAAAAAAATAATCTAATTTTGCATGTTTGTGTTATATCACCTACTTCTTGCTAATAATTTCCCTATTTTTCATTTTGATTATGACCAAGTTTCTTTAGCTGCATTCAGTTTCAAATAAAGGATTTTTTTGCATAATTTTTTGAGGATCCTGGAAAGCTGCATTGTTACCAATACTGGGTATTGCAAAAAAAAAATTCCCCTTCATCAGAGCTCATTTCTAGCAGGAGTAACTCCACTCACAGAGCTTTGTTACCACCCTCTGTGGATACTGTGCTCAGGCTGCAGATTGCCTGACCCAAAGTCACCCTATGGCTCCACACATTGCAATTTCTTTGTCAGTTTTAAGGCTCTGCTTCACAGCACACAGTTCAGCTCAAGGCTTCTGGCAGGAATTTCAAGACACTGGCTGAAAGAGGTCATGGCTTCTCTACACTTACAAGTGCTCTCAAAAATTCAGTGGGAGTTTTCTGCCCTGAAACCCAGACCCCTTTCTCCATTTGGATGGTAGTGTGATGCTGGAAAATGTCACAGTGAATCTCATCTGCTTCCTGCTGAATCCTCAGTTAAACTGGCCTTTTGGGGGGGAATTACTTCTATAAGGAGGATGGGGGAAAATTAAGATTTTAATGACTGAACCTTTTTCACACTGTCCTTTATTGAATAATTCTAAGCCTACCTTAATGTCTTTCCTTAGGTTGACTCCAACTTTAATTCCATGTCAGTAAAATGATTCTTTGTCCCATAACTCTCTTCTGATTGAATTCCAAAATAATGAAGAAAGTCGTAAAAAAACCCATTGAGGGTTTTAAAGACAGCATTAAACTGTCTGTTTTAGTGGTAAAAAGATCCCTTCATGTGGTTTTCTTAGCTGAAAAATAGCATCTCATTGTAAGATCTCAGGGCTGGCCAGGAGATGGGCAGAGAAACACCATCATTTTCCTCCACAGGAGCACAACATTTCTGTTCCCAAGAGATGATTCCATGCTGGTCAGCAACAAGGATTTCCAGCCTCACCTTTGCCAAGAACCACAAAATTACAAAGAAAATCTGGCACAGTGCAAGCCTTGGCAGCATCATTGATTCATTCATTCCTTTCCCCAGGTCTCCAAGCCCTTTTTGTAGATAAACTGAAAACTATAAGGCTTGTTCAAATGAAGAAGCCTCTACAAGCCTCATCAGTATCATAGTCCTGCAGCTGAAATGCATTTCACTGAAACAGTCTCTCACTTTTATATTTACTCTCTGGAGAGGAGGGTTTGTGGGTGCCTGTCTGTCTGTCTATCTATCTCCCAATAATGCATCTCAGAGAACTTGTGGTTCTTTGGGAAGTAAGTTTTATTTTTTGCCTTCACTGCACACAGAGAGACTGATCTTCAACTTTTTTTTCCCCCCAATAATACTGCAATTTGCATCCTGCCACCCCATACGCTCCTGTACAATGCAAATATTTATGTCACATTTCATTTTATTCAGAATACTGAAATTGCCAGGTTTTAATTCTATCATAATTTCATGGCTATTTTTCACTGGGATGGGTAAAAACTATAAAACTACACTAAAGATCTGCACATTTACCCAATTTTTCCCCTTGTTTTTCCTATCCAGAAAGTCCTTGAGCTGGACTGACCATGCTCATGTTATTGAAATCCCCACAAGGCAGAGGAATATGACAGATCCATGGTTTGCTCCCCACACTGTAAATGAAAAAGACATCTTTAAGTGTATAATATTGTGCAGAAAGAGAAAAAAATATTTTTTCTAAGGTAAGACACAAATTGAGTCACAAACTGTCAGGGTACACCACGGATTGTTTCATTCACAACTGATGGGGGAGGGAGAGCAGATTAAACATTTCCAAGGAAGACACTTTCCCAGGGAGCAGCACAGTGCAATTTGCTTTTAAAAACTTACAGAAAGCTTATCCAGTCTTGCTGCCAAAGTCTGGCTCACTGGAGTCTGAGTAAAACACGTGTGCAATTGCATTAGAGCAAACAAAAGCCTTAAAGCCTGATTTAGACCGAGTGGGACTACTTGATAAAGACCAAAAAAGAACGTAAGATTACTTGTTTCTCTGAGCCACCTGTCCTTTAGATCTTTAGAAACTTAACTTTAACTTGACTTTAGAACAGAGCCCCCTGAACGTGCAGCACAGACATGATCTGTTATCTGCAGGAAAGGTGCTGTTCCCACGGCTCTCAAACAACACCCTGAGCCAGGGCAGCAGCTCCCACCATAAAATATGGTTCAACTCATCTGCAAGAGCCACAGCCTGGAACAACAGACAGAAATTCCATGCTCCCAAGTCAGACTGGTGGTCCTCAAAATTATTCACATTGCAAATACACTGGTGGAGACCCTGGCACTTCATGGAAGTGATCCAAGCTCATTCCAGTGAAAAACACGGTAGGATCATAACTGCAAACAGTTCTGACTGGGACCAGATAGGGGACCTATAATGGGAATGAGTTTAGTCAAGTGTGTGGGGAAAAAAAAATAAAGCAACTTGTACTCAATAACTTAAAGCATTCACAAAATATTACTACTGGCAACGATTTCACATTTGTTAAAGGCCAGGTTTAAATCTCACATGTATTACAATTGACTCACTCTCAGTTTTTTCAGGAGGATGTAACAAGAACTTCAGTAGAAAAAGTCTTTTCCCCCCCACGGTTTCCTTTGGAAAATCAGAGCTTTTCCACAGAGAGAAAGAAATTTATATATCCAGCTATGAATTTAAATCCACATAATGCTATTTTTAGAAACCTAACTTTTCAGGGAGTGCTTTTATTCTTCTCTGCATGACTTCCTTCCATTTTTCTTATATCATTTCAGAAAGGGGATCTGTAAACCCCAGGAAGTTTTCATCATGCTCAGGAGCCAAACCATTAATTCTTTCCCAGTTTTGCTTTTCGAGGCACTCAACAAACATTGCTTTCACAAAGCTTTGGCAAATACCCCTGTACACAGAATGCAGTGCAAGTGGCACTTTGAATCTTGCACAGGCACTTGAAAAGGTCCTTCACATAACATAAAATTGAGCAAAATATGCATCCCCTGCTTCTGAGTTTATACTTTCATTAGCAGAACACTTTTTCCCCAAATGCTGTTAATCATTAATCTGCAAGTCTTGTTTATTTAAAAAGTAATAAAGGGGGGAAAAAGGAAATAAGAGGAATTGACCATTTCCACACCTGAAATGCCACAGAAATGCCCCTGCAGACACACCCTGAGACAACTCAAAGATGGAAGGAAGAGAAAAATTCAATGAGTTTAAGTACAGCAGGGCAAAAAAGTGCAGGAAATGAACAGGACTTAAGGGAGATAACTTGCCAGGGCAAAGCTGCTAAGCCAGGTTGCTGAGATGACAAATCTGGCCCTAGAAAATAGCTTGGAACCACCCAGGTCACCCATTTGGATATCTACCCCATTAATACTGAAATCCATCAGCATCACACATTACCTAAGAACACATCACTGCATATCTGCTATGAATTTGTCCTTTTACTACTGAAGTTGGCAAGAAAAGTTTCTGTCAGAAAAGCCAGAATTGAACCAGCAGTACAAACTAGTACTGCTAGCCCCCTGCCCACAGTGCAAAAATCTACTGAACACAACTTTTTCTTGGAAACTGGGCTTACATAATGAAGCAGTTGAGTGAAAAAAGGACAGTGAGCAACACCCAAGTACTTTTCTTGCAAGTATCTTCTCCTGTCCTCAAAAGTAAAATTTCTGTTTAGTTCCCAGACAGGGCATTGAATACCATCCTCACCACCTTTTGAAAGGGTTTCAGAAATTTCCTTGTAGAGGTCAAAAATCCTGAAAGGTTCAGAGTACATTTAAAGGCTCAAAACATTCTTCCAGGGCTGTTTACCACAGCAAAGATACCTTTGGCATTACAGCCTGTGCGACCTTGGAACAGCTTGCACCTTCTGCTTTTCCTGGGGAAAAGAATTTCATGTTCTCAGTGCTGCTCCAGCCCTTGGTGGGTCACAGAAAATGTTCTGCTACAGCAAGACAATCCTCGTGAGCATCTCCATGCCACCTATGTAGCCCGATCTCCAGGCCTTAAAAATTAAGTTAATTAAAAGGAATTACCAAGAAAATTTCCTAGCTCAGGCACTTCCCAAAAGCTGGCAGCACCTTTCCATGATTCTCAGGCAGAGGTGTGTGCCTCACATGCCCAAGCCTCTCCGGGGAAGTGTGAGCACGTAACAGGCAGCAAGAGAAATAAGGTTCTGTGGGACTGATTAATACTTTTTTTTTTCAATTTTATTGGAAGCTTGGGAAAAGGATGTGGCAAAATTCACAGGAAATGCACTGAATAATGAGGATACTCTTTTTTTTTTCCCCCCCCCCCTCTTCTTCTCTCCCTGGAATAAAAATCAGCCTCTGCTGCGCTCACCTGCTTCCCTCCTGTCCCTACTCCCCACTCCTCCCTCGTTATGTGTCACACAAAAGAGAAACTGGATTATATGTTCCCAATTACACCTGGATATCTGACCAGCAGAACTGATGAACACTTCTCAGCTCTAAAATTGTTACAAAACTAAATGCAAAAGATTCTGTTTCAACACTTTTAGCATAAAATCAAATCAACAAATTTAAATGGAAACTTTTAGTTTTGATAAGAAGTAATTCAGAATTTCAAAAACTGCATCAAAGTTCTCTCTCAATGCTCTGGGCATCTTTTGTGAGTTTTCATAAAAATTAATTTTTTTTTTGACTGCCTGAGGTTGTTTTAGAAAAAATATCCAATTTTTTTTTTTTTTTTTTTTTTTTTGATCAGCAGCATTGCGAGCACTGTGTGAGATAAATCATACAAACAGAATAAACAGAGGGAGGAAAACTTCCCAGACAAACTGCAGCTTTAGACATCCACTCTTTTGGAATTAATCCAGATTTGTGATAATTTATACAATGTTACTTAATAATATTTCCAGTAGTAAAGGCACAAGATAAAAAGGAAATCTGTGCATTTTTAAAAATTCAATTGAATCTTCTGAGGCCTGAATTTTAATTTTTTAAGACTATAATACTTTAGATCACAACCTGTGCAGATACATTTTGTTCTTTTTTACCAAAACAATTGTAATGTTCATACTTCAACCTGGAAATTTACTTACATTCCTCTAGGTTGATTCTAATGAAAATCAACAATCAAGTAGAAAAAAACAAAACATAGCACAACCCCCAAAAGACTGAAATTCATTAAAAATATTGGAACCAGACTTTGATATCTTCACTGAGCAGTGAATTAAGCAGTAAACATTCTCACAATACTTGAGAAACATTACTCAGTAAAAGTACAAATGTCGGCTAAGTGGGACTTTCTGATTTGCTAAAATGATTAGTGATGAGAACTCAATTATTTCTGTATTCATGGAGACGAGTGATAGAGTAACACCACTTTCTCTCATTATCAGTGTAAAGTAAAGGTCATCAGCTGGTTACAAAAACCAAAACCTAAAGGACACCATTATATGAGCTCCCATGAAAATCCTGGTCATCTATATTCATCCCTGAACTTTGCCTGCACACCCTGCAGGGATGAATATTACTGTCTTGGACAGACAAACAGCAGCAGCTCAACACGCTCGCCAGTTTTGTGTTTCACCACCAAACAAAACATCTCGCCAGCAAAGTGATTTCATTAGCATATTCAAACCACTGGCTGGCTCACTCTGAAGGTCACTTAAAATTCCTTGAAATATGAGAGAAAATTTTAATTCTTAAATCTCACATAACATTTAAAATGCATTATTCTTTAGGAAAGTATCTCATAACTCTCGCTGAAAATTTAATCCGCACCGCTCGATTAATCATCACCAAGCAGTGCTAAAAATGAAAAGTGCACCTTCTCAGAAGAATAATCATCATGGTAGAGCATGATTTTTGCCCTTCAGTGTCTCCTGTCTCCTAAAGATCTCATTTTTCTCCCCAAAAGGTATTGCTTGAATATTTTGGGTGAGGAAACCATGTGTTAGGTAGTTTGCCCAAGAGAATACGAAATCAGAGGCCAGCCTGGAGAGAGCAGCCAAACCTACTGATGGCATTTTGGTCAGATCTTCACTTACAAAACTGTACACTTTCTAAATATATTCCTAAATATATTCCATGGGGAAAAGTGTGAAACCTGTCCTGGTGAGAATCTGAGCCCTGAGACTCAGAAATTCCACTTTCCCTTCCTGGGGTGTGTCCCCAGGCCAGGGACCGGGTGAGTCCAGAATTCAAAAGCCACTGCCCAAGATCTGAACTCATTCAGTCCCCATGCAAGTTGACAGCTGAGAGAGCATTCTTTTCTTTCAAATATAAATGAGAATGGGCGTTAGAAAGAGGAGGCTTTCTGGCTTTTTTGAGAAGTAAAATGATATCATTTCAATACACATGCCTCCTAAAATATTGTTCAGGTGGAAGAGGGAAACTGGAACTTCCCAGAGCAAAACACAACTCAAAACAGTGATTGGAGCAACTGTTATTTACAATTTGCATGGGCATGGAAGAATTACTCTTTGAAAACATTCAGATGTTTTCATTTCTCCCCAAGGCAAATATTTTAATGCTTCTCCTTAGAACTGTGTCTACAACCCTTTCACAACATCACTGCTCTGCTAAACCCCTTTGAAGAGCCCAAGCACACAAACACCAGGGCAGAGGCAGGAACAACAGGGCTTTGAAATTTCCTTTTAAATCCCAGCACCGCACTTGAGTCTGACAGCATGTACATTTAACATATGGATAAAAGCTTCTCTCCATCAGCAAATGCTCTGACTGAAGAGGCAGATATTAAAGTAAAAACATCATACTGTTTTTAAGGTGTTAAAACAAAAAAAGCACAGCTGGAATGCACACATGGGAAAGGGAAAGCAGAAGAGGGGGAGTCCTTCTGTTCCACCCAGGAACTCTGATATTTCACATTTCTGCAGCTGCCACAGAACTTACTGGGAATTCCCTTTTGGAGGGGGATGTTTTTCCCTTCCAGAGCAGTCAAGCACTCCCCAGCTTGCTCCTCAGTGCCTGGAGCAGCCCCTCAAGGATGTTTCCAGACTATCCCTTTTCCTTCACCTTCCACACCATGACCACCTGAGCACTGCACAGCATCTCAGGAGCTGGGCTTTTAATGAGGTCTCTTTTAGGACATTCTTTAATTCAGGGGACTCCCAGGGTACAGAGCACAACACACAAAACCCAGGGATTTTGAACATTATTTTTCTCTGGGCATTCCTTCCTGAGTAGGCAAGGATTTCACCAGAGTGAAATTCTGCCACCTGTCATTGCAGCCTCCCCTGGCAGGGGAAGAAAAAAACACAAAGTGACCACCATTTCCTACACCTTTTACCAGGATATTGCAGTGGATGAGAGGAAATAAAGGAGTTATTGCAAGGAAAACATAAGCCAACCCTTGCTGTAACTTAACACAAATAACATTCTTCATAAATCACTGTCAAACTATTGGGTTTTGTTTTACAGGAATAATAAATATCCATGTGTAATGCTGAATAACAAGTCACAGAATTCTGCACAGAATTCTGTGCAGACTACATGCTCCAAAAGTGTTACACACAGGGAAATACTAACTTTTCCTAACCACATACCTGGACCAAGGCTGTCCAGGAGTAAAAGGAACCCCTTATCCACATAACAGTGCCTAAGGAAGAATTCCAAGAGGATTCCCCTCCCCATCCACCCTCAGATAAGTATGAATATTTTCAGAAGCAGAGGGGAAGCAAGCACAGGACATGATTTGTGAAAAGCATCTCTGAGTTCAGTGTGGTCTGTGCTGATCATGGTGCCACGATCCCACCACTGCGCTACAAAGCGAATTTACAGGTGTGGACTCCAACAGACCTCAACAAACTTCAACAAATAAAAAATTTAAAATAAAATAAGAAAATAAATGGCCACTTGTACAAACTGAACTGTGGACAGGATCCATCATAAACCACAAGGAAAACCTGAAGCCACACACCTATACAAAACATGTTACCCTGAAAACTGGAATTCAGCTGAGTGCATCCCCCCTAAGCTCCTTGGATGATCAAACAGACGTGGAAATTTTTCCCTTTTCTGCCATTACCTTATTAATTCTCTTTTTTGTTTTCTCCCCTTTTCAGACATTGCTTTCCCCCTGACTTGGAACTGGACACAATTCCCTTTTCCAAGCTCCCTCCAGCTACTCAGTTGACTCAACCACACTGTGCAAAATCACTTTCATTGGAGAACAACATATTTTTCTTGTTGCCCAGTAAAACTTAAAACTACAGGTTGAACAAAAATATATAGTATATTAAATAAATGGCATGTCTGAAAGAAAGTCTATATCAGCACAATTTTTTCAGAGATTAAGCACAGCCTAATCTGTTTATATCTAACTAGAAGTGAAATTGGGTGGTGAATTATTCCATCTTCAAGGGAAATAAAAAAGTAATGAAAAATCCAGCACATCCCCTGTCACAAAGCTGTAGTAAAAGAAAAAAAAAAAAAAAACCACCATTGTCTCTGCCACTTTGTATTTAACAGAAGCAGATCAGAATAATACCCTCATATTCCAATTAATTTTATTTGACACTAGTTTTATAAAATATAAGTGGAATTTTTCCAGAACTTCCCTTTGGATTTTCTCAGACTGAGTAAACATCTACTTTCCCTGCAGGAGATGGGTTTCCTTAGACTGAATAGACACCAACTTTCCAATTCCAGTCCTGTTGGAGCTGTTTGAAGTACCTGGTGCACTACCTGACTGCTCCTTTGCAGGTGTTTGCCTCCGTCTTTGCACCCCAAACACAGAGCAAAAGGAACATGAAATCAGATCTCCCATCTCTATTTCAGTACACTGACAGCATGGCAACTTTTTAAAATGCCTGGGGGAAAAAAACCCCAAAACATTTTATTTTTTTACCATCCCCATGTTGATATGATTCACAGCTATTGGTATTTATTCTGCTTTACAGTTTTCATGCAGATCATCAGCCAAGCAACCTGAATGATGAATTAAATCCTTGAAATTAAATTCTGCCCTTCATGACCATTCTACATCAGTTTGAAACAAATTATCTTTGTGTCCCCAAAAGATTTAACAGAGATTAACAATGTTAATTTTCTTAAACAGAGAAAGATAACTAAGAAATAAGGAATTACAGAAAAAAAACATAATTTGTGGCAATCCCTATGGTGACTTCCCCTCTCCACATAGCAAACACGGTACCTGAACAGAAGATTTCCACAAAGCCATCTCTTAATCTCCTTCTTAATCCAACACTCAGCCTCATCTTCATGTTTGCAAAACATAACCACTTGTTCTTTTTTCCCCTCAAAATGTTGAAATCCTGTCCATATCACCTACAGGATATTCTTCCAAATGAATAGCAAGATGTATTCCCAATAGCAAGCTATTTTTCAAGAGGCAACAAACTTTATATAGAGAATAAATAAATTTATAAAATGAATACTTCATATCTAAAGAGAGAACTAATTGATATTACTAAGTGCCTCCACCTGTCAGAGGATTTTATTAATAGCTTTGCTTTAAATAATCATTCTCAGGTAAAGATTGCTTATTTAATTTTCACTGTTTGTTCAATGGTTTAAAATTGTAGAAACCACCGAATTATCACACTGAGTTGTGTTTGTTTCAAAAATATCCCCTTTGTAGTGAGAGACACCAGAGTGATACTAGAAGGGAATATTAGGAAGGAGTTATATGCTGACAGAAAATTATTTGTCATAGAAAAGGGAGGCAAGACACCATTTTAGTGTGAGTTTGGATTTAAACACGTCAAAAATCTGGAGAGCATTTCCATGTCCATACATCAAATTGCATTAAAAACAAGACTGTTAATCTAAGAGAAGTTGTGGCAGCATACTTTGCTCTCAAAAGGTGACATTTGCAAGATCAGAATTTTTCTGTGATGGAAAATCATCTTTTAAACATAGGAAAATCCATGGGGGAAAGGGCAAAACTTGCAACATCTATTTATTTATATGCAAATGGATACACACACTTTACAGCTTCGCTTTGGTCAGTGGGATAGAGCTGATTGTGTGCTTATATTACACTTAGAGCTGAAACATAGAAGCTGTTCAATACCTGTACAGCCTCCTTCTAAATAGAGATGCTTTTAGTTCCATGAAAGGACACTCTAACTCATAATTCTCACAATTTTCATAAATATTAGCAATTTTGAGTAAAGCTGAAGAAACAAAAATATTAGGAAAAAAAATTGCATAGTGGAAGCCATAAAATAAAAATCCTGGGAGGCATTTTGGTCACATCAGCGAGCACAGAACATGAGCAGCATACCCTGGTACAGATTACAAATATCCAGTTGGCATGCAAAGCTTTTTACTGTTCTTCTACCAGCTCAAAGTAAGTGTGGGTTAATATCTGAAGTAAGAGGAAAGCACTGTTAAAACCTTCCATTTTTAAAGTTTGCCACCTTTTTGTGTTCTCTGGTAGTGAGAGCTGTAATTTTAAATGTGACACCTCAAAACATGCTTCAAAAACGAGTGAGAGCTGAGGTTCAGTGTCATATCTAAGTGTAACCTTTGGATAAATTCCACTGAGGAATAAAATTTATTTATGCAACATACAAAGTTTTCTTAGCAACTGCCTCATCACCAAATTAAACTTACTTAGTACCCATTTACTTTTAGATTTGTAATGTAAGCTGAAGTTCAAACTCCCTCTTAGCTCCTCAGAAACACTCTTCCCCTCATTAAATTTTTTAAGATTTTTTTAAAATTAATAAACTAGTTGATAAAACATGATGATTAACACCACCATTGTGGCAAATGAAAAATAAAAGATACTCAGATATCACTTACAGAAAAAGCATATACATATGAACAGATGTGACAGGCAAACTTTCATATCAAATAACTAGGAAAAAAATTGTGATTTGGGCTTAAAGGAAATAAACTGAAAGGTTAATAAAACTAATTGCTTAGGGTTTTTTTTCTTACTAATTTACAAATAAAGGAGCTATAAATCTATTTCAAAATTTATCTTTCATAAAACGAAGTAGTTGACAGCATTCAGTATGTGCTGAGTTGCAGATTTTACAACATACTGCATTCTGTCTAAAAAAAAAAATCAGGATAAAAATTAGTCTATTGTTATGAAGACACCAATTAAAAAAGGTTGTGCACTTATACACACACACACCTCTGCATTGTAGTCTTTCCATTGCATTGGCTTGAATTTTTGGCACATCAGAAATCAAAAGTAAGGGTTCTTTGTGCCAGCAGGCATTCTGTATCTCCATTCAAACTAAAGCAGGGTGGATAAATGAATGCTGCCATAGTCAATCCCATGTCCAACTTTTAGGTGTTCATCTGCACCATTATTCCTTTCATTTAAGAACAACAGGGGATAAAATAATTCAGCAAGTTTTCAGTGCTTAAATGCAATCAGATACCATAAAATTTAATTGTTGGTCTGTTCCATTATCTTCTCATTTAATTGTGGGCCAGCTTCAAGCAGAAGCAACAAATTCTTTGTGATGTGCCAGCACCCAATGACCCCAAAATCTGAGGAATTGGTACCCAAGGATTGGTAGAAGCTTTTCTTCAGAACTGAGGTCATGATTCATGAAATAATGAGTGGTGGTCAGAAATAGAGACTGAGATCACCCAGCTGCTGACCTCCTGCTTTAGCCAGTGTCCCACACCTCTTCCTTCCAACATCACACACAGGCTGCTCCGTCTGAATACCTCTCCTTCATGATGTACAGGTCAAGTTCTTACAAAGCAGAGTTTTAGGCCCTCAGTGGCAGTAATTTAGGTTGTTCACAGAGGTGCCTCATCTGCATTTGGTGAAGGAAAGAATTATTTGCTTTGCCTTCCCTTCCACCCTTAAAATACAGGTGAGAGTGCATGACATCCTCCAAAAAACAAAACAAAACAACAACAACAAACCACAACAAAAAAAATTCCTATCTTCAGGGTAACTTGGGTAACTTTTCTGATTTTTTGATGAGTCAATTTTTATTTTTTACCACAAGTCTAATAGTTACAGGAAATCCAAGCATTTTTCTGCTCTAGCCTAGTCACACACACCTTATCTGCAAAGTTGAAACTCAAAATGTGGGTACCTCAGAACTAAGGATGCCTTCACCTAATCACTTCAAAATAAACATATTTTGGGACAGATACAAACAGGCATGCTCTTCTCTGTTGGTTCTTTATAAGTTTGACCTTTTTTTGTCCTGTATTCTCTAGTCTGTTCCTTTCTTATATGCCCATGTCTCTGTCTCATGATCACTGCTCATCACCTTCTTGAAGGTATGTATTAATATGGATTACTGCATGCATTTAACATGCAGAGGTTTGGGGGGTTTTGTTGTTGTGGAGAATGTTACTGTCTTTTCAATGCTATTTCATTCACCAAGTACAGGCCAATTTCCAAAGGTACATTAAAAGACACCTCTCCTTATTCCCAATTTTCAGCATGAAGAAAACCAGATACAGTTGAAAATATGAGGGTTTTTTGTTTTGGTGGGGTTTTTAAAAAATGACCAAAGCAATTTTCGCTTGTTCTTCTCTCATAAAAGTGAATTGGTGAAAGTGTCCGTAAATATTCATCTGAGGCACCCTCTAAGCATAAAAAAATTGATCCTAAGTGTCAAAGCCAGGCAACTATAAAATAGCAAACGTAACAAAGGTTAGGGCAGTCTCAACAACAGGTTATAGCTCAACACGTTTTGAAAGAATAGACTTTCAAAAGTCTCGACAAAAAGAAAAAAGACATGCAAATGCCTTTAAAGAAACAGCTAGAAGCCAAGAAATCACCTGCCTCATCTCCAGTGCCCACACACCTGAAGGTGAACAGGGAAGGTGGGGAGAGAAGTAGAAAACAAGTCATTCATGACCTGGAGGGAAAGAGGGGGAAAAAGCAAAACCAAACTAAAAGAAAACCAAGCAAACAAAAAAAAAAAAAAAAAAAAAAAAAAAAAAAAAAAAAAAAAAAAAAAAGGGAACCTTCTGTGCTCCCTGTCCTTATATCCGTACAGAAAGAAGGAGAAGTAGTCCCCCCTGGCAGAACTGTCCCATGAGCCCATATCCACAATCCAACTGAATCCACCTGAAAATTAATTCCACGCTGCTTAGGCTCAAAAGAGAGGCATGAAAAATGGGATGATGGGATGGAGCAGGACCAGAGAGCACAGACTCCACGGCCTTCAATAAAACCACTCTGCTATGTCGAGTCCCCTTCAAGGTCCTCATGATGCTGTTTGGGTTTTGCCTTTTTTCTTGTATATGTTCTCTGTATTCTTCACATATATATTTGTAACTCTGTCACCTATTGCATTAGTAGCTGGTTTTCCCAGTACTTTTCCATGGCCTTTCCCTAGGCAGAAAGACAAAACAAACTCCAGAGCCCCAAGCCCTGGGGGTACAAGGCTCTGTGCTATCTTGGGAGCCAAGGCTGCTGGAGTCCTTCAATAAAGATTTCCTTTTGTATTACCTCCTTACTAAAATTATCTCGAGTTTCATTTCCAGGTTGGGATAAAGGCAATGCTCACACCTCACATTAGGAGTCTCCCCTTCCCTGTGGCTGCCACAGGGATGCCTCAGACCTCACCTGAGCCCAGCTCCCCTTCCCAAGTTATCAAATCACTGCTCAAGCAGCAGATGGCACAAACTCCACAGGGTTTTCCAGCAGTGACTGCCAGGAGACAGCTGCTCATTCTCGTGCTGTGCCAAAATCCATGCTGTGCAGAAGACAATGAGATTAGCTCCTAGGGCAGGCTGGCAGTGGCCAGCACAGAGCTGTCACACACCCCACGCCCTGTGGAGCACAGAAAATCTCACCTCTCTGGCACTATTTCCCTCTGAATCTGAACATGGATATGAGATTTCAGTGCCACGTGGTGCAGAAAAGCTTCAAGGCAGCAGAGGGGCAAAGGGAGCCCCAGGAGCAGGGATGGGGACAGGGACAGCAGCAGCACTATTAATGTGACAGCTTGGAAATCACCACAGTTTGTGTGTTTGGGGTTGAGACAGAAACAACAAGGGCTGTGAGGTGGTCATGCTTAATTCCAGGAAATCCAGAGCACCTACCCCTGCTACCTTAGTCCTGCTCTGGAGTGTCACATTGGAAAATTGAAAAATGAGCAAGCATCCTCCTCAGACAAAATAAAGGCTGTGTATTGTAAGATTTCTTTGAATGCTCACTTGAGCTCTGGGCACAAAAAACCTGCTCTTTTCATCCCCACCAGCTTTTGAAATGCATTTCTGGATGAGCTCTGCAAAGCTGCTATAGGCAAATTGAAAACCTGGAGCTTTAATGGGATTGCCAAATTCAGTCTTTCAGGTCCCTTTGAAAAACCAATTGCTAAAGTGGCTAAAAAAACCTTTCAGTAGACTAGAACTGAGCCTTGGCACTTTATAAAATTTAAGCATTGCTCTTTGAATATTTGGTGATTTGCATAATCTGCAAATAAACTGCCAGCAAAGCAAACCCACATAAATTAGATCAAACAAATTTCCAAGACCAAAACAAAAAAAAAAAAGGAAACCATTGAAGCAGAGGAAATACCCCTTTAGTTTTGCAGTTCATTTGTGCTTTCGTGGAAGGCAAAAATCAAGTTATGGCTGTTCTTGCCAGCAGGGAGCAGTGCCAGAGAAGCATTATCCCAGTTTCCCAGCAGGATGAGGCTGCTGCAGCTGCATTTGGAGTGTGCACATCTGCTGGCACACCAAGAGTTCTCTCCCAGTGGTATGGATTATTCCAGGTTGGACTACACAAAATACAGAGCTCAGCTGCAGAGAAGGTCCAAGGTGAGCTCAGCCCATCAGAGCTGGCAACTCACAAGGATTTACAAGAATTGATTTGTTCAAAGAAATGAACCATCCAACAACAAGCAGAAACAAACAGCTAGCTGAAAACCACCCTAAATCCTACAATACTAAAAAAGCCCAACAGATTTTAAGAAAGGTACAAAGTCAGAGGAGCAGAGCTTGGTTTCAGTCCTCTGGCTAAGTTTTGGGTGGAGGAAAGGACAAAAAAACACAGAAAATAATAGAGGGGTAGGGGGAACAAAACCAGCTTGTGGTTTGGCCAAAGTGGGATTAATTTTCCATTTCTTTCCAAGGCTGAGTTATTTCACTTAATTTAGAGATCTACAGTAAAGATGCCAGCACCTGGGCCTGGCACCTCAGACTCCTTATAATCAATAGTGAGAAATAAGAACTTGGGGACCCAATTGTCTGATACATTTTCAGATTGCATTCTTTTTCCTCCCCAGATGAGTTGCACTGGAACAAGAAGTGCTTATTTCTCTCTACTGGCAACAAAACAAATCCAGAACAACCAGGTCAGACACAACAGGCCTATATACACATTTTCTCACTGCATGTCCTCTCCCCAGAGCTCTGAAAAGCCTTTAATATTTCTTTCCACAATTAACACCATCAGTTCAGATGCAACCAAGCCATATACTTATCAAATGTCCCTTCATCTCACTTGGAAAAAAAAAAAAGACATCTTGGTACTCCAAAGAATAAAACTTTTCTCCAACATTCTCAAGCCATTTTCACCACTCTCCCCCAACACTTTTACTCCTCTCGTACACTGGTTTAAAATATGAATTATTCCTGGCAAATAGAAAAAAACTTCATGCTTTAATTGCAATAAAAATCTATTTTAATTATGTTACCACCTGTTGAGAGAGTAAGTTAAGTGATGAGAACTGTATAAGCCAAGAACAATAAATCAAGCTGACTGATTGAGTAAAGCTGAGAGAATTAGCTTCTAAGTATTGGATTTAATCCTTTGATAGAAGCATCTCATATACATATCAATGGTAAAAATAATGAGAGAACAACAGGAAAAACTTAATTTTCTCATGGGTTGAACTCTCAGGCTTAGACTATGTTCTGAATATAAAGGGTTCAATACTCCAAAATCTTAAACACCACTTGCTCTTAGATGAGCTCACTGAGAAGAAAAGTTTCATGATGTTTAGCTTAATATATTCATTTCTATCCCAGCATAAGCTGATAAACCTGTGGGAACAGTTTAATCCATCTCAATTTTTTCACATCAAAATTACAACTCTTTGTCCATTCAGGTTTCGTAGAGTGTTTATTTTAATTACAGTAGCACCTAGCACACACTGTCATCTCGTGTGCTGACATTGTGAACACTCATAATTTGAAGAGAGTGCTTAAAGAACCAAATGCTTTAGAACCAGACAAGTCATGGAATGACACTGAACCAGTCAAAAGACTTCTCCTACAGAAAAGTCAAGGGCAAGGAGACAGTGGTATCCCACGTGGGGTACAGTTTTCACTTTCTAAAAGCACAGAACACCTGTGAACCACTGCTCAGCACTGATTTATTGTTCTGTAGACAAACAGAAAAAGGATTTTAAACACTGAATAAATCCAAACAATGCCTGAGAAGAGGGCATTATATCACTGCAGTGATCACTGTTACAGAATCTCAGAATCATTAAGGTTGGAAAAGGCTTCTGAAGCTTCTCAACCTCTGGCAGATCACCACCTCACCAGTTAGCCCACAGCACCAGGTGGGATTTCCTGTTGTTCCTTGAGCCCTTCTAAGGATGATAAATTTGTCACCTCCCTGGACTGTTCACTCCAATATTTAACAACCCTTTCAATGAAGAAATTCTTCCTGGAGTCCAGCCTGAGCCCTCCCCTGGCACAGTTTATGTCCCCTAGTCTATCCTATGTCACTGCAGCATTGCTTCCAAACTTAGAGACTGCAAGGAACTTGCAGGAAAAAATATCCCAAACCAGGTGTTCTGTAAGAGTGTGTGTGTTCTGAACTCCAGCTCCAGCAGTTGCAGTGCCACGCTGCTAAGTTCATTGCTGAATCAATATCTTAATTTAAGGACTAGTATTAATATTCAGGACAGCTGGAAACTGCTCTTGATTCTGTTCCCATGCTAAGCTCTTCTCATCTCCATCTTCTTTGATATCTTACCAGGCAGGACCAAAAACAGAGTTTATGCACAGTAAAAAAAAGACCATAAGAGACAACAAACCTGTGACCAACTCAGTTGTTTTTGTATTTACCTTCATTATTCTGTAATATTTTTCTCATGCATAGCATCCATATTAATACAATCTGCCTTCCCTCCACTGATGCTTCAGTTGATATTTAGTCATTAATTTTGATATTTGTCACCTGGAAAGACATCAAAAAAGAGAAACCATTGCACTTCAAGCAGCTGTTTAGTGACATCATCAGTTCAAGGTTCAGTAAGCCAGGATCAAGTCTAAATATTTCAATTAATTCTTTCTTGGCTAGATAATGACACTTCCCAATTCTCTTCCAGAATATAAAACACAGGAATAGTGAGGATTGGCTCTAAATTATGACTGTACATGACAACTTCCTAAGTTTCTGCTCCTTGGACTGTTCCTGGAGATGGATAACTATCTTTATGATTGCAAAGGGCATGACTAGCTGAATGAGCTGGGTTTTTTCCAAGGAAATCCAGTCAGTTTTCCTGCTACTGGAGGGCTACTACCTCTCAGATGGAGAGTGATTTCTAGTTATGGATCAGGAAAGTGCAGCATGCTGTAGGCACAGAGGAGAATAATAACCACACCTCAGATACTGAGGAAATCCACAGCTTCCCAGGGTTCTAACAAGAAACACCATCTGTCCTATTTTTTCCATTCTGATCCTCAGGTTTCCCCTGCTGAGGATTTCCTAACATTTGAAAGCTCCTGAACCTTGGCTAATTTCCCCAACCCTTTCCCTAAGGGAGATTTCTTTTGCTTTTGCCTTCATTTGCACTGTGATCTCTTCCCAACTACAGAGTCAGAAACCATCATCCTTTCTGAGCATTGAAAATGGATCTTTGACAGAAATAACTCTCCTGGAAATTCAGTAATGTAACTTGAAAAATAGTACCAGAAAGGTGCATATTGCAGTAGCAACAACTGATTATGCCAAACCCCAAGAACATTTTCTGATTCTCAGTGATTTGGGAAAGCAACCAGCTCATGAAGAAAATAATTAAAATTCCAGAGAGCAACACCTACATCCAGAATGCTTTAAAGAAAGAGAATCAGAACATGAATACTCCTAACAAATAACCAGGTCTGGGAACTGGAAAGTTGGCTATAAAACAATCCATACTGTTTATGGATCAAAAGCTGGATAAAACATAGGGAAGTGGCCACAAGGACACACAGATAGTGTGTGTACCTTCCAATAAACACCTCAGCTCTAGTCGTGCAGGGAATGAGCTGGCCATTCCCCACTAGCCAAGAAATCAGGACTCATGGCACACCAGCAGATATGGTCAGTCAAATCTCTCCCCCTATTTCTCTCCAGTTATGGACATCAGGCCAAAATTTTGTTCTGCTGCTCTGCAGGGTTAAACATGGAGAGGGCTCCAGCCCAGAGCACTGAAATATTTTTGAGCCTGTAGTTCATGGGCTGCTGGTGGTTCATAAAACAGCAGAAGGTGGACTGTGAAATTCTTGCTGCACCAGCCCTGCTCCAAATGCACATTCTCATACACAGAAGCAAAGAAAAAAGCAAAACAAGGGATAAATAAAAATAAGAGAATGTTCCAACTTCTGCTTAATATTTTCTTAGTTAAAAGCAAATGCTGTGGCAAAGCTGTGAACACAGGTATTTTCCAGAAGGTAAGCTAGTCCTTAGATTAAAAAAACAACTACAAAACCAAGAAAAAAATAAAAGACTCTGTTGCCCTTAAAGGATGCCTTGTAGGCCCCTGGACTTCAGGGCTGTCAAATCTCTAAAAAACTGCTTTCTCTCCAGGAAAACAGTAAAGGACACACTGTAGAAGCAACCTTCTCTTCAATTCTGTGTTGGTCTGCACTGACACACCCTGTTTGTGATGTGCAGAAATAGAGCCTGTGCTGTTGCCACTGAAACCCATAAATGAATTCAAAATCCAGACTTAATAAAATAAATTCTTGTACAAATAAAAAAATATGACATTTTCTAGGAGGTAACAAAGCTTTTCACTTGAGAGCTGTTGTGGACTTTTATCCATCACAGCTCTCGAGACAATCAGCTACTAATCATTGCATTGTGGGCTACACTGGACACAGCAAACACAGCTGGAAAGTATTATTTTAAATTCCTAACAGGACAAATAGATGCAAAAAAGAAAAAGGTGATAGGTCTAGTGGCATTGATATTTTTATCTCAACTTTTCTGTGGCTATTAGGACACCTACCAACTCTATGGACAAAATTGGGATTGGCAGAAGCTGAGAATGGAGTTTAATTCCTGTAAGAAGCAGAAAACTACAACATTCATTAGGTCATTGATATTTCACAAAATAAAGGTCAGGTGTCTTGGGCAAGGCCAGAGTGGGAAGTCATCTACAGATTCCCATTTGACAGTGAGAAGGATAACATTGTCCTTAAACAAACAAGTCATTCCTTCAGAGGAGACAACTGAAACTGAGTTTTTGTTGTGGAAATGAGAATTGAAGTTGACTGAAAGCTGCAAAAACAGTTATATTTAGATAGCAGTGGTTGTAGAGAAACAACAAAAAGAACAGGCTGCTTGTACATCTGTGACCACTTTCCTAAACTTCAGACCTGGTTTTAGGTCTGTAAAATGCTCCATAAAGTAAGACCCAAACACCAGCTTCTGTTATTTCTGCTGTAAATAACAGCAGCAGCAGGCTGGGATCAGCTCATAACCATTCTGATCCTTTCATTTGCAAGGTCATCCATGGCATTGCTTCCTGCTTCTCTGATATAAATCTATTCAGCTATTCCCTATTCAGTTAAATCCAAGGTGGGGATATCAAATGTAATCCTAAAGAAAGATGCTAATATTATTAGGATATATTATATATGCAAATATTTTAGGATTATGCATTATATGTAATAATCCTAATATAATCCTCCACAAGGTATTAACACACTGCTTTAAATTACCCAAATTCTTAGCAATTATTGGCCAGTTAATCCACACTTTGCTGGGTATATGTAAATGGTGGGCAATGCAGATCTCTTGGGTGGATCCTCTTCCCACATTCTTGAAACCATTACTGGAAATACATTGATTTTTAAATGTGAAAATTTTCTTTTACATCTGCAAATTTAAATGTAACACAGCACACTCTTCTGTTCTGTGGGAAATGCAAATGAACATCGAGAAATACACTTTTTATTGGATTTTTTCTGTTTTTTGGTAGAGTTAAGAGTCAGAATTATATCAAATTGGGAGAGGAAATTTGAATAGTGTGATCCTAATGGACCATATGGAACTCCATGTCCATTCTATGGTTCCCACACAGCGCAGGAAAATGGATCTGATCCACCCATCCAGCTTTAAACTGATACTTTTTAAAGCCAAACTGTCCCTCTTGGAATGAAGGCTCAGATTATAAAAATACATGTTTGATTAATAGTTGATTGGTGTGGGTCCTTTCATACCATGAAAAGTCAAGGTTCTTACAGAATTCCTGCTGAAAATTGTGAGTAAAATCTTCCTCTTCTGTTACTGTACATTGATCTACAGCATCCCTAAAACAACTCTGCACAATCAAAAGAATGTAGCTGATTTCTTAGAATATTTCTTGATTTCCTCCTGTTCATTTACTAGGGAAATATAAAACTTTCAAAACACTTGATTCTACAACTGTTCCAACACCATATTTATAGGGTGAAACAGAAAAATAAACTTGACATTTGGACTCCTTAAGTTGTACAACATTCTGGTTACTACTATTTTGATTTAATTACTCCTATTTATGCTGCAAGCCACCAGCAGCGAAAATTATGAATCACAGAACTGATTATTAAATTGAGAATTGGCTCAAATTCAAGCATACAAGCTAACCATTTATTTGTGTATTCAGACTAGTAAAAAAAAAACCCAACAAAACTAAAAAGAAAAAAGCCCCAACCAATCTCCTTTTGTCTCAAATTTTGAAGTGCTTGCAAATCAACCCAGATTCCAGCAGTAAATCATTTTTGTATACCATATTCCTGTCACCATACAGACAATAGCTGAAAGAGGCACCATGCAAAGAACTTTCTCAGATTTATGGTAATTTTTAAGACCGAGTTTTCTCAACAATAAAAGACAGTAGCAAACTGAAAGTTTATATTTTAATATAAAGTCTTGCACATTAAAATTGGAGCCCTGAATTTCACATGAGTTATACATCATATAGACACTACACAAAGGGCTGGAAAAAATTCAAAATATCCATGTGTTTCTAGGACAACCCAAATTCTTGAAAAATTCTTGTCTTACATGCAGTTGGCCTTGCTAACAATTTCTGCTAAATTAATTACTATGCAGGCAGCCAATTTTTTTCACCTTCTAATGCACATTTCTCAGAAAAAACAGTAGTTCTTATGAGGGTTGATCTTCAAATGGCAGAATTACATCTTTCATAAGAGAAAGACAAACAGGACAATATCACTGAATGCCCAGGCTCATATATCCCCACTGGATACAAACCTTCTCAGTGGCAATTCATCTCCAAATATCTAAGAGCCAGACATGAAAGAGAAGATGTAAAAGACAGGGAGGTGACAGATAACTGTGCCAGAGTAGAAGACAGACTCTGCTTCCCCTCATTCTGAGAAGGGGCTCTGATGACTTTGCAACCCATCCTGAAGATTTCCTCTCACTCCCATGCTGGAGTGCAGTCCCAGACCAGCTGCAGCCACTGTGCTAGCACAGAAAAAGGGCAGAAATCCTAGAGAAAGGCTCCTTGAGAGTTCAAGGATTTGTGTGTGTGAATTGTTCACACCCTAGGAGCTGCTCTTGAGGGAAGGCAATCACACACTTCTCACCTGAGAGTGTTCAGGATGAGCTGGAGTTAGGCAAGCAGCACTGGGCAGGAGAGATAATTAAAGTTACCTCCCACTCAGGGAAGGCTGCAGACAAGAAATTCAGTGTGGAGCATCATCAGGACAGGCACCTCAGGTGCTCCTTAACGCTGACCCTCTACAGCAAGTCACCTCTAGTGCACTTGTTCACTGCTCTTTTCAGCTGTTCCTGTGATTTTCTGTCTTTTTATTTTTCAGAGCTGGCCTTTTACCAAATTCCTCTGTATTCACCACAGGCTTTCCTTCTGGTTCTCTGACAGAATCACCCACAGGTGGTATCTCTGTGTTGCACTCATACCAAATTCTGTTCCTTTTACAACAGTTATTTATGACTAATGCACAGGTTTAAGTGGTGTCTTTTATCCACAAATCCATGCCCATCAAATTATCAGGATATTTCCTTTGTGAAGAAACTTGAGCTCAGTTGAGATCATTGGTAAGAAAAGTTTGCTAAAAAAAACCATGAAGAAAACAATCAAAAACATACATTAAATAATGCCACACAAAGAGCAAACAGCCAATAGAGTTTCCCCCTCCAAAAAAAACCGAAAAAAGATGAACCTAGGTAACTTTATAATGGAATTAGCTTAAATAAATTAGCATAAATAAAATTAGCCCTTCACACAAATCCATACTACTCGCAGCCTACCCATTTCCAGCCCTCCTCATTTGTGATTCTGCTTCCCATTTTCTTACTGATAGATGCTCCAACAAAAATTATTCATCAGCAAAAGGGAGTTCCACTTAGCAACAGTTTCCAGGTGATAATGTGCCATCCAAACTCACTGCAAAGGCATTTCTTTGGCTGAAACAAAGGAACATCAAACCTATTAAAACACTTCATACAAAATCTGTTCAAAATACAACCATCTTTATCCTAGCAACTGCCACTCTTACAAAAAATATTTATTAAGAACACAAGCAGGAAAGTAAATTTGTATCATAGCAAGCAGGAGAATATATTTACTGGACAGCACTTGTCAGACAAACTGGGAAAATACAGACAAGAGGATTTCAGCTAAGCCTTGAAACAGGAGCACACAATGTTAAAAAAGTTCCCAGAGGATCCTAAACTACCTGAGTGCTGCCCAGAATTCCCATACAAAAACAGGACAAATGTTTAAAATGTCAATATGGAAGGAGAAGAGGGAAACAAAACCCATGGAAACAGCTGGAGGTGGAAATGGTGAATTCAAGACCAAAGAGTTTGCAAGAACAAAAGATCTTTACATTATGAGACAGGGTGCCGTTTTACCCATATCAGTCAGCTTTTGCATTTTTTTGTCTTCTGCTCAAACAAACCTAAATATCCTGAGCTCCAGCACTATAATATTACAGCATAAATGATAAAAGACAGAGGCAAAATCATTGCATGCAAATATAGTCAGGTAAAACTTTTATTCCTCAAAAAAAAAAATCCTTTTTTTTTTTTTTCAGGAAGAATTCTGTTTCAGGAGGATCTCCACTGTGAGGTTGGATTAGAGGAAGTAAAAATGGGAGGAAACCGAGGGCCACACAGACTCTCAAACACATTTTTAGGAGCTAATGGATGAAACAGGATCCATCATGTAGATGTTTGGAGCTCTCAGCTATCAGAGTGTGATGTTTCCATCTAAGCTGTGGTTAAGCATTGTATCAGACAGAGTTGGTCATCAAACACTGTGCTCACAGAAGAGGAAGGAACTCAGAACTGCAGACAGACAACGCTGGGGTGAATTCCCTTATTCCCCATATGCACATTAAACCATTGCCTTCCTGGTGCTGGAATTGCTGTTCTTTTTTTCAGCACATGCAAATACCAAATCTACCCTATTGACAACACTTTTAAATAAAATCAAAGGAGCATCTAGCTTCTCAGGTTTCCCAGACCTGGAAGTGTTTAGATCAGGCTCTTTACCTAAGCTATTAAAAATTACAGAGAGACCACAATTACTAAATTACTGTCTTACTTGTTAAACATTTTTTTTGGTTCCTCCTGTTAAACCTCCAAGAGGTGACCCCCAAATCTTCTCTTGATAAGAAAAAAAATTTTCTTAGAAGGCACTTTACATGTTTGGTTGAAAATGAGACTTTTAGGGTCTTTAATATTACAGCACGACTAAAGAGAAACCAGTGGATATTGTGACTGAACAGGCAGATTTTTAAAAATCTCATGACATTTATAGACTTTTCAGAGTATTTCTCTCCATGAAAAACAGAAAACACAGCTTTCTTTTAATTACAAATTCTTTTTGTTGATTTTTCTTTTTGCCATTTGTTTCAGTTTTGCATTAATTTAGAAGATAATCTGATTTTTTTTAACAGCAATATAAGTAAGTTTTCTTTGACAAGCTCCAATTATATGCTTGGTAAGAGTTCTTCACAGTAGCACTTGAAATTCACTTTCATTCAAGACAAAAATGTCAAATTCATTTAATCACTGATACACTCAAGTGGGAAGTTCTTCTCTCTCCAGTTATTCTTTAATGAAATACTCCTACACTCCAGGTAGTTATCACAGAGAAATAGAAATGTAGGAAAAGGTATTTTGGTGTAACACAGATGAAAATTTTTAATCAATATTAGTTTCTATCTTCTACCTGCAAGAGTATCTTTAGCCAACCTGCGGAAAAAATTGCTACTTTCAACTTGGCTGCCATGGTAACGTGAAATGGTCCAATTCATTGCAGTTATCATAAATGCCATTAATCCTGGGATAACGATGGGTGGCAATGAGCCATACTGAGGAGGATTATTTGCTTTTAAGTTTAAGGGGCTCAGGAAGAAGTAGAATAACCAGTACTGAAGATGATGGCTGAATTGGGACATTAAAAAAACGAGTTAAAACTGAAGATCTAAGCAATTTTTTGTTCATATTCCTACTCTGAATAGCACCAATCACTGAAAAGGTGAGGCACAAGTCTACTTGCTGGTGGTAGAGTAGCAAGTTGAGACTTCTGTAGTTTCTTTTTCTGCTTTAGTACAGCTGGAAACAGTTTTCTGAATCTGTAAGTCTGGTTTCAAGCACATTTTACTTCCCATGAGAACAAAACGAGACCTTTAATTGTTCTTTTCTTTTTCCTCTTAAACATTTAAAGAAAGAACATGCTGGTTTATAGACCCTCTCCCTCCATACCAGGGAACTTGACAACATGTCCAGATATTTGAGAAGAGAACCACAAATCACACTGGTAGAAAGGTCTCTAGAGATCATCCAGTCCAACCTTCAGCTCAAAGCAAGACAAATTTCAAAGTCAAACCAAGTGGCTCAGAGTTTATCCATACAAATTTTCAATACCTCCACGTATGGAGGTTCAACAGCCTCCCTGGACATCTGCTGCAGTATTGGACCCCTCTGACAGCAAATCCACCCCCTTTCCCCCACAGTTTCTCTTATTTTCCATTGGAATTTGTCTTTTCATGACTTATGGCTGTTACCCCTTGTCCTCTTGCCGTGCCCTGCCAAGGGGAGCTCACATCACATCTCTCTAAAGCCCCTCGGGTACCTGAGGACAGCAACCAGAACTTCTCCAAATTCTTCCTTCTCCAGGGTGAATAAATCCAGGATCAGGGCCCTGAAGGCACTGACAGGCCTTACAAAGCTCTCACAAGCAATTGCTGATCAGTAGCAGTCTGAAATATTTTACTGAACTAAGCAAAAATTAAAAAAACTCTTCAGTATGACTATTGTTACTGCAGGGTGTTTCCGTGCTATATGAAAAGAGGGCGTCATCATAAGAAAATCACTGCAAGATAATTTTCCAGCACAATCATAATGAAAGCCCAATCATTATTAGGAGCCAAGACTTGTATCATGCTGTGCTCTTAAAGCTGGGGGTGATACAGATTGCAGGAAAGAATTTATACCTCCTGTTGATATGATAGAAATGCATACATCAAAATTTGTAGGATCAGCTGAGGCACTTATTAGGTGGACCCTAAAAAGTGCCTCCTGATGCCCAGGGACTGAGCTCACCTCTGAGTATTTCAGGTCTGCAGAATTTACCAATTGAGCTACTAATTTCCAGATGTGTGACTACGCTGGAAAGTTTTCCAGTCAGGCCTTAAGGATCATTGTCTCACTCCACACTTCTACAGCCTCGTTTGTGGCCCAATTAACAATTTGTTAGAAGTTGTTCAACCTCCTGTTTCACAACATGTTTGTACCTTTGATGTGCAATCCACAGGGAACCTCCTTTTCTTGAAGCCCTTGGCTGATGAAATATTTTTGTTGCTTTTTTTTCCTCTTTTTTGCATGTCTACAAGCAAATTGTCTTTTGCCCCACAGGTGTGACGAATGAACAACACAAATATAGGTAGTAGCACATAATTTCTAAAAGGCACCCCAAAAGAAGGGAAATAATTTCAATTAATTCTTTAGTCTTGTTCTGTGGATGACTGAAGTACAAGGTATATGTAAGATGCCTCACAGTCACTAATTAAGCATAAAAAGCTTTTGAAGTGTACTATGCACAGATTCCTACAGAATTATGCAGACTTGGAATGTGTTGTTCACTTGAAAAAAAAATCACACTTATTAATTTGTTTGTCTATAAGGCTAATTGTACACTGGCAAAGGGTAAGTCTCACTTTGTGCGTGGTTTTGTAGTCAAAAATGAGTCAAAATGCCCTTTGAAATGAGTGTAAATAAAATGCCTTTCCCTAACAAATACATTTGTACAGAAGCCCTATTGAACAATTCAAAGCATCCTGTTTGGAAAAGGATATTCTTGTGTTAATTCTTTGAAATAGTGAGCAACTATTCAACTACATGACAAAACCAAACATTATTTTAATTCTGGAAAAATAAATCACAAAAATGAATCTTCAAGAAGTCAGTATGAGAAAAACAGAAGATTCCTCTGGGCTGTATTTTAACTGCTCATTAAACAGGAGATTTTTTTTTAACAAATTACATTCCACAGTTCCAATGCAAATAGAAATTTGTAGGGGGCCATTGGAATTAAAAGATTTAACAAAGGTTTTTAATACTGATAATTTTTTTGCAAATACATCTTATTAACAGAAGATTTCACAAAGGTTAATTGTTGCCATCAAAAGGTGATAATTAGACATTTCTCATTCAGCTTACTTAGAGAAATACATCTCTATTCAGGAATATAATCAATCATATTCTTAAGATAAAAGGGAGCTTCCCAGCATGCACTTTTACAGGAGAACATCTATCACTCAAACCTCCTAGAGAATTAATGATAGAAGCATTTCCACTATCCTCATACTACTTAACACTACAGATTACTTCAAATGGCAGGAAATCCTCATTTACATTTATTTTTGCTAACTTGAATCAGAGGATTTCTTTGTCAGCCACCTGGAATAGAATGAAGCCAAGGAACAAAGGGGTGGGCAGCAGCTTCCTCTCCATCCTCAACATCCATGGTGGAAGAGAGCAATGCTAAATTAGGAGACACTGGAGGGGTTTGGGTTAGAGATGCCAGAACAACCAATACCAGAATGTCTGATGTAAAAGAGATCAGGGAATTTTCTTTGGAAGAAGGTACTGAACTTCAATATTCCTTGCTGTCCCTTATTGAATACATCATAAAACTTGATCTTCTAGTGAAGACTTCTTTCCTAATTAGCCATTTGATAAACATAATCCTTAATTAATGTGCAGTTTTGCTTTACCTAGATCCTGTGCTTTTCTGCTGACAAGACTGGTAGCTGAAAAAGTTCCAGCCTTGAACGACAACATTTATAAACATACACATAAAAAGAAATCAGATAGAAAGATACCGTGTTTTATCATTAGATTGGGCAGGACTCTTTCTTATTATAGCTCTATAACTAACAGGTCAAATGATTGAGGTTTATGATATCTACATCATATTTCTTTATAAAGTTGAAATTTTGGGGAAAAGAGGGTTTTTATCTCCTTGCCTTGGGTGGTGTGGGGGTTATTTTTTACAGGAGTCAGCCATTTCAGGAAGAAAATCAGAATAAAAGAGTTCAATTTCTTTTAGAAATAATAAAACATTCCCTAATTCAAAACCTCTCATACCTACTTTAAAGGCACTGAAGGATGGGTAGAAAGAGTGTGTCCCTGATGTTGGGAACACATAACTTTCTCTGTTCCAACTTGGCAAGTGAAATGACTTTCAAAGCTCTGGGGTCATGTGGGTGGTTTTGGTTATTTTTCAGACAGTCTTCATTAAATAAGTGTTCTCCAGTCTGAACAGTGTTTCAGAAAACAGTTCACTTTTTGTGGGAGGGGAATAGTAAATGAACACATTAATGAAATGCATGCAATGTGTGGGAAAGTAATTTTTCTTCTTAATAAATTTTCAGCCCTTCTTTTTTTGGGCCTAAACCATTCATTGACAATCTGAAAAACTTTAGTATTTTGTTTCTGGATATATATTATTCTCAGCCAATCCTTTAAAAATTAAAATTATATATTCCATAAATTAATCTGGTTCTCCTTGCAAAACAATTGCAATGCTGCATTTCTTTGTTAGACAGTGTTTATCTCCATCTACAAACCCTATAAGGAGCGAAGCTATTGCCCCAAGGGTTACAAAACCATGTAGGTGAGATTAATTCAGTAATTTATTTTCACATTGGTGGGTTTATACCCAGCCAAAAGATTAATAATTAATAAACTCTTTATAAATGCCTAGAGTTAGATTGGCTTTATTCCTAAGAAATAATATCTATTTTGAAATTTTGTTCTCAAAGACAAACATCAATCCCAAAAATTATTCAGACAAAAGCCTTCTTGGTTCTATGTGCTCAAGTTCAGGATCTAAAACAGAGCTTTAAGTAAGAAAAGGCTTATGTTTGGATTATTTGGATATACATAAAACTGTTTGCCATATGAAATTTTCCAGACTTGAATACCCTCTCCCTTCTCCTGACATTTCAAATTAATCACACACTACGCAGTGCTTAAGTTGCACGGTGCAAGAAGACACCAATGACTTCCATAAAAACACCATTTTCCTCTCCACTAATCAATACAAGTCTCCATCAAGTGCCCTACATTCTCCATTAAGCAATTATTCTGCACATTGCACACTCTCTCCTCCAAGGGTTCTCTAACCTTCGTGCACTGAAATGGAGTCAAACTGGCTTTAAATCGCTGAACGCGTTCTTCCTGGGAGCTGAGGCTCATCCAGATGATCCAGAGTGCTGAAATCATTGGACAGCATCCCCAAGCAACTCACCCTGCATCGTTCCTTTAATTTATGTGCTGTGATTTGGACACGAACCAATTGTAAATTTCTGTGCAACCTGACTACAGTAATTTCACTATTATAAGCCGCATGTTACAATACAGAGTGTGATAAAATGTATCTATTCTATCACCTCTTTTGAGGGTGGGGGCAATGATCCTTATCTCAGTGGCAGATGTTCTGCTAATGGCCCATCCATTGAAACCAGGCTGGGCATTGTTCTTTATCTTTTCACAACCCATCCTTCCTCCAGCCAGTCATTTTCTGCTCATGGCCATTGAGTCCCACTGTGGCAACGATAAAATCACTGGATCCCATTGGAAGTTGCTCCAGCCAGGGGGAAGAGCCCAACATTTCTTACCAAGATAAAAACAGAGGCTTTGGGACACTAAAGGAGCCCCTTTCTCCACTGGACTCCAGAGGAAAACCAGATTTCTCCACATCACCACTGGACCTCTGGAGGGAAACTGCACCTTGTACAGGAGCACTGCTCCAACTGAGCCACATCTGTCACTGCAGGAGGATGCAGCCACCATGGAATGGGACTGCTGCCAACACCCTGCCTGACGGGTGTCAGGTTGTACTCTGACTTTGTCAGGGTTTGGGGTTTGTTTCTTTGTAGTACTGTATTTCTATTTTGATTTCCCTAGAAAAGAACTGTTATTCCTAATTCCCATATCTTTGCCTGAAAGCCCCTTGATTTCAAAATTATAATAATTTGGAGGGAGGGGGGTTACATTCTCCATTTCAAACAGAAGTTCCTGCCTTTCTCAGCAGACACCTGTCCTCCAAACTAAAACAGCAACTTTTCATTCTTTGTCCATATATAAGCTGCACCTGATTATAAGTCACACTTTGGGTTCGGACCAAAATTTTAGTTAAAATGGTGTGGCTTATAATCGTGAAATTACTGTACATTGCCAACACTCTTGAGGATCATGGAATAATCTCATTATAAACAGCATTAGAAGCAAAATCTCCTGATGAACTTCAGGGTAGGTTTTCCTTCTGCCCCAGACCTGCACATTTGTTTTCTTAACATTGTTCAAGTTCTGCTTGTTTTCATGCAACAATTTCTAGAGTTTCCATGTGCCTGACAAAAAGCTTTACTGGTGTTTGTGACATCACAGATTGCTTTAGGCTTCACAAAGACATCTTCATTAATTTTATTTTCCACATCCACTCTTTTTCCTTTATTTTACTACTCAAAATTTGACAAGTAGCTGAAAGTTTCAAGGATTGGAGGCATTTTTTTGTGTATGTGTGACTATTAAATAGAGCATGATAATGGAGTGAAAATGTACAATAATTTCAGTTTTGCTAATATTGAAAGCATTCAATATTAATGCACTAAATATATCCATAAAGTTTGTTATGATGTGCAAAAACTTGTTAACAATCTCTTCAATGGCCTTCAGTGCTCTCTTCTTGTTGCAGCTAAAAATACCAAAAGATGTGATGCACATTTAATTTGCCTTCTAATTAAGCAAGAAATTCAGGCTAGAAAACTCACCTGCACGAGCACAGCTGCCTCTTGCACCTTGGCTCCAATTTGCTAAGCTGCTAATGGGGAAATCCTCTTCAGGCTATGTGAGGTACAAGGAAACATCATTTTTGGAAACCTGGACTGGCTCCCCTAATGCCAAAGGGTTTAAAAAGAGGTGGGGAGAGAAGGAAAACTTGCGGTGACTCACCTAAAATTATGATAAAGGAAGAGTCTGATGCTCTGGAGAAAATCATTCTGGGTGCCATTGCTGCAACTGAAAAAAGTTACTGCTCACTAATCTTTTTTAACTTCCAGTGCTAATCTGTGCCAGGAGGTTCAAAAAAGATTCCACATTGCTCCATTTAGAACCTGATGGGCTCCCTGGGACCTGAGCCACCCCTCTGACCTTGGGCTGTCACAGACTTGCATTCCCACAGTCCCATGCCCACAGGATTCATGGCAGCTATCAGCCTTGTTCAATGGCTGCACTAAACCTCTAAATCTGTGTTTCTCTCTCCCATGAAGATCAAATGGGTCTGACACACCCCATCCTCAAGAATTGAAGTAGGTCTAAAAAACTAATAGGAGAATAAATGAAATCTATGCTCCGTATTTCCTCCCTACATTCCCTCCCCTCTCCCCTTCTCTTTAAGTATTTATGCCATTCCAGTTATTTCAGACGGGGCCATCTGGTGGTCTTCTAACTATCAAGAAAAAGAATAAAATAGCTGAGGTCGTCAAGAGACCAGTAATGAGCTGATATTTGGGCAATGCACCATAAAGGATTTGTTCCATGAAAAGCTTCTTGGTACCAAAGCTGTAAATTGTTAAAGACAAATTCTTCCAAAAAAAGATGTACATTATTTGTCTTGCTATTCATTTATATTCCATTTTAATCCTTCTGAAAACAAGAATATTCAAGAACACAGACTATGCAGAAAAGTTTTTCTGTTTGATCTGCCATCTCTCTCTTCACACTGTTTTGGCAAGGCTGTTTGCACTCTCAGATACATTACTGTTCCTTTTTGGTACTACAGATAGCTAAACCACTTACAGACCAGTAAAATAGTCCAGTCTGCTATTCCTTATTTAGTTCCATAAAACACATCTTGTGCGTCATTTATTTTATAATAATCTGTTTTATTTATGCTTCATTGAGATTCAAAACAAGCGGGTTAACAAAGCTTCAAGAACACATTGGCATTCACAAGGCTATAATTTTATCTCAGTCTTCCTTTCAATTAGATATTATTGGCAGAAGTCCAAGGTACAGATCCACAGATCAATAAGAGCCAGGTCCTGCTTGCTTCACTCTCCAGCAGACACTGCCTAATGGAATTTGTGGAATTATTTAACCAAGAACAGTGGATGTTAATCAGCTATAAGGTATAGAGATAAGACATGCCTCTGCCCCAGTTTTTAGTCACATTATAGATGTTTATTGCATCAATGGGTACTGCAGCAGCCACCAGAAAATTGTTTGCTTAAAGCATTTCACCAGAGCCCCATTATAAAATGCAGCAGCTTTCAACCATAAATTATAAAAGGTACCCAAAAATCATAAACCTTTTTGGCAAAAACATTCATCTAAATGGTACCATAACTATGATTTTGGATCCCAAATTAATAACCTGTCGTGCTTTACTTTTCCTTTACAAACCTGACTTCAATTTTGCAGAAGACGCAAACAGTCTTTAGCTGCAAATTTCAGTTCAGAAAAGGACTTTCAAGTAAGTACTAAACACAAAGTTTGGTTTACCGATTTTTTCTTTACTCAGCAGCAAGTAGCCTGTTAAGGTTTAGGGTGTGCTCAAGCCCTGCAGGAGTCAATAAAGCATAAACTGAGTACATTCTAGTGAAGTTAGGATGGATGCATCTGTATTAGAAACAGTTTCACTGTTTTCTCATGTATAAAAAGTCACCTTCCTAGTCACACTTTTCTTTGCTGAAGAAAGATGGTTTTCTCTCACAGATAATTATTCAGCTAATAATAAGGAATTACCTAATGCACGTTGCCAATTTCAATACAAGAAGCCTTGTACTGCTGCACTATCCATCACCTTAAACTCTTTAAACCTCGGATTTTTCTGCAGCCACTGCTACCTGTTTGCACACACCATTTGTACAAAGAATTTGCCATCAAGAAGAACAAATGACCTCTTTGATTAATGCTTTATTGACTCATTTGTTCAAAGGCTTTTCCTTCACTAACAAGAGAGGTTATTCATGGGTTTCCAGTTGTCTCTTGAGCAGTTACAGGAACTTCTGTCCTTGGCCACCAAAAAACGGTAAAATAAAGTTGGGAATCTACTTTTTGAAGAGAGGCTTGCATTAAATGGCTAACAGAACTGTGCTGTCAAGGCCTGAGTGGATGCTGGGTTCTTCACAGTTTCATTTAATCTTAGACTAAAATCACTTGCTCCATAAACAGTTTTTCTCAGCCTTCTCTCTTGTATAGATAGAAATTTAGCTCCTGGACTTAGTAAGCACATTCTATGCAATAATCAATGTACTGCCATATAATTATTTTTTGTGGTATTTTTCTCTACAAGCGATTGTTTTCAAAAAAACCCCAATTTTTCTAAAGCCTGCAAAAAACTTTTGACTTTAAACAGAGTCTCAATGGAATATAGAAGGGAAAACACAGAGTTTCCAATGTGTTCTTGCAGCTCTCCTCTGTTTGTGGGTGTGGGAAGTTGGAGTGCAAAGCTGGGGGGGCAGATGAAGAAAATAGTTATTTGAACACTATATATTTTGGATTAAAAAATAATTATTGACTTGGTCTCATTTTATTCTCCACCACTGAAACGGTGCTCTCAGGAAGCAGCAACTTCCCCTGCCCTGTTTGATACAGAACAGACAGTGACCTCTGGAGTTTTTCTTTGCAAGTGACTGAACAATTATCAACACCTAAAAACCAACCCTGTCTTCAGTTGCTACAGAGCCTCACTTGCAAGCTGTTGGATTTCATTTGTAAAGTCCTTTTCCCTACAAAGCCCATTTGACATTGGAAAGTTAAATCTCTCAGAACTGACAACATGATGTGGTATCAACTCTTCTGATAAAACTTTGTGATTGCTTAAAAGCCATTCCCTCCTCCACTTAATACTTATCAACTCCCTTGGGTACTGGAGTCACTTAGTTTCATTTTACAAAGAAATAAAATTCCTCTGAATGTCATTGTCAAAACTCCAGATATTTTCCTACTGTGTACACTCAAAGATGTTTGGGTAGATCTGTGATCTTCTCAAGAGGAAATTGCTGTATTTGCATTATAGAACAGCACTCATTTACAGTTTAGAGCACGTGCAGCATGCAAAAGATGTAAAATCGGCCCATGAGAACATAAGACCCACAAGCTGACAATAAGATATTCTGAAGACTACACTACTGAGCATGGAAATACATAAATTCATGAGTAGAATTGCTCACAGTGTTCATAATGAATATTTTGCCTCCTTTTCCTGACCTGATTCAATTGCAATCTCAGCATTACTCTTCCTGGTACACACACTGAGATGTAAGAGTGGATATAGATATTTTTATCCCTGTTTCTGATCCATTTTTCACACTTGTGATAAAAGAAAGCTTTTCCACTTCAGCTTCTAGCTTGTTCCTCTTGCCAGAATTGCCTGTCCTTACTAGCTGTTCTTACTAGCTTACTACAGTCCCACTGACTCCAGACTCCCCAGGGGTGCAGGAAAAATCTGGTGGTGGCAGCAGCACCAGCAGGGAACAAAGTTATAGTAAGTGGAGGCTCATCTTCAAAGACAAAAAAAAAAAAAGCATAAACCCACTCTTTGGACTGCTGCCTACTCAAGCCAGCCTAAGTCAAACCACAAATACCTGAGCTATTTCAGGCACCCAATCCCTTCCAGTTTCTTGCCTTTTCAATGAGCCAATGCATGACACAGCACAACAGCAAGTAACAGAATTGGATTGTCAGCATAAGGGAAATTAAGCCTTATAAACAGTGCAGTTATTTAGGTTATAGAAAAACATTATTTAAAGTTTGAATAAGTTAAGAACTGATTGCTGGTTTTAACCAACATTTTGGCATGGGACAAATGAAGCACCTCAGCAGAGGTGTCTGTTCTCACCAGCAGAGCCCTGGCTGAAGCTGCTTCCCCTTTAGTGCAGAACCTACTTGGCAGCAGCACACATCTGCTGAGAGGAGCAGTCCTGCTGCTGCAGCAAATCAGAGACCAATGGATTTCTGATCACAATTGCAAGTTTAGCATCCCTTTGTTCCGTGTTTTCATGCTAAAGATTCCTACTGAGTGAAATTAAATACTTGGGGAATAAGCTGAACAAAACCTGATAGGTCTCTCTCAGAAATCACATTTTCTGCATGTGGTGAGACTTTCAAAAGGAATCAATCACCTGTGCAGCTCTTCTCACCTGCACTGCTGCCAGCCACTAGGTGGGAATGTTCACCCTGCAGACTCCTCCAGAGGCAGCAGGAGCCCCAGCTCAAACCCCACATTCAAATAAATCCTCCCCTTTCTTACAGATGTGCAGCCATGCAGTAAACCAGAAATGAATTTGTTTCCTTTCAGATCAACAATCTTATTTAAACTATGCTCACTTTTATGCTAAGCACAGAGAAGCACTGTCACAGCATCTCACATGCATTTGCTGCTGTTTTTTTCTTAGACCTGTAAACTATTCCAAAGCAACTCCACCCAACAAAAACAATTTCCTTCAGTGGAATTTTCACAGGGAAGATGCATATTGCATCACTCAAAGCTGATATAGTAGCATTTTCCTTTGTTTCTCTGATACTGGAGCTAAGAAATGAGCTAGGAAAGAATGGGGATTTTATTCTCCCAGTAAATTCAGGGCTTAAGATTTGCTCATAAAACATTACATAGAAGTTACCATGAAAAGCATACAGAAGAGTTCAGAAAAATCATGCACTGAATTTAATGGAGAAAGAATATTCCTCTATGTGCTCTGAAGAAATTGCAAGCAAATGTGACAGAAAAAAGGAGGGCAGCACAAAACTCATATGCTCCAAGAATTGCAGAGAATGAAAATGAACATGGAAACATTCTGAGCACAAGAATGAAAAATTAATGCTCAGTTTCTACTCCCAGCTATTTAATCACAGTATTTTTCTGATATTACAACTTCCCTTCGTCTTATACCTGTTTTGTGAAGTTGAAGAAAAGAGGTAGCTGCTGCAGTTGGTCACAATGTTCTTTTTTTTTTTTCTTCTTTTTCCCCCTGAGGAGCTGAGGGACAAGGAACAAAAGAAGATAAAATTGTTTCTGATTTTGCAGTGGAAAAAATTCAAATGAAGGTCTGTTACACAGGTTAAGCTCTTTTAGGGTGGTCCCTCAAAGTGTTCAGGGTTAGACCTGTGCCTGGCAGAGCAGAACCAGGACACAGAAGCTCTCACCACACTGCAGAGTGCCCTTCCCACAAAGTCAGCAGGACAGTCTCCCTTGCTCTGTGTGTTCAACTAATGAAATATTTAGAGGTTGAAAGGGGAAAAATCTCCAAACAGCAAGAGTGAAAAACGGACAGAACTTATCTGAGCCACACTTGCTCCAGAGATGAAAGCTGTAAAGCACTGCTGAGAAATTTAGTGGCAAACACTTGTGCTCAGTCTGGTCTCCTACTCTTCAAACCCTTGTGCAAATGTGTGCCACATGCTCACCTGCCTTGGGGTCTGGTGTGGGAGAGCCCTGCGGACACCTGCTTGCCCCATTAAAAAACAAAGCACTCTGCTGTCTACAGTCATCCTCTTGTAAAACAAAATCAATCCCCAATCAGGCAGGAAGTTTGCTCCAACAGCAAACTTCACTCTGGGTTGCAAGTCTTGGATAGATTTGTGTGAATTAACTTTGGAAAACTAGGGGAATAATTCATCTTACCTAGATAATTCATCAGAGAAGACAGCCACTGAAAGCAGGGGAAGATTGCAACACACAATATAATTTTATAGTTTTATTTCACCACTAAAGCAATATTTTTTAAGAGTAGTTAAGATAATTTGAATTCCAGATGAATAGAACTTCAGGTCTTGGATTGTTTCCTGTGTGGATAAACCAAAATTTCAAAGGTCAAACTGTAGAATAACACAAAGTAAGGAAAGTTAATGGACCTGCACCTACTTATACCAGGACATAATTTAGCCTATTTGTGTTTTTTTTCCTTGCATCTTCTCTCTGTCCCATTTAAAGGGAACTCAATAGCTAATTCCAAGTATTTGAATTTGTTATATCTGTGCATTCTTAGATTATATCCAAGCTACCCTTGAAGGATTCCTTGTCAGAGTCATGAGTTGCCCTTGACTGTACTTCTTGCTGAACCCTCTAATAAGCTTTCAGTAATATTTTCATGGAAAATTGGATCAGACCTTATAAAAAGGAAATAACTTATTCCTTTTCCTCCATACATCTTCATTCCATTTTCCTTAAATGGCTGCAGAATGGCAGAAAGGTCTGGGCAATGTCCAGTGAAACAGCCTGGCAGCTGAGCTGTGGCCTGAAACTGCGCTCCACTGACATCAAACAAGAATTATTCATGTAAGCACTTCTCATGTATTCATAGGTTGTGTTGCACATACTGCTGCACTAAAGCAGCCCAGGTCTGAGCATTCTCAAAAATCCATCTGATCATAGAACAGTAGAATGGTTTGGGCTAGACGAGGCATTAAAGCTCATCCAGTTTCAACCTCCTGCCATGGGCAGGGATGACTCCCACCAGACCAGGTTTCTCAAAGCCCCACCCAACCTGGCCTTGGACACTTCCAGGGATGAGCCAACCACAGCTTCTGGATCAATACAGATCTGTATGATTCTAAGGAAGGACAAGTGGAAAGCCATGGAAAGAAGGAGTCCTCCCTTACCTGGGTATTGCTGCTCTAATAAAAGGAGCTGGCCACAACCCAGCAGTGTGCTCTGGAGAAAAGGCGTCCAACAGCATCCTCAGGTGTCAGGACAGGAGCACAGCTGCTGACTGAGGGAAAAACTGGTGCCAGCACGGACAGAGCTGAGCAGGAGTCAGCAGAGGCTGCTCAGGGGCTGGAGCTCTTGCCCTGAAGGAGAAGCTGAGGGCTTGCTCAGTCTGGAGAAGAGCTGGTTTCAGGGAATCAAAGCAAATTACCAGTGCCCAAAGGTGTCAGGGAGGTGGAGCCAAACTTCTCACTGCAGTGCAGTGAGGACAAGAGATGAAGGAGTGAGCTGGAACATGGGAAGTTCAGACAAGCCATAAGGAGAAAGTTTTCCAGAGGAACTATGTCCCAGTGGAGCAGTTTGTTCAGAACTATTGTGAAGATTTTCAGCACCTCTCTTGAAAAAGCCCAGAGCAACGTGCTCTGACCTCATGACTGACCATGGTTTGAGCAAGAAGTTGAGCTAGATATCCCCACATGTCTGGAATGATCCTGTCTTCATGAGCTCACAACTTCAGCATTTAATATTAAAGGAAATACTGAGGGAGAAGTAATCTTTTACACAGTTAGTGATGAAAACCCAGATTATATAATGGGAGTTTTCCTGCCTCAGAGGAGCAAAAAGATTATGGCTCATTACAAGCCATTATTTTTAAGATGATGGAATTTTTCTAAAAACTTTTAACAATAAAGGGACAAAAAAACCATTTTAACACTAAGCAGCCATAAGCCAACTATATACATGGATAGTTTAGTCAAACTGCTAAAGTGGTAGGAGAGATCCAAAGAGGTAGTGATGCAAAAAAATCTGTAATTACTTGCTAGACATAGATTAAAGAAAATTTAAGAATTCTGGAAGTCCTTTATAAACTTAAGATAAAAGTTTTGAATGCATATGTTGTCAAGTATCTATTTAAAGAGTTAGCTTTATCTCCAAGATAGTTCTGATAACGATTTAAGCAGGAAGGAACTGGGTTCTTGCAAAGCCAATCTGGTTAAAATTCTGTGGTTTGGCACAATGATTTCTTTTTTATTCAAATAAATATGATTTTTTACTTACTAAGCAAGTAATGAGGATCATAAAGTTATTTTGACATTACAGACTTTTGTGAAACAGGAATAAAGCCACTACAACTATTAGGGATTTTGATAGAGGATTTGAGACACTTATGATCCCAGCAATGTGGCCAATAGGACAAATAAACTATTTTTAGTTTAATAATGGAAATATAATCCAAATAAAGCATAACAGTTGTACAGAAAAACATATATTTTTACACTGTAATTAAGTCACCTTATTCTGCCAAGCAATGTAACATGTTAATCTTATTTTTTACCTCCTCCATATTCCAAGCATAAATTAAACTTGTAATGAGCAAGAATAATTCTTTAACAATTTAAGTGTGACAGAGCAGAATCAGTCTTGAGGGAAAACAAAACAAAAAACAACCAAAAAAAAAAAGCCAAACAACACAAAGACATTAAGTTTTGTTTCTAGGATCAGCCCCAGCGAGGAAATTTGCTCCAAGATACCTCCTCTGGTGCCAAGAAATACATAGCTTGTGATGGGGATTTTTCAGTTTGAAAATGCAGTTGGGGGTTGTATTCTCAGTAAAATAGCTCTGTCTGAGGAATACTTTAGAGTACAACAACCTCTGTGTCATACTAGATCATTGCAAATGTTAAAATAATGGAACATGCCCTTAATGGAAAAGGTTACAGTCCTAGATTTCATCTAGTTTCTTAAAATAATGCTCACAAAATAATTGGCCACCCAGAAATTTGTAGCTTATCCAGCACTGTAACTTTCCAGAGAGAGACCTTATAATTCCCCCCCTTTTGGTTTTTGTTTTGGTTTTTGGTTTTTTGTTTTGTTTTTAGTACTTTCCTTTTTAAGCTCATTAATTGCTTGTAATTGACTGCCATCAGATCCCCATTTGATCATCACCTTCATTGTTTATTTTCCTAGAATAATTCATCTCCCTAGATGAGAGGGCTTGAGGCATTACCAGTCATTTCCTCCTCTGCCCATTATCCTCTTATCTCTACACACTGGGTTCAGCTGTGAGCAATTTGAAACAAAGATTTTAAAGATAAATTTGGGTTTTAAGTCAAGGAAAGACAAAGTTTAGGTTTTAAGTCAAGGAAAAATAAAGTTTAGGTTTTAAGTCAAGTCCCTACCGAGGCCAAGTTTACATACTGAAGCATGAGATTTTTTTCCAGAAGTAGAGATATAAAGTAAAAACAGGGAAATGCCCCAAGTTTCCAGTTTCTGGATGCCAGGTGCAGGTACCTGAATGGTTCAGAAGCCTCAAGAAGCAGCATTGCAAGGTGTCTGTGTGCAGCTACAAGCCCTTTAAGCAGCCTGTGCCATTTATTTCTTAATGAAACAGGGCTGAAGAGAGGGATTGAATCTCTTGATAACTCACCTGATATCTAAAACACTTTTTAAATCAATTTTGTCAGCAAAATTTAGAATGCTGGAAATTTTCCACAGTTAATTTTTTTCTTCCCCCCTCAGTAATTGTAGGAAGTTTGATGAAACTTTAGTTTTTCCCTCGAGTTTCAGGGCATCAGGTATTTAATGTGCAATGCCTTGCCTTCGTTAAAGCCTCAAGGTGACCCTAAATTAAAATTCAAAGCAAACATTGTCATGGGATATATACAGAATGAGCTGAATAAGTGCTGACAAATTATAGGACAAAAAGTGAATAAAATGTCACTTGTCAGTGTCAGCCCTATGTCAGTGATGCTGTTCAGAGAACAGACCTGATTGAAACATCAGGCTAATCAAGTGACTGAGAAAATGACTCAGATAAGAAATATTTGTTATTTTTAACCAAATCAATTAAGGAGAAGGTTTGCTGCAATTCACCCCTAAGAGATCTACACAAAAACAGCTTTAAAAATTACACTGAGACCACTAAACCAGCAACATTAAGGCATTTCAAATTGGGATATGTTCTGCTCTTCCTTCATGCCACTATGTGCTGTGTGGGGCTACCCCTTCCTCAAACGTGCAGAACATTAAAAAGTTTTGAATGCTTTCTGTGGAAAAGAAAACCTTTTCATTCAGATTTATCTCCTACTTTTAAAGTAGCTATAAATGTCCACCTCATGTCTTGATCTAAGTTCAAATAGATTCTGTAATTTCTTACCCTCCTCTTTTCACTATAAACATTATTTGCCACCTCACTCTGCCCCTTTCTCCACCACAAAAATATTTTGTGTCTGCCCTGCCACGTCTGGAGCACCCCAGTGTTAAGCTGCCAAAGACTAGACTACACTTTGTCATAAGGAAAACTTGTTCAAATAATTATGTTGGTTTTATAAACTGTATACTTCTTAAATACAATAAATCAAACAGAAAATCAAGTGGAATACACTGAATTTACCTCCAGCACTTTGGGAGAATCCTTAGGTCTGCTGCCAGAGATAAGACATTCAAATTTTGATGAGGGATTACAATCTGAACCACATTCCATGAGGAACAAACACAATATTTTTGTTATTGCAGCTTTCCAGGTGCTCAGCCTCATCATTCACAAACAAAAATTCTGCAGTTGAAACAATAACTACCAGGACATGTTCTCCAAGGAAAACAAGCCCATACCTGTTTGAGAAGGTATTCCTGCTCACAAGAACTGCAGTGCCTGTTTCAGCTGTGCAAGTAAAAGTAGAAACATAAAGCTGATGATATTTTTTCAAATCTTATGTTTATTTGTTTATTCTCATCTTATTTTTTTTCCCTTGGTTAAAGGAATGGGCTGAGATAAGCAGTCAAATGGTAAAAGGTATTTACCCAACACATATATACAGCTCCATGGAATTTATGTAATTCTATAATGAGCACCCATGAGACTGAAGAACAGCCAGTGACTCGACATCCAGCCTTTTATCCATGGGCAGGAGAAATCTGGCCAAAAATCCCTCAGCAGCTTGATTTAGGTGAGGAATAAAAGGACATGGAAGCCTCAAGGTGGAGGCTGGGATGTAGGACAAGACTGGAGTCCCTTTTCCTTGTTCTGTCCCATAAAAACCTTGGTGTCAACAGCTCAGGCAAACCCTCTGGGGCTGATGTCAAACAGAGCTGTGGCAGTGGGACCCTTGGTCTCAGAGATGTGATTGTCTTCTTCCAATAAGAGGGAAGAAATGAACCTATGGCAGTCCTGAGGAAACCTGGGAGGTTGGGATGAGCCTGGAATAAGGTGGAGGCAGCACCATGAGCTCCTTTGGACTGACCTCCTCCTGCACTGCAGAAGCTGACCCAGGGATTTAGTCACATCAAGGAATTTTCTTCCTGCTGGAAGCACAGGACTCTATTATCAAGTTCAGGAAAAGACAAATGGATTTGGGGAGGCAGAAGCCTGTCAGGAATTTGATGCCAGAGTTGGGGATCCTACTCCGGGGAAAAAAACCAGGGAATGCAATAAAGCATGGAAACTTTCCTCAAGTAAAGTTTTGGTGAGTGATATTTTAAGGAGTTTGGGGGCCTGGCCAGCAGCAGTTTACCTGCTGGTGCCATGTGCTGCTTGTCTAACACTCGTGATGGCTCAAGCTGCTTTTTCTCCTGCTGCCACAGAAGGGTCTGTGTGAGCACCTGGCACAGAACAGAGCCCCCTGCTCACAGAAGATGCTACATCTATAATCTGCCTGCACTGTAGATTACTTTGACCTCCAAAGAGAACATTCCATGGGTTGACTGATGTCCTGTAAACTTTCCTTGCCACTTCCATCCTGGTTGTGTTCAGGCACAATCAAGCCTGCAGGTTGTGCATTGTGGAAATATCTCTGCTGTGAAATCCTCCAGAAATAAAGGCAGACACACTTTACCTGCCATGATGCCAGACTCCTGCTGTATTTACACTCAGCCTCTCTCTCCATCTTCAGATCACAGAAGGAAGACAGATCCCAGTGAGGGGAAATTATAAATACACTTTTCTCCTGAGTCAGAGAAGTACCTTTAACCTGTGGTTTTAATCTACAAAATTTACTCTACTGTTAAATGCTCAAACCACACTCAGATTTGGTTGCACATGCTTGGAAGTGTTTTTTATTTTTCTCCTCCTGCCTCCTTCTCCCAAGAGGTAACTGAACACAAGATAAGTAACAGCAATATTATTTATGTCTTTCAGTGGCAGATATACAGACAAACCCTACCCTGTGCTATAAACAATGGAAATTAGAAGGTCATCTGCTCCACACTGTAATAATGCAGAGAGACCTTTTGTCTTCACAGGAATTTGATGTTCTGAAATGGATTTGAAGTGTAAGGTCTTGATTTGTTAAACCTATGACATTGTGCTCAAAGAAGAAAAAAACATTTAATTATAGCCCAGTTGTCTTGTTTGTTTGCTCTTACAATGCTGAAAGACTAATTGGGAGGTTTTCTACTCAAAATTTGCATGAGTTTTTTGAGGAAAATAACATTATAAACCCTATTAGGCTGACTAACAGCTCCATGAAAAAGAAACTAAAGATTCTATTTCAGATTCTGCCAGGGTAAATTAACTAGTTGGGCTGGCAAGCAGCTGCAAGGAGGAAACCAGCCCAAAATTAGCTGCAAGTACATCTGCTGGGCTACTGTGACCTACCTGTCCCAGGCAGGTCCTGCTGGCCTGGGATGGCAAATGGAAGAGTTAATTCCTGCTTTTGGAGTAAACTCAGTGATCACACACAAATCCATAGCCCTTGAAAGGAACTTTCTTTGAGAAATTCACACAAATCACACTGCCACTAGAGCAAGTGGGTTGGAAAGGTTTTTGGTTTTTTTTTTTTAATCAAAAGGAAGAATTAAAACCTCAAAACTTATCAGCTGTCCCCCTAAGTTTCCAGGAAAGGGGTTCTAGTTGTAAAGTCAAACACCAGATTAAAAGATTAGCTCTGCACTGCAGATAAAGCCTGTGGCAGAGGAGAAAGCCAGGAGTTGACTCAATCCATGCTGCAAAGCAGCACACTCTCCCACCTGTAATCTTTTCCTCAATTTTCTATTGCATGGTCTGTTTTGGCACAGACCCTCTGTAATCACAAACTACATCCCAAAATACATTTGCACCACGAGTAACTGAAAAAAGGCAATTTTTTAGAAGTTCTCCCCATCTGAACATACTGCACATTCTTTGCTGTTTATGTTCTTGTTAAATATTTTGGCCCAATTTAGAGTATCTCAGAGACGTCTACATTCCAAAATAGTAAATCTTCCCTGTCAAAGTTTTTGTTTTTTTCTTCTACCCTCCTTGGGTAAAAAAAAAAAAAAAGAGTGAATACTCTGACTTTGGTAGTTTAAAGCGTTATTTTCTAGGGAAGTGCAAAAGTATTTTGTGTGTGAATGCACACAACTTTTACTATGAAAGCCCAAGGGCTTTTTGGAGCAATTCTTGCATGGTTACCAAGAACTGAAATGTAGATAATGCAGAAAAACCCCTTTTTTGTTAGAGACTGGAATCTATTAAATTTCAATTTTCCATGCATTTCAGTTTAAGCAGCTTGTACCACAGGGAGCCAAACGTGTTTGGCTTGGCACTTCAGTGCCAGAAGCTGCAGAACAGATAAGGAAGAGAGCCAGAGGGAAAATCTGTGTGCAGACACATATAAAACACTGATTCCTTTCATGAACAGGTAGGAATGGGTGTTATTAAATACACATTTCATCTTACTTTGTCACAGTAACTCATCTCAAGAGATGCTTTTGAACCAGAACCAGAGCAGTCTAACAACAGAATAGTTTGTAACACCAAGGAAAAAAGGGCTGATAATGAAAGCTGCTGACAGCCTCTGCCCCCCATCATGGTATCTTATATTTTCATGTTCACTTCTTGCACTTTTAATCACATCACTTGAAAGGACTCACATAAAACCTGTGTTCTGTTAATCATCTCTCACTTCCAAGCAGAGAAGAAGCTCCAAAGCCAGCAGCAGTATAGAACACCTTAGATTTTACTGCAAAACTTGTTTGTGTAATTGCCCATCTCTGAGGAACTGGACATGTGCAGGCACAGCATCAGATTCAAATGTGTCTTGTATTTTACCTTTCCTCTTACACCATTAAGTCTTCTGATGCTATTATTTTTTAAAATGACTGGCCTATTTGATATTAATGAACATAAAGATTTTCCAACATAAAATTGGAATAAACAGCACCCCTGTATTGAAATGCAGTTGTAGCCCCCATTTCACCTTGTCACGGTGACAAGGTGAGGGTCACGGGACCTTTTCTTATAAGAAATACTTTGAAAATTCACAGAAAACTATGTAATAATTAGGATAGGCAATACTGTATTTGCCAAACAGATTTATGTTTCAGACAGTTCCTAAGAAAACACAAGCAGAAATACAAACAAATCTTTATGCAAGCACCTGAATATGGACATTATACACATATATAAAACAAATGCACTGCAGGACATTTGAGGAGGAGTAGTGAATTTAACTACTTCATTTATCTTTTGTGGGAGCATAATGGACATCCTGTGGGTTAGGATATTTGGATAACCTCACACCCAAGCCTTTCAGCTGAATGATTTGAGGAGAATAATGCACTACTGGAGACCTGTGTTGTAAAGTGTCCATTTATCAAACAGCAGGCGGTCTGTCAGAGTATTTCTGTTCCCCTCACGACACAGCTGCAGGTAGTTTTACAGAGGGAAATGGCAGTAAAAGGAAAACACCCAGATAGGACAGAACTTTAAGGCAGGACAGAGTCTAACAAACAAGGGCAGGAGCACAAAGCTAACACTTCAGTGAGACACTAACAGAAGCTACAAAATCAAAGAGGAAATAACCTGCTTGATGAAAACTTCCATGAATAAGTGAGAAATACTCTCTTCTGGAAAGGGCTAGAGAGATAATTGTTTTCCAGAGCTTTCCAGAAATACTATTCCATTTAGTGACAAGTAGTGATGCTACTGAAAATACATCAAATAATTGCAAATTACTCTTTTCTGTAAGCTTATAGAAACTCAGCAGGGCATTTTTTGAAGGCATTAAAATGAATGCCATGACTAGGCTTATTCTCCACTAATTTACTTGCATTCATTCATGAAATTATTCCATTATAGTCCTGCTGTATATGCAGTTAAGACTTTATTTTTTTTGCATCATCATGTCACTTGCCACAAATTGAGACTCCATGGGACATTCAAATACCCAAAACTGAACAAAAACTTGCATTCTTACTGCTAGCAGGCAAGGTTGCTTCCTCTTTCACATGAAGTCACATGAAACAGAATTGACTGAAAATATTAGTTGCATTTAAGAGGAGGCAATTATTTGAACTCTGATGTATTTCACAATGCAAAGCCAGAAATACACTGTGTGCTATTAGAGTATCCTTAATTCATCTCCAAGAAATTAAAATATTTTTCCTACAGTTTTACAATGGTTTTTCATTAATTCATGGAAAGCACCATTATTAAAACATTGAGAGACTTAAAATGCACGAATTAGTTTCAAATATGTCTCTGTATTTCTGCTAAGGAAAAGTAGCACAAAAACATCTTGCACTGGTCATTATTAAAGGCTGCCAGTTTGCTTGGTGTGGTGATGTGGTATAAAGTCATTTTAGTTACAGTTCAAAAGTCAGACCTACAACCAAAACACATACATAAAAAGAAAAGCTGGTAGAAAGACAAAGATATTCTTAGAAAAGTATTTTGTGTTTAAGTAGCCAAAGTTTCAGAGCAACTGCCTTGGAGAAACTCAAGTTTTAATAGTTAATTTGAAATACATGTAACATCATGCAAAACCAACAAGATTATACCTTTTCTTTCATCAGAGGAGAATCACTCAAGAACTGACAAATTCAACTAAGTAATGATACTGTGCAAAAATCTTCACTTTGATTTTTCTAAGTCTGCTCCCCTATTCATACCAATGAACAGGGTCTAGTAACCCTGCCCTTTGTTCCTTGGATCAGATACCTCATGAGACATTTCTGATTTTTGCCCATGTAATGATCAATACCTATAACTCCAGTCCTGATCACCATTTTTGGGGGTTTTCTGACTGCAAAGAAAGGTTGCAAAATCAGGATGGTGCATTTTATTTGGTGTAATTATTTTAAAATAATTTTTGCTATTATTACTTAAAAATTTTATTTGGTGCAATTTATTTAGTCCAGGGACTAAATTATTCAAGTCACTATTTAAAAAAAGAAAAAAAATCTACCCTTACAAAAGGGATTATCTTATTTCTGGATTTAAGCAGTTGGGTTTTTTCCAAGTGCTTGTATAGGAATTGTTACACCAAGACAGCAGATAATGTTTCATTTCTGTAAGTTTCTACTACTTATTCTGGCATTTATGTTTCCAGAGCTGGCATTCTCTGTAGTGACCAATTTAGGAATGAAGAAGGTGCATGAAAATGTGGTTAAACTTTTCCACTTTGGAGAATGACAAATTTTCCAAAGCAAGTCCTGGATTCCAGCATCACTTCTGGATTAACTCCTCTGTAATTTCTATGGTGTTATACAAGGCCTTCGTGCAGCCTATGAGAAAAATGCAGAGATAAAAAAATTTGGGAGTTGGGAAGCCATCCAAAGCTAACTAAATATGAGTGGAACTGTTACCTTCCCAGGTGGATATGATTGGCCATGGATGGTTTTGGAATTGCTGCAATTACTGCCAATTTCTGTTCACTTTGTATTCTCAGCTGGGCTGTTTGCTAGCAATCTTTTGTAATTTTCAATATACAGAGCCTGCTTTAGTTAAAAACAATAATGGTATTTTACAAAAAAGGTAAGAGCCTCCAATCAGCAAGTGACAAATCTGTGGTTCAGAGATAAATTCGACATTCATCTTTGCTTAGAAAGGAGGTGGTTTTTAGTTTATTTTCCTCCCACAAGCTGACTTAAATCTTTGAAGATGTAAAAAAATGCATTCAAACCCTTAAGCTCCACAACCATGAAGCCAAGGTCTTGAGCATATTAGAATGTAAGACATAAAGGGTGTGCACTGTAGGGGCAGCCAGACTTGAGGGAAATAGCTGAAACATAAATCTGCTTTAAGTTTCCAGGTGCAGAAGGTATTCAAGTGGAGTAGCAAAGGGAGGCCACAGGCTCAGATAGATTGCACATCAAATGACTCTGCTATACCATATAATTTCACACAGCTAGGACTGGCAAGGAATAGTTGCATATTAGCCTGTCCTACAAAGCAAAAACACGAGACTGCAGCCTTACCACTCTGGCCACCGATCTTCCCTCTGAGCTGACTGTATCTTCTGGGCCAGGAGAATGTCCTGAATGGCCAATTTTGATTTAAATAGGAGGAAAGAGATAATTACCCTGCCCAGCAAGACCTGAACAACTCAAAGTTTTAATATCTTCAAAAACAAGTGCCATGTAACAAAGCTACTTCCTTCTGGTATGAGGAGAATCAAGCTGTTTAAGCCGTGGTAAAAATCAACTTTCAATATTGTTGCCTAGAGGGTGGCAGTCACCAAGCAGAAAACAATTACATAGAACACCAGAAAAGTGCAACAACTATCAAGTGTGCACAAGCATTTTTGGAAGGATTATCTCTCCATTTTCATAATTCAACAGCATTTTAAATAAGTACATCACAGGTTAGCTTTCCTTTAAGAAACTTGCTTCAGCTTTTTCCTTTTTCACATTAGCAGAGTAAAAACCACAACTGGTTACAGCTTTTATTATAAATTAAAACATAGACAACAGATTCAGAGACTAATTTACTTTGTTCAGAATGAAATATATCCCGGGGTGCTTGTCTTGCACTAAGTGACTGGTGGAAACATTTTGGCATTTCTTAAACACTTCCTGCCCAGGAGCACAGATTTCATCATGGATTTGTGTGGAGAAGGGAGTCAATACAAATCCAGCCTGCTTGTCAGTGAGGGATTTTATTGGCTGGATGCCTTGGAGAGAAGCCAAGGTGAGCCTGAATTTCCACTTTAACTCAGAGATGCTGCCACCTGAGTGCAGACCATGCAGGCACCAGAGATGTGTGAACATGCTCTGCTCCTGCCCTGCTTTGCTGGTTTGCTGCTCACCTGGCAACAGGAGGAGCACAGGTTCATTCCAACAGATTGCAACCTGAACATTCTAAAACACATCCCTGCCTCTCCCAGCAGAAAACAGAGAAAAGAAATAAATACAAATAAAGGAAAAGGATCAGTGTCAAGACTGCCTTTCATTAAATGCTATGTTTGCAGGCAGTTTTCCTAATTATAAGGCCTATGTATGATCAATATTTAAACATTTATTTCTGTCTGCTGTTTTTGTTCTTGCTAGTTATCTGCACTAGTCCCAAAAGAAATGCAAGCATGATTCAAGTTCCATGAAGTGACCAGTCAAACAATGTCTGCAGGCTCTCTGCAGGTCTTGCCTCTTGACAGGAGATGCTCTCCTACAAGCTAGGATGTTAAAAATCACCAGAGGATCCCCACAGAAGGAACACCTCCCCAAAGACTCTCCCTTGGAGGCTGGTGCCTCATTTCTGGCTCAGACCTGTCCTTGGTGACAGAGGCAGAGCACTGACACACTCTCTGAGCAGCAGCAATTGTATTTCCCCCTGCACACCTCTGCTCCCCTCATTACTGCCAGAGCACAGCCGTGCCACGAGCCATCCTCCATCAGCTCCTGCTATAAAGACATTATCTGCCTGCAATTACATTACTAATTCAAGGCAAAGCAGGTGGTAGCTTGGAAGTTAATGAGAACAGAACACAAGCAATGTTTTGTTTTCAGATTAAGAATTCCCTAGAGAAATGACAACTTTGTAAAATCACTTGCAAAGCCAGGCTCTGCAGCAGCAGCAGCAGCCCAAAAGCTGAGCAGAGTTATATTACCTTTGCTGGGATTATTCCCACAGAGCACCAGTTCCAACAGCAATCAAATAATCTAAAGATAAATGCAAGGGGAGTCTTCATACATCAAATAAAAATGAGATCCTGGGAAATAATAGCTGTTAAATAAGTTTTACAAGATGAAAATGAGGAAGGAACCTCAGTCCTACAGCAGCTATACCTGAGTTTTTTCTCATTAATACTTGGGTTTGTTGTGTCTTTCACAAGGTCATCTTCTCAGTGCTCTCATTTCTTTCTTGCTGGGCTTAAAAAGATCATTTTTGTAGACCTGTTATATCTGCTGGTTACACAGAAAGATTTTTGAGCCTTCATCAAAAGTTTTTTTTCAAGGTGGTATCAAACTACCCTAGATAGCAAAGTGACAAAAGCAGTTTAAAAAGACAGAAGTTGCACTGTACCTTTTCACTGTAGAACTAAACATGCTATTGGACTTCAGTAATTCTTTATATCTGCGTGGCCCAAGAAACTCCAGAATTAATACATATCTCACTTCATTTCTATTGACTTCAGAATAATTAGACCACTATTAGTCTGCCCTGAAAACTGAGAAATTTGGGTTCTCAGTTTTTTTTAAGGAGAGCGCCTTTCTGCCAAGAAAAAAATGTCACCATTGGGATGTATATAAAAATCAGACACAGCAAAAGAAATTAACATAGTTTAATACTACAGCTAATAAAAACAAAACCACACCAATACCCTAAATTAATACTGGAGACTAACTGAAGTTATTTCAAGATTATTTACTTTTTCTGCAGCTTTTTTTCCTTGTGCTTATTTTGTGGGCTATTTATTATTCAGGGTAGAAGGGAGATAAATTAACTTGTATTCTGAGAAGAGCTTTGATTGCAATGAAATACAAATTAATGGCTTAATCGACTTACTGCAAGTCAATATCAACATTATTACAACAAACCTCCAGCTCAAGAAATAAAGCCAGGTGAAATGTTTTCCAAGAGGAAATATAGATAGGCAGAAAACAGCTGTTCAAACCACAAAGATGCTATATTAAAGTCAAATCTTACTTCTTGGACGGTGTTAAAACCGCCACGATAAATCACAGGTAATAAAGACCTCAGTTTTGCAGCTCCTTGGAAAAATGGTTTCTCTGTAAGCAAAACACAGACAAATGACATCCTTCATTCACCCTAAAAGGACCTGGAATACACGAGGTGCCTACTGAATTACAGCATTCTGTAACACCTCTCCAGAACTTCAGCCACATGTTCCTTCCTAACCAAACTACTCCTGTTCAAAAACAATTCTAATCTGGATCCTGCCCACAGGTTTGCGTTTTAAATTGAAACCCACAGCAAAGCTTGCATTAACCCATCTTCAAAAAGGCATGAAAAAGAATTTTGCCTTCAGAGGTTGAAGGGAGAACCCCATCCACTGACCCTACTGCTGTATTTGGACCTGTAGCAGAGAGTTTCACACAGTATACAAAGTTAGCATAAGGAATAATACGGATTAAAAAGACCCAATTTATGATATTAATAAAAAAATTTTAGAATGCACTGTAATTTTGGTGGGTTTTAAAATATGGTATAGTTATTACTCTCCAGTTAAATACAACTACTGAAGACACCCTATTTAGAACAGTCAGTTCTTGTGTGTGATTGTCAGCTGACCTGATCAAACATGATATTAAATATCCTTTTTACATGCCAAGGAAAGGAGAGTAGCAGAACTTCCATCTGCTATGGCTTTAGACACTGAAATAAGGCAGAAGTGGTTGCAGCGAAAGGCTGGGATAGAGAATATCCTGTGTGAGTAGAAACAGAAATCTCTAAGAAGCTCCAGTGCCATTCCCAATGCATGCATGCATTTAAATTTGGCACAAGGTTCCAGCATTTTCTCTGGATCAGATGCAGATGTGTTCCACACATGGATGTTCCTCACACTGCTCCTCATCTTAGAGCAACTCCTGTTGGTTACAGCTCAACAACACAACACCCTCTTCTCCAAGACTCTTACCTAGATCTATTCACACACTCAAAACAACAGGAGACAGCTATGATGCAAAACCAGAAAAAGTTGTTCTTTCTGATGTTTACTACTCCAGAACAAACCAGTACAATCTAAGTTACATTCAGCAAACCTGTGGGTTCCATACAGGCCCACACAATTTCTGCACAATTATTAATCCTTGAGGCTGGAAAGGTATCAAGGCACCATCAAGGCAAGCAGGCTCCTGCTAGTCCCAAATCCCAGCACTTGAATTCCTTGACTCCCTTTGCTTCCTTATCTCAAACTTGTCAGCCATGCAATGGCCCTGTAAGGTCCTGTTATGCTGATACCAGTGCCACAAAGTTCCTAGGGTTTTCTCCTTCCTGTTGTACTGTCAGCCTTTTTCTCCCACTCATGGGATAATTTATTCCATGATTCATGCTATCTTCAGATGTAAATAGTCATAGAGAGCAGAAGGCCTTTATCTATGTCACAGAGCACATTAAACACACACAACAGCACCCAACACCAAAAAAAAAGGACTTTCTGTATCTTCCAATCTATTCACACTCAAACAGCAAAACTACAACTTGGCAGGAAATCTAACAGCACAATCTCTCCATTTTACTCACAAAATGTCACTGAATTCTGAGGCAGTACTCTGCACTTAGATTTTGAAGATCAAGACCCAAGATAAAAAAGTCTTTCTGTTCAGCCAGTGAAAACAGATCCTCAAAAGATGCTGCAAACTTCATTACGTTAAACCTTTATGAAAGGAGATTTAACTGTTACCTTCTTGTGCCAGTAACTTCAGTTATGTGTTTGTTGTCTAGACACTGCACACGATGCAGCTCTGCTTGCCACAAACCTTGTGCTGTGCCTTTATCCTACAGACTGCTCAGACACAAAATGGAACAGGCTGTAGAATACATAGAACTGAATCTATTCCATCTGAATGCTATCCTGGTTTAAAAACAGGAACTGAGTGAAGGCAAGAACAAAAGGGGAATCTAATGATGAGAAGAGAAACAACCACCTTAACAAAACCTGCTCATTGTTCACACCATTGTTCAACCCTCAGAGTCAGACTGCTGTGAGACAAGGACAATTTGGGAAGGAGCAGTTCTCTTCTGGCACTCACAATAAACCAGTGAAGGACAGTTTTCAGCTCAATTCCCAGTTCAAGTGATAAAATCTTCCCAATACCTCAGTAAGACTGCTCAGCTTAGCTCTCCAAACCCCCTTTGTACACTTCAGGGCATATTTCAAATATTATAATGCCAGTTTCCAATCACTGGAGTAATGGTTTTGGCAATTTGCTCAATAAGGAGGTGATACCGTGTTGAAGACAACTGGTTCTCCATTCCATCATTTTTTGCCCTTTCAGAGTGTATTGCAAAGTTATGACAAAAATTTACTGCTGTAACTTGAAAGCAGGTGGCTGATCATTATGTGAAGCAGGTCTTGAAAGTAATTCAGTTGAAGTCCCACACTATTCAAAAATATCAAACATTCCATTTGTTCCACAAAAGGAAAGCATTTTTAATTTTAACAGTACCAATCAAATTACATCCTTCACGGATTTACTTTGTGTTCACACTTCTAATTATCCAGAAATATTTTTTTTTTAATAAAATCACCATTATGCAAATAGAAGATGTAACTCTGTCATATCCTTGCGTTGACTTCAATAAATCCTCAAAGGTACATCATTATTACTTCAAGTATGTTTTGAAGATTTCTCACTTTCTGAACTTGTTCCTTACCAGTTAATCAGTAAAAAACAGTCTCAAGAACATGATGAAATTAAGTTTAGCAAAAAAATCTCATAATAACAACATTATTCATTAATAGCTCCAGGTTAAAAACATTCCAAGACCTAATATTAATTATTTTTGCCACTTGAAACTCCCAAGAGCCAATTAAATCCTAAGTTATTTCTTGTCTCTTTAGCAAACAAGGAGCCCTGATTTCTGCTGATCCCACAAGACACATCATACCTGTGGACAATTACAAGTGCCATTAATTACACTGCTGCTGGCAGAGACTCGTTAGTTGTCTGGGAGTGCTGTTTTTTTTCTGAGCTGCAAATATCCCTTCACACTTTGGAGCGGACCCTTGGGCCTTTAATGACATATATTTAGTATTACAGGAAATTCAATTGTCATCATCAGGCTACTGTATTCAAAACTGTTCACAGACAGTAACCACTACTCATCCTGTGAAGGAAATACAGAAAGGACAGCCCTTTGACACATTACCTGCTACAGGGAGTGCCACAAAAGGAAATGAAGTCTCTTAAAAAGAGAAGAAAAAGATCATCTGATGACAAGTGCAGCTCACATGCCTAACAAATGAGAAATTTAATACATTATATTTTGCTGTCATTGATTTTTCTACAAGAATGAATATGGTAACATTCACATTGTCAAATTTCCTCTAGTATGGCTCAAGATGAAAGAGGAAAAATTAATTCAGAATAAAAAATCCTGTGTGAAACATAAGGGTCTGGTTCACAGGGCAAAGCTACCCAAGGCAAACTAACACCACTAATAACTACTGCTAGTGTTTACATGCTGGAATTGTGCCATTTTGTTCCAAAAAGCTTTTATTAAAAGCCAAATTTCATCATAAAAACATGAGAAAATGACCAACTCATGGCTGTGGCACAGAGGTGGCCAAGTCTCACCAGTTTACACACAGTGATGTTCTGCATGAACAGCTTTAGAAAGCAATTCCTCCTGAGCCCATGCAAATGTGAACAGCACAAAAAACTGCACCCTGAGAAGACATTTAGAACACAGCTAATCAAAACCTCAACACACATTACTCTCTGCTGTCACCAAAATGAGCCAGGCCAAACCATCTTGCAAAACTACTTGGTTAAAGACATAAATTACAGAGCATATGCTGCTTTTCCAACAGCTACCAGCACTTCAATGCAGTTGCTCTTCCATCTTACAATGAAACAGAAAAGCAATTTCCAGTGATGCAGGCCCACCATCTGAAGTTATTGGATATATAGCTTCCATTTCTCTGAAAAAAGATTAGTTTGTATAAACATCATTTTCGTGATTTTATCACCCCAGACTGATTTAGTGCTTCTTGGTCAGAAAAAAAAATAGAGAGAGAGAGGGACAGAGAAAAATCCCTTCTTTCTCCTTTATCATCAAACCAAAAACTTACAATATCATAAGCCTAGCCTGAAGCCCTCACACCTTGGAATTACAGCCTGGAGGATAAACACCAACTAGCAGGAGCACAATGGTGAGGGAAGCCCCATTTTTACACAGAGCCCTTATCAGCAGGACCTGAGAGAGAAGGAAATTCATTCCTCAGCCTTCCCATGGCCACAATAAAGCCAAATGCATAAGCCATCCAGTCTGTTGGCAAGTTGAAAATTTATCTCAGGACATTCAATAGCATCTGGGCATTGACATTTGTATATGACCTCATTTTTATATATTGATTTATCTTTAAATCGATCTCCTTTGATTAAATTTATTGTTCATTTGAAGTGTGACACAGCCTTAAAAGAAGCCAGCATTTCATATATTCGAAATTATGTTTAAGCTTAAGTAAATTGATGAGAAATGAACACACAGTCTTAAAATATCTTCTATAATTGTACTATCTCAAGTCTAAACTTGGCTTCCTCCCTGCCCCAACCCTGCATTTTTAAACACCCCCCTCTAAAAAGGTGATAGCACCCAAATTTCATAGAAGTGCAAACCATAGTTGTTTCACTCCTGACAGAGATCACTTAATTTAGACTTTAGCTACATGTAAATCCAGATCAGTTTGCTAGGTCTGAATGTTCATATTACATTTCAGAAACAAATATTTCAGCATTAATCCCATCAATGTGTCAGTCATGCTCAGAGTTAAGCTATGCTATCAAGTTATGTCAGTCATCCAAGCTCACAATTTCTGATAACCATCCCTGGGAATTTAATCCCTTTCACTCTCTCTCCATAGCACTTCATCCCTTTCACTGGAAAAGCAGTCCTGTCTAAAATAATGGTGCAAGTGGAAAATATATTTCTTATTCTTCCTCTTCTTGACACTGTTCCTTTTGCAGACATGAGGAATTACAGGCTTGGTAGCTGTCTCTATTCTCTTTGGAACTGGCCTCTTCCATAGTGAAAAAAAAACCCAAAAAACAAACAGAACAGAGGGTTTTTCACTTGGCTGATATATGTCACTGCCCTGCATCACTGTGATGAGAAATGGACTTTCATGACTTTTTGAGATTTGCACAGCAGCTGGGGGAAACACCAACCAACCAAAACAATACAAAAAAAGAGAGAAAACAACAACAAAAAAAACCCCAACCCTCTTGTTTACTGTTTACTATACAATTTATTTTCCAAATGCAGATCAAAAATATGGGAAGTTTGTAGAGAAAGCAAGGTGCTCAATAAAAGAAGAGTCTGGTATAAAATAAACACTTGTTTGCTCTGCTTAACATATGTTAAAAGAAATACTACTCTTTCACAAATAAAAGGCTCCAGAAATTCCTAAAAATTGGCCAGACTTGGTAAGATTAATTTTATTTTCATTGATGTTTCATTAATGCTTAGTGTGTTCAGGAGGAGGATTAACCTGTAGCCTAACCCAGCACCAGATTTCAGAAAGCATCTCCATAAACATATTCAAGACTTTTGACTTGATCTAAATGAGAAATAAGTAAAAATCAATGCAGTTTAAGGTAACAAAAAAAGCAAATTGAGCAAATATGATCAATGAGCTGGCAATCCCCATAAAAACACCAGTGATTCATAGGAAAAAAACACAGAAAAGTTGAGCAGCAGTTTTCTTCCTTTAGGTATAAAAGAGTCTCCAGGTCTGCCCAAGCCCAGGACCCTGACTGGGTTCTCTTAAAACTTTCTGCACAAGCAGGGTTTAAGGCTGAACCCCACATGTATTAATTTGTAGATATTTAATGCTACTCAGTATTTTGATGTGGTGCAATACATCAACATATTGAAATCACAATAAAAGCACAACAAAAATTGCACCATGCAGTTCAATCAATACAAATAAATTATGGTTGCCAGCCTTTGTATGCTGATCATCATGACACTGGACTTCATTTCTTTGCAGTTACTTAGTTTTCATTCACTGTTATTGAGCTGAGCCAAGTTCAGGCTGCTTCCATGCTGATCTGAGTGGCTCTTTCAATTAACTAGGGCAAACACATTTGCACAATCAGCTGAGCCACTCAAAGGATACAGCTGGTTAATCTGAAACGAAGGCCACCTTCTGGTTCCCTTTCTTTTGAGGTAAGTTTGGTGTGGGTTGGGTTTCTTACTGGTTGATTATTTGGTTTGAAGGGTTTTTTTCTGTCTAGGGGTTTGGGGTGGGTTTTGGGCACTTTTGTGAGGGTGGTTTGGGTTTTTTCAGTCACACTGTTTCCCTCCCTGAGCACATCACACTTGCACATCTCTGAGCCTTCTTGCACTGTATGGGATTATTGAGTGGCCACTTGATTCTTCTCATTTCCTCCTTCCTCTGCCCTTCCCTCCATTCACATCTTCCTTTCTCACTGCCATTCGCACCTGGAATTGCCACCTAAGCATCCTGCAGAGCAGAAGAGAGCCCAGCCCCACATGGCCAGCACAGTCCTCAGCTCATCTGGTGGCAGATGCACCAGAAACACTTTAAAATCCTCTCAAATACCCAGGAAAACACAGCCAAACCTTTCAAGCCAGCCCAGGGTGGACACAGGGTGAAAAGCACCCAGTGTGAACTGTCACCCTCAATCCTCAGCATCACCTACATCTCAACCAGCCTTTCACACATTGTGATGCACTCCCAAACTTCAATTTTCTCCCTGTCAGCATGTCACCACACATTTAGGCTTGGGCTGGTCTCATTTTGGCACTGCAATCCTTTAAAAATTATGCCAGCAGATAGGATACCTGTCTGCCCATATCCTAATTTTAATACATCTGCAAAATAGTCAAATAGCAACACATTACAGAAAATAAATCTTTTACTAAATAATTGCAATAGCATCACACCTCTGATCAGTCACACCACAATGAGCTGTGTTTTCATGGCAAAAATCAAACAACATTCTTGCTAGCTCGTTTTTAAATGAGAAGAAGGAATAAGAGCACTCCAAGGCAGGTCAAGAATCGTACTTCAGATAATCCAGAGCTAGGCTGTCACATACAGCAAAATCTGACAGGTAAATTTTCCCCAGATTTAGGCCAATGACATTTGTCTGCTGTTTCTACCCAGTGGACAGTCTATGTGTCAGTTTGCCTGTGAGACACTAGGAAACTTTTCATCTCATCAAGATATTTTAAGAATTAAATACCAGGTTAAACTCATAACAAGTTCATTTTGAGGCTAAGGTGAGAGCTTCGTTGCAAGGAAGTTGAATTTGTTACTCACTACCCATAAAGGGAAGAGTGAAAACATTACTAATTTTGCTACCTGAGCTTCACACTTGAAAAATGTTTGCCCCCCTGAAAATATGGATTATTTCAAGGGCTGGCTTCTTGTGGACCAGGTGCCAAAGTTGCACAGTGGAAGTCACTGAATGCTCAGCATTGCTGCTCTCCAAGAGTTATCTACCTTGTTGTTTAGAAATCCTTTCCCACAAAGCTAACCTTTATTATCTCCCTCTGACAATGTTTGCCACACAGCCAACACTTTTATAACAACTTTCCCCTCTGTGCTGTAGTTATCCCATGCAGCACCTCTTGTCTTAGAGCTGCACAAGCTCCTTGAAACTGTCTACTTCTGTTACAGAATTTTTGGTAATTTTTGTACATGACTTTGATGTCTTTTCTTCATTACTAACACTCTGCTGTTCCTCCAGCTTTTAATTTAAAAATTAACTCCTTGCTAAAGGGTTACCTGGACACCATGTGAGTATATAGAAAGTGCAGATCTTCCAGCCCATTTAGTGGGACTAAAAATATCTAAGCTTGCAAACCAAAATTCCTTGAGCTTGAACCAAGATACTCTGAAAATACCTGCCAGTGGAATTTCATGGAAATTACAACAGTATCCTTAAAAGAAAATAACTTCTCCACAAGAACTTTTTCTACAGAAGCAACTTTTTTAGGTGAGCCCAAATAATCAGAATGCATTAGGAAATTCCAACCAATATGTTATAAGTCACGAAGACCATCACAACAATTTTAAAATTCTTTTTGCAAGCTGTAAAAGAGAAACTATTCAGAAAACTTCTGAATCATACACAATCAGAAAAGAACTAGTAACAAATTCAGTCAATGCTAGTGGATGTTGGGAGTAGCCAGCAAGCTTGAAGGATAAAAACATAAAATAAAAAACTGAAGTGGTTTTACCATAGAAATGTTTTTTTTCCCACTACATTGTTTCTTTAATTCAAAGTTCATTCTTTCAGCCTAAAGTTTGCTATTTTTTTTCTATTTTACTGCATATGTTATCCCATCACACCATGATCTAGTTCTGTTCACTTCTGAGAATGCCACTTATTTAAAGACAGCTTTGCAAGAGTTACTCTTTATATTGCTCAATGTATAATCAATATAAACATTGCCATCTCCTACAGCAGATGGAAAGCACAGCTCTTAAATTATAGACTGGTAAGAGGCTGCTCCTTTGGGTTTATCTGAAAGAGCCAGTGAGAAAGATATGGATTAAAATTCAGCTGAAATTACATAAGAAGAACCGTGTGACAAATTGGACATTTGTTGACATCAGCATTCTATGATTTTATATAGTTTATGCTGAATTTTTAACTTAGAAAGACTTGGGCTGTAAGAAATAATTGGGGGGGGGGGGGGTTGAATCTTTTTCCATTTTCTGCTCCCAAGACAGACAGGAACTCCACTAAAATAGTAATTTTCTAAAAAATGGTAACTCTTACATAGTTTAAAATGCTTACAGTGTGTGTGGATAAATATACACCAAAGTGCACCAGTGGAAATTCAATCTAGCTAATTATACAGAATAAAACAATAGATAATTTGTCTGCCCTATCTACAGTGCACATGAGGTATTAGGAAGTTGCATGCAAAGTAAGATCAAATTAAACCATGCCTAAAGCATTTTAATTTGAATTCAGCAAATCAGAGTTTGCTGGCTTTTCATCAGAAGAAAATCATTTATATTTCCACCTGGTAAAGGTCAAAATTTTAATTCAGATTTCAGAATAATTAGTTTTGAAATACTGGAACTTCCAGTCAAAACAAAACCCATGGCTTCTAATTCACCATTCTTTAAATACCTAGCCACACTGCACATAAAACTTGAACAAATAAGATGCTGTAGAACTCAGTATTGTGAATGCCAGGGTGGGAGTTTTTTGCCTCCCACATTGAGAGACATAAAAGCTCCAAAATATCTGCCCTGTGGAAACAAAACAGCATGTAACAGGGTCAGAAAGGAGAAAAAGGATCTGAAAAGGACTTGTGGTTTTGATTCTGGAAAGCTAGATGTGCACATGGAGCAGCTCTCCAAAGACTGCTGCTACACCCTTCAGGCAAGATCTGTCACAGCTCTGGGCTGGGAGTAGGTGGAGGCAAACTGGGAAGAGGCACACAGAGATTCAGAGACAGTCCAAGACTGCCACAACCCACAATATCTTCCAATTTGTTAATTTAACACCCCTGTGCACCTGTAGGAGCTGTATTATTCATTCATTTACTGGAGGCATCACCAGCTGGCACAGCAATGAGAAGCCCCTGGGCGTTGAGCTGAAAACCTGAGCACCTGGGAAAGCTTCAGCCAGGAAATAACCCTGTTATTTCTACTTCAAACAGCAAATAAAGCTGTCTTGTATCTCATTTCAAGACCATGATTTCCAAGCCAAAACCCAGGAAACCACCACCAATTTTGTGAACTAGCTCTGTTATAAATAATGGCATCACTAACAAATGCCAACATAATACACCTCCTAATACAATAGATTCCCTCATTTTGGATGTGAGCATCACAGCAAGAAGGGGACAGCACCGTTCTGTGGCACTGACAGTACTGCAGACATATTTTCTAATTTTGCTTGTCTTTTGGGAAGTTTTCTGTAAGAGGACAGACTAGTGCTTATTCCCACACACTGATGTCACCGAGATGCAAATGGACCACTGGAAATACAGTTACAAACACAGATGATTTCTCAGGCTTTTGTACTCTTCATGGGAAGCAGCTCCTTCACAATCATTTTCTTGGCACAAATAGTCATGTAATAATAGACATGAGCAAAGCTCTTTTCAGCTCAACAAATCTCCATGCGAACCAATTTTTCTCATTTCAGAAAAATCCTCCATGTTTTAATGTTATGTGCCAGAGCAACATTACAACTATCTGCTCTTAACTAACACATTATTTTACTCTGGCTTTTCTTTGGAAAGGTTCAGAAAATTCTCCTTTGTTGGATGGAAGGGGAGGGGAGTGGGAAGAAGGCAGTGGAATTCTGAGAATTAGCTATAGGGATGTCTCAGAATATTGCCATCAATGGGTTAAAATCTATCTGCATGTGCTAGGGAGATGAGAAAAATGTTACACACTGTTCACCTAATTTAAACTTAGACTGACAGGGATTAAAATAGAATTTTTTACATTCTTAAGTTTATACCGATAAAATAGTTCCAGTTGGATAAATTACAACTGAAAGGACAAAAATAAATAAATAAATAAATAAATTGCACTATAGCTGCCAGAAGTTAGCTTTCAACTTGTTTTTCTGGGGTTACAATATTTTCAGTAGGTGACAGTTGGAGACAAAAGGTAGAAGAAATAAGTACTACAGTCAGTCTTGGCTTCTTGAAAGAGAAAAATAAACCCTGGATTACTTTTTCCCTAAATAAAGACACCAGCAAGAAAAACAATTCCAATGTCTTAGAAAGTCCTGTGATCTTTGAGTCAGTGTCATGTGGTATTACACCCCAGGCTTTACAACAAACTGGTGTGAATTAGTAGTTTAAAGAAAAATGTGTAATTAAGCAGTAAATTATTCATACAGCCATGAACAGCTGCTCTGTAGGATTCAAGACATGATCCATGATATTTATAGAACTATTATGCCAAGTCCTGTTTAAACAACTGGTAAACATTTCAAGTGAAATTATTATTACAAAGCTAAAAAAAAAAAAGGGCAATGCAGAAATCCCAGCCTAAGCCTCTCTCAAAATAGGATGGGCTCATTCACCTGCATTCTTGCAATATTACCAGGAGTTTGCTGTTTTAGTTTTAGACAACAGCTATCAAGATATTGCTAAATAAATAAGAATGTGGGGTTTTTCTAACTTCATCTGTTCAGAACAGAGATAGAAAATAAAGCAGGAGTAATTCATCTCATAAGCAGTATTAAAATCAGGACACAAAAAAAGCTTTTGATGAATGAAGTTTGCAATAGCTTTGGCAGCTGTATTTTGCCTTCATTCTATAAAGATGACTTTCTCAGAGACAAATTAATAACACAACACATGCTATCTCTATCTTCCAATCTGAAAACAGGAAAGTTTCCAAGCTATCACTGTCTTACTCAAGTTTTCTTAATTTTGAGTAAGTGTTCATAGCTGAAACACAATGTAGTGTGTTTAGAAATATTATCCAAATTATATCCTTTGTAATATTGGCCAAACTGATCTCTAGATTTTACCTCATACATATTAGCCTTTATGTTACAAAAATGTCATCTGGTTTTGAATGGCATTCGGTTTTTAATGTGGTAATAGATGACTAGTTGACTGCTTTTCATAGGGCAGAAGTAATTTTAGAAATTAAATAGTCCAAAGATATTTTTAGAAAAATTTAATATTTCCTTTTTTAAATTTCATTTTTCATTTTTAAATGAAAATGTGAACTGTGAGACATTCATCAAAACACGGGTTCAGTCACAGAGGATATTCTGATAATAAAACACTGCATGGAGGAGAATAAGAGAGTCAGCAATTCTCTTAAAACTGTTCTCAAAGTGGTTATTGAGTAATGTGATACTTTGAAGTAGTAGAAAATTATGACAAATTGTTTCAAATCATGACATTTCCATAAAAATCTTAGTACCTTTACAATAACATCATTACAATAACCACCTGAGATGTGACTACATAAAGTTGATGTTTATTCTTGCAGAACTGTCCCAAATGTCACTACAAAAACGTTAATGTTAAGTAAACTAGAATAATTTAAATGTATCAGAGCTCATTGCTGTGCCACTTGGAGTTCACAGACCAGATGTCATAAATGGAAGCAGAACCTTGGGTAACCCTTTACATAACACACCTATTTATTTGTCCTAAGCTTGTTTGTCATTCTGCTATATCTTACACCAAATTAATTTTTTTTTCTGCTGCTATGAGGACAGTAACATTGGCATTGATGAAGAGAATAAAAATCACATGAAATAATCCTGCTCACTCTTGTTTCCAAGTTTCTTTCTACTACAGTAAATTCCCATTTTCAGTTTCTTGAGTGCTGTCATTTATTTTATAAACCAGTCCAAAGCTCATTCACATGCAAAGATAAATCAGACACTGTTTAATAAATTCAGATTTATGCCCAGATTTTACCATCTCTGTTCAGAATGAGCACTATATATCAAAAGTTATTTCCACAGATGACAACATAAGTCAAGGGGCAGAATATGGTCTTTAGAGGTTATCAATACAATAAATTTCTGCCAGAGTTAAACTGTGTTGATTTTTTTACCCATATTTTGAACACTTAGAGCTAGGTTTATGCTAAAGGTATATGAGCACAAACTCAGGGTGAAGCAGACTTGATACAAAAATAATTTTCAGAACAAACAACATAGCCTCCATTGTGGTAGCGAATTAACTCAGTAAAAGAATGTGCAGTATTTACCAGTTCAAAGTAAGTAAAAAGACAAGTATTTGCTTGACAATGCAAAGAGCCAGCACACAATGCAAAGAGTACAACCCAAAAGGTATCTCCCAAATCCAAAGGGAATACACACTGAGAACTCCTGAAAGGGAACCTGTATCCACAGCTATCTTCATAGAAATAGAAAAAAGAACAATTTTGCTGATTGTTACAGACAGAGATGATGTTCCTCAGTCATCCCTTGGGGATTCTTTCTTTATTAGAAGGAGGGTACAGCTGGGTAGAAAGAATGAGATGAGCCAGTGTGCTCTGTACACACCCAACCTATCTCTGCCTGCTCTTGTGTCATTTGCCACCAAACACAGTAGGGAAAATTTCCCCACTTCACAGGATTTCAAGCAGTGTTGGTGTTACCAACCTATGCCAAATCCAGCTGGAGACATAGGAGCAAGAGCAGCACGAGTCACACTGATAAAAATTAAAACTGTCAGGTCACTGGTGTTCTTATTCCATTTGTACTCCTCACTCCCCTGGGGTGTGTGATTAGGCAGCAGGAAACATGGGGTTTGGGCAAAAATTTTTCTTCTCATATCAGACAGAGACCAGCCACTGAAAAATTACAAAAAGCAAAGCCACATGTAATGTAGTTCCCAATGAAGTCTTCTCTGAAGCTATAAAACATCCTCAGCCTAAATCCCCCCATGAATGCCCCCACTCTGTTCTCCTTTTAGAAATATGGGCACATCAGTGATCAGCTGGAATCAAGATACATAAAGCTAGCAAAATTGAAATATACTTTGAATCAAATAGAGGAACACAAGGCTTGATTTTACCTTTAATTCCATCTTTCTCTTTGTTTGCTTCTACTTACACAGTTTATCCTCAAAGATTTGAGATTATCTAAGATAAGTCTCCTGATAGAATATCAGCAGAGCCTGAAAGCTGACCCAAAGTGTCATAAGATTTTTTAAAAATTAGAATGCAAGACATGCTAATAGAAGAGGAAATACTTTCATCCTAATTTGTATTACCATTAGGACTCCCAAAAGCTTGGCAACTACATGTTTAGCATGATCCATCTGTGAAGTTTTTTTGCTCCCTCAGATTTAGGAAGCTGAACTGAACTGGAGCAGCTCTAACTTTGAATCTTCCCATACAATTTCTTTCACCAAGTTTAGCTAGGGGCCACTGCACAAGCACTCACCCTCAGCCTCCTGATTTAGGCAGGGGAAGGTCAGTGCTTGGCTTTCTGCAGGAGTCTCTGGTCTCTGCAGAGTTAGAGTGAGAGAACAGAGGTCAAACTAGCATCTCACCCCACACATCTGCAAGGTGGTTTATAAATAAGATATCTGACACAATGGAGAAAAAGTGAGATGCTAATTGCTCCAGTAACCTCCAAATGCTTCTGTTCCTTTTCATTAGAGATCCATCTATAACACATGGGCTGGCCTGAATGTTCCCTGGTTATCACCCAAAAGGCAAAACAAAAGAAATTACCATTATGGAAGCCATAGTACTGTTGTCTTGGGATAACTACTTAAATTAATCCACCACCTGTACAAAATCTTCTTCCTTTCCCCCTTATTATATGAAGTTTTATTCTGCTTCTGTAAGGTTTTGCATGTTAAGTAACCACAGAGTCACATATCAGCTGCTCTACCTGGACCCTAGAGCATAAAAACTTCTAAAAATTACTTATGCTGGCATTATTTTTCTCCTCCAGACTTTTGTTTTGGTTTTTTTGGGTTTTTTTTTTTATTTCTGAGACCATATAAGAGTAAGGGTAGCACTGAGGAGCAAAAGGAGGGGCAGAACTGTTTGAACAGAGTTCTAGCAATTCATACCAGGACGAGGCAGTTCCAAGTGCTCTTTCCTTTCAATAAACACCTATTTCATTCCTTTTACTCTGTCTTGACTCTGTTCCATGCCAGCCTTTCCAGGAAACAGTAAGACTGCAGGGCCACTCACAAGCACAAAGCCACTGACTACTTGAACAAACTTTTATTTGTGTGTTTCTATTCCCCCATGACATTTTAGGCAGATCTGCTCTGATGTGGTCAGGGTGAAAGTTTTTCATTCAAAGCCCCCAGCATCTAAGGACATGAATTTTTGTAAACATTGTAGTGACATTTTCAAGAATCTCCAACATTAAAATCCGGAAGTAATATCTAACTTCAAGATAGGTATTTGCCTGGTAGCAAAAAGTTTTCCCCAGTTGTTGAAGGTCCAGTAGCTGAATTCTTACTTGGCCAATTTAGAAAATACAGGAATTTGTTGGGCTACAGGAAGTTCTTTTTTTAAAATTAAAAATATTTTTTTTAATGGCATAAACATTTTTAAAAATTAAAAGAAAAAGAAAAGAGAAAAATCACAATTATTAGGTTGGATATCAGGAAACTATTTCTCACTCATAGAGTGATTGGGAGTGAACAGGCTCCCCAGGGAAATGGCCACAGCACCAGGCCTGACAGAGTTCAAGAAGTGTTTGAACAACGCCCTCAGGCACATGGTGTGACTCCTGGGGTGTCCTGTGCAAAGCCAAAGAAAAGGTTTCTTCCCACAGGACAGCAATAGCCACCCAATCCCCACAGCTGCCCTTGCCATTTGGTCCTGTGAGCTGGAGCCATGAATTAAATGAGTATTACTGGAGATTAATTTAAATACCAAAATAGTACCCAAAATAAGGAAATATATATGCTTTCAATCCAGCTCCAGAGAGATAAAGAAACTGCAAAGATGAAATAATTTTCCTAAGGTTTGGTCTTTTTTTCTAATTTCTCTTTTTCTCTAAGGCTTTCAGTTAATTCGTGTGAAAGCAAACTCCTGCTGAGCCATCCCTGGCTGCGCTGCTCCCTGAGGAGTTACCATGCAGTGACAAGACAAAACGTTTCCTATACAAGCCAGCAGTTCTTGATCAACATCATTTATTTATCAATGTTTCTTACTAACCAACAATGTACCATTTAAAGTGAGAACAATTAAGGATCTCGGTGAATAAATGAAACTTAACCCATCACAGCTTGTAAACGGAAAAATGTTTGATTTTAACAGGTGTGACAAACCAACTTGTTTTGTATCACTGCACTCAAAGCACAAGGAGTAAGACCAGAATTTGTATGAGAGGGTTCTCCTGAGCAGCACTGACCCTGCTATGCCATGCATATGAAAAACAAGTTGCTACAGGATTAGCTCACAATTCTGGTCTGAGCATCCTGGCAGCAGCCAACGCTCCACAGGCACCATCAGTGCTATTACTTAATGGTTTCAAAACTACCAGAAAAATCTTACAACCATGAAGAAGACAACTACTCACATTTATGAAGATGAATATCTGACAGGACTTAAATACCTTTAAGTCACTGGCTACTTTTATACCCAGCTCATTGCTGTTGCAATTTTAAGGCTTGTGAAACCACTTCTAAAGATTAAAGGATCATGGCACAGTACTCACACAGCTTTGATTCAAAGGGTTTGTTTCAAGAAAAGCCTGAGCAGCACAGCAGGTAAATTATGGTACAAAATCAGCCCGGGATGTCAAGTGAATTTCACAGTAATGAAATGAATTAGGCATGCTGGCAGATGGAAGCAAGAAGGATATGCATCAGTATGTTAATTGTGCGAGTCTGTCAATGACTTCATCAAGTTTAATCTGTTTGGTTGCCACTCTCCATAGCCTCTGTGACAAGACCACCCCATCTGTCTGGAATTATCAGACACATCCTCTCCTCCCACCGTGGGTGCAGCTTGATCAGACACGCAGCAACTGGTATGGAGAGCTTTGGGTTATTTAAGTGACAAATTCCCAGAAATTTTCGAGGAGACAAACAAAAAACACCGACTGAGCTCTGAATGTGCACAGAAGTGCAGGAAAGCCAAATTACCAGGTAGAGCTGTAATGAACAGACAGTAAAACAACTGCATAATTAGACTACATAAATGTGCTGAGTCTGGCTGGGACAAAGCTAACATTGTTCATAGCAGCCTGCAGGATGCTGTGCTTTGGATTTAGGTCTAAACCCATGCCAGTACACACCAGTGTCCTGGCTATTGCTCAGCAGCACATCAGGAAGGGGTTTTGAGGTTAGATTTCTCCCTTCCACTCTCTCCTCCAGTGATGCAAGAAGTCAGAAGAGAACTCAACCAGGAGAGCTGACCTGAGCTGACCAGAGGGATATCCCATACTCAGCAATTACAGCTCAGGGAAAGGAAAGAGAGGAATATTTGTGGTTATGGCACTTTTCTTCCCAAGCAGCCACCATGGCACAACTTAGCAGAACTGCCTAGACACCTATCTGCTGATGGGAAACAATGAATGAACTCCTTGCTTCAAAGCTTTGTTTAAACTCTCTTTACCTTGACCCACAAGTTTCCCCCTCAAGTCTCCTAGTTCTCTTCGCTATCCTGCTGAGCAAGCTACCATGTGGGAGCTTGGCTGCTAGCTGGGGTCAACACACCACACTAATTCAGAATAAAAACAGAAATAGCTTGAGTTCCACTATCAAGAGATCTGCACCTTCTGGCTGCAGTGCTCACTAAATCCCCACTTTTTTTTTTTCCTGCTGAATTCTCATTTAGATAAGCAGAAAGCACAACAGCAGCAACGCCAATGCAAGTATGTATAGCCTGTAATTATAAGCACTGTGAGAAGATACATGGTCTTCACAAGCAATACAAAGTACTGGTTTAAATGCATTTGGATTCAGATGTATGCAGGTTCACACTGTCACAACATTTGTAACACGCACATTGGGAAAGAGCTCATATTCCTACTAAAAAAAACTTAGAACAGGAACCAACAGAAGGCTCTATTTGCAGATTCTCAAGATCAAAACCAAGATCAGCTCTGAAACCTTAACATTTCTAACCTAGAGAGGCACAGAAGTGCTACCACCAAGCCCTTGCCTGGTTGTCCCTGTAGCTGTCCCCAACATGCCAGGTTTTCCATCATGACTTGCCCATTTACAGAGCTACAGGACAAGGTTTAACTGTCTGTGCAGCTTATCAAAGAGATGGATCACAAAAATCAATCTTCTGTGTAGTGGATAGAGAAGGGCTCAGTCCCTCAGGATCTTCTGTGTATTTCCATGCAACTGCAATGAGGTGATTAGCCAGGTTTTCTTTCCTCAAAATGCAGCCTTGGAAATAGTTGAACGAGCAGCTTTATGAAGTAGGAAGCTAATCAAACACACATTTGTAATAGGATAAAGGATTACAGAAAGTCTAGATATGAATAAAACTCAGCTGCAAGTAATCACACTAATTAATCAAACTGGTGACATCCCTGAACTAAAAATATTGCATTTTTCTCAACAAAACCAGCAGTGTGATGAGACTCACACAGAACTGAGAACTTCTTCCTCTTTTCCCAGTGTGTGGAGGTAAGCAGCCCCCTTCCCTGCACACCATCACCTATATGAGCAGCCCCAACACCTGCCCAGCCATTGGACTTCCAGCCATCCCCCTGGGACCAGCACCATTCCTTGCAGTGGCTGTACAGGATCTGCAGGGAACACCCATTTCCCTCCCTGGCCATGGTCTTGGTCTTGCCCACCTGTCTTGGCTTGCAATACAGGATGTAACCAAAAGTATGTGTTCTATCACCATCTGTTAAAACCAGGAGGGATAGTGCTCTTTATCTTTTCCACAACCCATCCTTCCTCCAGGGAGGTATCTTCTGTTAATGGCCATTGAGTCCCAGTGCATGATGATAAAATTACATCATCCCACTGGGAGATGCTCCAGCCAGGGGGAGGAGCCAAATATTTCCTACCTGGATAAAATCTGAGATTTGGAACATCAGAGCAGCCTTTTTCTACTGGATTCCAGAAGAAAAAAACCCAGACACTTCTGCATCATCACTGGATCTTTGGAGAAAAACTGCACCTTGTACAGGAGCACTGCTTCAACTGAACCACATCTGTCACTGCAGGAGGATGCAGCCACCATTTAATGGGACTGACAGGGTGACAGCTTGGATTCTGACTCTGGCAGTGTTTGGGATTTGTTCTTTGTAGTACTATATTTCTATTTTATTTTTTCCTAGTAAAGATTTGTTATTCCTATTCCCATATCTTTGCCTAAGAGCCCCTTAATTTCAAGGTTATAATAATTTGGAAGGAGGGGGTTTACATTTTCCATTTCAAGAGAGGTTCCTGCCTTCCTTAGCAGACACTTGTCTTTCAAACCAAGACATCACCCCATCACCTGAGAGGGCTGGCCCTGCTCATGCTCCCCATAGCTTGTGACCGACCTGAGACAGGCCCCCTAAAAAAGACCAGAACTGAGAACAAGATCAAGGCCACCTCCTGTCCCTTGGGAAGCACAGTCCAGCACCTGAGGTGAGCAGGACATTCCCCAGTGGCAGAGGCATCCATCCAAACATCCTTTCAGCTGGAGGCTTCCATGTCTGGACAGCTTACATAATAATATTAATAATAAAAATATTCTGGATCCCCAGTGTGAGAAGTATTTTGATCAATTTAAGATATCTTGAGTAAGAAAGGTTTCCTCAAGGGCACAAGGATCACAAGCCCCAAAAGTTGGCAGTTCTGAAGCAGTGGTATAAATCCAGAAATATTCTCTACCACTCCACACTACTGTCAGAGTCATCATGAAAAACCCTGATTAATTTAATTCACAGCTATTTTAACAAAAAATAGGTAAAATCCTCACCTACTCCATCTTCATTCACAACACCTACCCATCAGACAGGCAAAAGGATTTGTGATCTTACCAGAAGTGACAGCAACTTTTCAACCAGATGCCCATCACATCTTGCAGGAAATTAATCAAAACAACCATTATTGGTATTAACATCTTGTTAATGATCAATAATCAAGGAGTCATTTTCAGTACACCTATGTTCAGTCTCCATAATTTTCTCTTTTCATGCTGTACAATACATTTAAGAACCAATCCATTTCCACAAACCCAATTATGTCACATTTTCTAATGCCTGCACTGAACTAGAAACAGGAGTAATAGAAAAATATAAGTGAGAGAAGTACTTAGTACCATTAAAAGCAGCACCTTATTTTTCCCCTTGCTGTAACCTAGATTTCAATGGAACACTTATAAACCTCAGAGGAAGCTACATTAAGATATTAACTTTGAAATCTTTGCTCAACTTGATGCCTAAAGAGAAAGAAACATTAACAGCTGTCTTACTGATAGGTGGCTAAAAACTACTGTAATTAGAGTGGCTGAGCAGCAGGTTTTTGGTTTTGCCTTTTTTTTTTGTATGAAACATTTGCTGCTTTGTTGGCAACATTTTCACACAAGTTATTCCCTTCCACACAGAATTATTTCCTTTCATTCTCATGAACAGTTTTTTTTTTTAATGAAAAGCAATATCTCTTGTCTTAAATCAATTAAGAATAAGCCCCTTTACCTTCATTAATCCTCCTGGTATATCCATTTTACTTTGGAATTGTTAAAGTTTCTCCCTCCTCAGATATTATCCTACCAGGCACAAATTCATCACATACCACCTACAATAACAGATTTTTCACTAGGTTCAAAGTATTTTCTTCAGTAAATGGACAAAAAATAAAACAGGACAAAAGACACATTTCTGAAATAACCTGTAATATCCCTCCTTCTCTTCCACGAGTACCCATTTTACTTGATTCGCTGAAATCCGTGGCTAAAAGATGGGTGTGAAAGAGCTCTACTGGATTTTTAAAATTACTTTTGGCTAAAGCACACACATTCCTTGCATGCAGTAAAAAACACAGAGCAGTCCCATTCCTGGCATGAGCCAATACAACACACTGCAAAGATCTCTCAAGTGAGGCTGGAAACGAAGAGCTGAAAATTGTTCCACATTTTCCAAGTTCACTGCAAAATTTTAGTCCTCCTTTTTGCATTTTTACCGTGAACACCACAAATATCAAGAAATTTCTGCCTGTACTTTTATGAAAATGCAAAACTACATCTCATTTCATTTCTTGATATATGCTGCTTGGTTTTCTGAAGAAAGATGCTGCTACATTAACAATGACTGATCTAAACTGGTTAGGGAGGATCACACCAAATGCTGATGTCTAAATCTGCAAGAGTCACCTTTGGTTCTCTTTCCAGTCAGAGAAGAAAAATGGGCATTCACAGGGCATGAGTCATCTTGTCCCAGCATCCACCAGATCTAAACCAGGTCAGACACAACATGACCTAAAAGCTTCTGTGTCTTTTTCCTGAGTGTTAAGTGTCTCAGCTGGCTGGAGCTCACATCAGACATCAATGCTGTACAAATATAATGGTGGCTGATGTGAATCCTGCCCATTGTGACCAGAGCACAGCACAAGGTGTGACTGGCACCCCAGTGCTCTTTACACAAAGCTCTCCCTGCACTACTCATCTCTTGGTCCAGACCTCCCAGTCCAGATGATTAACACCACGTGAATAATAGGTATGTCTGTTTGGCAGCCAGACAGAGAGCATGAAAAGGAAAAATTACATTTAGATTGTTCCAGCAAATGTTAAACACCTACTGGGATAAAACCTCATGTGTTAGCAAAGTAGGAAAATCTCGTGTTACATCCCCAGACTACTCTTCAGAAGCACGTCTGTATAGATGGTGGAATAATAGAAAGGGAAGAGAATAAAAAGAGAGAATATTTCCAACATTATAGGAGCTGGGGATGCTCTTCACTGGCCACGGTTATCTCTGCCCAATAACTTTTTTTCTTCTTCTTAAATATGTTATCACAATTTCTGATTCCATCTTTGAGCTGGCTCTGCTGGACATGGGGGAAGTTTCTGGCAGCTTCTCACAGAAGCCACCCCTGTAGCCCCCTCCACCAACACCTGCCATGCAAACTCAACACATTGTGAAATTCAGAAGCACCTACAATGCTCTAGTGTTATCTGCTTAAATTGAGCATTTTAACCCCCTGCTTTCTTCCCTGTACCTAGTAGATTAGAAGCACATACCACAGCCAAACCACCTCCATAGTTAAGCTACAGGAAGGTGGCTCTTCAAGCATTGGACTTTACTGTCAGTCTGATTCAAAAAACCATTCACAGTAGCCAGGGCTGAGCAAAACTGCTCAGTATCACAACTTTCTTCTTTAAAAATAACCTACTCACACTTCCACAATAGCCAAACATCTTTAAAAAGCCCCAAACAAACCAGGGAACAGGAAAACCACAAAGCTCCTTCAAAGATGCTTCTGAAGAATGAATGTCAGCACTGGGTGCTGCAGTCTCATTTTCCAAGTCTCTAAGATCCACAGAGTTGATGGTACCTATTTTTACCAGAAGTGGTTTAAAATGCTGAAGGAAAATGTCCTTTGTCTGCACATCACACCTATACTACTCTGCAAGTATAATTGTATAGATCCTGCTCTGCACAGGAACTCATGACAAAATCAAAGCTGTGTAAGCTTCTTCTCCCCTCCATCAACTTCTCCTGACTAGATTCAGCAACAAAGAATGTTTCCTCAGCTCCATCTTCAATTAAGAAATCAGAAAACCAGTAATTTCAGATAGTTGATAGCTAATTAGACCTGCTTGATGTTCAGCTGCAAGATTTTATAGTGGGGGAGTATTGTGCCAGCTTATGTGATAAAATACCTGGCTTTAAAATATTTCAGAGTGGACTAAAAGGACTGTAACATCAATTACTTTAACATCTCACAGGTAGCATTATAAGCTTCTGTCAGAGGGTGCAACACTGCAACCTTGCAGGAAGTTGCTCGAAGTCCTGTAATGAGGAGTAATTTGTCCTTACACCAGAAAACATGGATACATCATTTTGGATAAAAAAACCAAAACATCAACACAGCAGCACCAAAAAATTTTTTTTTGACTTTGTAGCCATGAAAATAAAAGCACCAGAAAATGGGTGGTAATTTGAAAGAACATCTGCTCAGCTGAGTTAACAGATTACAGATGTAACAGAATTACTTGAGATGTCCTGTCACTGCCAAAAAGAAGCAAAAGGGCATGTACCCATCTGTCTACCTACTTGTAGATCAGCAACCAAAATTGAGATGAGATGATGGAGATGGATATTTGGACAGAGCAAAGTGCCTTTGGGTCAGTGCTGTCTTGCCTCCCAGCTTCTGAAGGAGCTTTCAAAGCCCTTTGTGAAACATGCCACCTTATTTCTGGTTATTGCAGAAGTTGTGTAAGCCAATTGAGACAAAAAGAAGTTACAAATATGCACTAATTTTATCTACAAGGAATTATTTTCTTTTCATATCAGTGAAAGACTATATGGATGGGAATGCTGATTGTAAAGTTGATTATATCCTATAAATTTCCCATTGTACAAAGCTACAGAAATTGATGTGTTTCAGAGTCTTGTTGTAGCAACTACCTAAAATTTTTTACAAAAAGAGGGGGTGATTTGAAGCTAACAATTTCCACACAGCAGAACCAAAGTGACAGGAGAAATGCCTACAAGGATACCTATTTAAAGGAGTTTTAAAACACTTGTCTTTCCTCACATTAAGACAGCACTTGCAGAGTTATTACCCCTGTTCATTTGCCTACAATATTACCTTGTTACAAATTCGGATGAGCAGTCATGTTATAAAACTTCACTCAGTCAAAGGAGGAGGGGGAAAAACAGATTGAAGCAAAATAGACAGAGCCATCAAAACTTTCATACCTAGGAGACTGATTTTAATCCCTGACTTCAAAAATTATAAGGTAGCACTGTTTCAACAAGCTTTTGGTGGTGGTGTAAGTACTGCAGAACAAGAGCTTCCTTCTACAGCCACATCCTGTCTAAAAAATTGCTGTAGTACAAAGGGCAGAAGGATGGCAGGCATGAGACCAAGCTGGCCCTGCAATAGTGCTGCCTCTTCAGGAAACAAAGATAAAATCCCTTTAATGGTGAGCAGGAGTTCTACTGTATATCAGAAATACGGAAAAAAAAAAAAAAAAAAAAAGGCAGGGAACTGCAGCACCTGAGCAAGGCTGAGCGGAGCAGAGAGGATTGGGACCCAGAGCACAGGGAGGAGGGACTGAGGTAGCAGGACAGAGGAAAGGATGGTGACAAAGCTACCAGAAGTTGTATTTACTGTAATTACAGTAACAGCAACTGAGGAAACTCATAGCACTTGTCTCATCACTCTTGCTTAAACAGCTTCAATTCTGTTGCACACCCCTACCTGCACGGTTGAAATAACAGCAATAATCTGTTTTACCTGGGTGGTGTGTGGATTAAATGTTTATTAAGAGGTTCAGATACTACCACCAATGCATCAGATGTGCTGGAACAGCAGCAATGCTTCTCCCCTCAGCATTCACTGCAGCTCAGGGTTTCTGTATTGTACCATTCCTCCCTTACCTCAGCCTCACTGGCAAGGTGCATGTCCTCCCTAATTAGTGGAGGAACTGCTCACTCCATGAAAGCCTTTGATTGCTAAGGGACAGCTCCATTCATTCACACTGAGGATGACCTGACACTGGGATCAGCAGAATTCCTGTTCAGCCTTTGCAGCCTTTGGATGGATGGGCCACTGGATGGAATGAGGCTGCCAGCAGATCAGTCAGTCATAGCAAAACCCTTTTGTGCAGAAACTCTGCAGCAGCTGCAGCTATGGGGTCCCTTTAAGCTTTGAACTTGATGTCTGCTTTAAAGGTGCATAGTTCTCAGTGTTTCAGGCACAGAAAGATCAAGTGTTGGGGCCTTTATTCAAACTTTTCAAATTAGTGGAGTTTTTTGGGTTTTTTTAATCCTGATATCTCTGCCTTTCCATTCCCCTTACATAAAATGGGAAGGCATCACTTTACCTTGAAAAGAGCTACATGGGCGGCAGCAAAGCTTGTAAGACACCACAAATAAAAGTATTACCAAGTATTTTCTATTCAGATCAGGATTTGAGTAATCTATGTGGACAACACTCCTTAAAGCCTGAAATCTAAAACTAGTATCAACTTGCTTTTAATGCCATCCATCTTACAAATTTCATGAGTCATAATTCCATGGAAGAAATACATGACCTCATCATTAAGAGCAATGGTAAAGTACATATGCACGAGGGAGTTCATATAAGGTAGTTTTTAAAGAGCAAGATGAAATACAAATTCATTCCATTAAGAAACCAGGAAAAGGTTTGGAAGCAATTGTTTAAAATAAATAAGAATTAAGATATTACGATAGCAGCATAAGATGTAAAGAAGAAAGTATTCTCTAGAAGTGTTTTTTGTTGTGGTGTTGAAATCTAAAAAAAAGGCCTTTCTCCTTTCTTATCATCTCTGTTGAAGACAAGATCCCAGGCTAAATATATCCATATAAGTATGGATGACATTTATTCTTCCACAGAATTTGCTTTTCATCGGCCATGGCTTAGAAGTACATTAATTAAAACTATAAGCCATCCTCTTTTATGAGCAGGAGGATGCAAAGTTGCTAGGAAACAAAGTTATGATCCCAGTGTAAACTTTCCTGACAGCTAGGGGAAACACTTAATGAGAAATCCAACTGGGGCATTTAGGGAACAGAACAAAAGAGACAATGGAAGTGGGAGTCTTTTCCATATTTAGTTCCTCTAAATTAATAGGACATTTTGTGTAGGTAAATTCCTGCATCTCATGCTAAAAATCCTATCTTTAATATTTCTCTGTAAGTCATTTCCTCAAACAGAAAAGAGCTTCTTCCCTGACTTACCTCTCCAATCAATTAAAAGCCCTTAACACTCATACAGAGTCATAACTACAATATTTGCAAACTAATAGCAAGTCTCTAGCTGGAAATTTGGCAGGTTATCAGCTGGAAGGAGCTGAAGAGGTTCAGAACAGGTGTGCAACCATGAGATGGTGTGACCAGACATAGAAATGACACTTGTCACAAATATATGAGGCAACCAGAAGGATGGATCAATATGGATCAAAAGGACTTATGGGAGCTGATCTTTAACATTACACCCTTTAATCAGTGATGTTTGGTTTGAATTCATACAGAAAGGTACAGACACATATGAAAGATCCCTTTATTAAGGAAATGGTGTTATGACAACATGAGAGTTCAGGAACCATGCTATGAAAACAGAAACTACATCTATATATACACACTCAAATACAGTTATATGCAGGTACTTGGATGTGGTGCTAAACTAATGATACTGCATGTAAGTTTTCTAAATAAGATTTCATATCTACAAAAACTTCTGTCTGTGATTGTGCTGCCTCTAAAGAGTTCAGGTGGTTCTTTTTGCATGGAAGTGACTTTTGCTCATTTGGCCAAGTGAAGCAAAGACCACGTACTGAGAGCAAAGCATATGGGACAGAGAATACGTGCTCTCAAACCCAACCTGAGACACCTAAGGGTTAATTGTAATTCAATCCTTATCAGACCTCTGTAACACTGACCTCACTTCTGGAGTAGGTGTTCACTTGAGGTTTACTGACACACCAGTGCAAAAAAAAAACCAAACCAACCCTCCCTACTTCCTCTCTTACAGTTGGCTACATATTTGGGTTTTTCCCACACCCACAGAAGGAGGAAGTCCTCCTAGAGACAAGAACAATCATTCTCACCTCATTATCAGTCCATCTGTGAAAGAACTGGTTTCTAATCTCAAATCAGCTGCTGCTGCAGAAGGCCACAGCACGCTGAACATCTCCCTTGACATGCTACTTTCCTTTCCTTCAGCTTGGAGTTTCAAATAAAGAAAGCCTCACAGGAAGGCAAGAAAACTGAGAGTTAGTGTAGGCAAAGTCTGGGTACCTTTCCAAGGGAGTCCAAGAGCAGCCTGGTGCCCTCCTGCACCAGGAAATTGCAGAGGGATGCAGCTCAGCTGTGTCAGAGCTGGATGGTGAGGGCAGAGATGGGGAGGTGTTGCCCTCCTTCCAGATTCTCTCCAGCAACAGCCTTGCCAGCCCTTCCATTTTCACCAGCCCTACAAGCCAACCATCAAATGTCATAGGAAATCAATGTGATTTTCAGGCTGTGCAAAGTGATAAACGACCAAAAGGCAACACAGAAATTCCTCCTTTATAATCCATTTTGTGATCCATAAGGATCAAAATGAAGGCCCACTGAGGGTGGATCAGGAGAATCTGCCAGAACACACAACACCAGCAGCACAGCTGGGTGAGAGGCCATCACCCCCAGCAGGCTGCATGAATACTGTGTTCACTACAATACATTTAGAAATATCCAAGAAAAGCACGCCATTCAGTGTTTTCCTCAGAGCCTTTCTCCACAACATGCATTATTTAACTCAGTCCAATGTGACACAGAACAAAGTGCCCAGCACTTCCCACATCCACTGTGACTTGGTTAAAACCATGGTTAGCAAAGCAGAGTGGATGAAGAATAATAACTGAAATACAAAGGCTGCTTTTAGATTCCTCCCAAGGTCTGTCCTAAGGCAAATTTAATATTTACAGATGTTACAAAAATTCTCTAGTCTGGGCTCCAAATATTTTTAATAACAGAAATGCATTACTCAAGAAACTTTGCAGGAAAGAACCAGTTATCAGTAAATCTGAAAGTACTGTTTCTGCCTGCAGTCTTTGCTTTTGTTCTCAGATCACCACTGCTATAATAACTATTAGCATTCTCTATAAAACCTGCTAAGGATTCTGTCAGTGTCCATGTACACTCTGTAGTAGTGATCTGACAAAAAGATGAGATCTCAGACATCACTATAATAAACATTCATCTTAGAGGACAGGATGTTTTCTCAATACCTCTGTTGCACATTATTGACTGCACTGAATCCAGCACTGCCAAGTAAAATCTGCCATTTGAAAGGCTACAGGATGCTTTGCAGAAGGGGCTTGGCAAAGCTCCCCTTTGTTCCACAAGCAAATTCCCAAGCTCCTGAAGTTTGTCAACATTCACAGCTGATGCTCAGGACCCCTCACAGCTGATGCATCTGATGAGGTAGGGTGATCAGGTCAAAAGCCCATTTAAATGAAGTTTGATGACAACAGATGAAGGATTTTTATTTGGAGCAGAATGCATTTAGGGTAGGTCTGGAGAGCCTGAACTCACAAAACATTATGACTGAAGCCTAGCACTGAAATAAAACAAGCTGAAAGGAACATTCTAGATCATACACAATTTTTTTAAAAAAATACCTTTTTCACTGGTTTATATCTGTGATGATTTTTAAAGACATGCAGCACTAGGAAGCAGATGTAAAGAGACGAAGGAGAAAGCTGAATGTACACTCCCTCTGCATTTGAACAGGGGCTCCCCTTTTATCAAGACTGTGTGTATGATGTTCAGTCTTTCAAAAAGAGGAAAGCAGAATTTTGTATCTGCAGGGATTTACATGTCAGGTCAGTCTGCAAGGAATCACAGGCCTGACCTGGAGGCAGAGGATTCACCTTCCCCACTCCCATCCATCCCACTGGAGGCCTGCAATTCCCCAGGACTGCTTTCCTGGGTTGGAAGTCTGGTGAGTCCAGCATCCTCTAAAGATGCTGCTAAAATCAAGGGCAAGGCAGCAACTCACAGGCCATCATCCCAGCACTGCTGCTGTTCCTCCTGATTCAGGGCACGTAGCCACTGTTTCACTTAGCACATTTAGCTCTCTGCTCTTCCAATAAATGTAAAAATCCTCAGGAAAAAAAAAAAAAACATCCTCTTAATTGCTACTTGCTGATCAAGATGTTGTGTGAAAACCATTTAACATTTTAAAATTAAGAAAAAACATTGCCAAAAAGAAGCCCAGCTCTCAAAAAAGAAAAAAAAATGGAAACAAGTAGAACAAGAGGATTCTTGCTGTACCAAGTAAGTTCTCTGTTAACCTGTGATTTCTGAACATCAACAGTGGAAGCAAGATTTACATTGATTATCCCTTGTGGTGCAGGGAACTAAATTGATGGCCTCTTGTTCAAACATCACTGTTTGGGCTCCAAATACTAAGTCATTCCTCTGAGCAATAGAAAAATCCCTGCTGAGAGGGAAAGATTTTGGAAGAAATTATCTTATACTTAGTTCTGAATCACTGTAGCCAAGTAAAATGAGGGCAGAGATATTTGCAGGTATCCAGTCAGGCACCGTAACTTAATATTTACTTTGAATAAAATCCTAGGAGCTATTCTGGGATATTCACACAGAGGAAACAGAAAAACACTCTTTTAGGTGGTTTATTTTAATGTGAATCCAGTCTAACTTGCTAGTTCACATATGGCAGGGCTGTTTTGCTCATAATCCAACAGATCCTCCAGAGAAACTGCCTGCAGGATTTCAACTAACAAAGCTTAATTCTAAGAGTTGTAAACAGTTTCTGGATGGCTGAAGAGAGCAGGACAAGGGCAATGTCAGAAACGTCCAGGTCACATCAATTTCTGTTGGCCATTTATATTTGCTTCAGGCTTAAGGTATAAAAAAAAAAAAAAAAATCCAGCTTTTCCCTTCTCTAGATGCACACTCCAACCTTCCAAGACTAAATAACTTATCAATTTTCAGGGCTACATTAACTGCTGATTAGTTGGGTGCTAAGTTAATTAAGCTTGTCTCCTTTTCATTATCAGATATGCCCCAGTACTCATTAAGCAGAATGCCACGGTCATTAGAGGCGTTCTGAGTGCAGTTTTCCAAAGAGGGAGATAAACAACCTTGTTGTATCCTTGCTAAATATCTGTCCATTTTGCATATATACTAAAAAAACCCAAACACCCAAACACAAAACCCCCAAACATGATGTGACAGCTATTTCAGGTGGCAGAGCAGAGGTGGATATTGTCCTGATTTCAGGTGGGGCAGAGTTAATTTCTTCTCAGTAGCTGCTATGGCTCCGTGTTTTGGCTTCAGAGTGGTAATAACACACTGATGGTTTGGGATTTTGCTAAGTTATATTTATCTTAAGTCAAGGACATTTTTTTTCCCTTGACTCACACTTTGCCACTGAGGAGGTGCCCAAAAGAAAACCAGGAAGGAACATAGCCAGGACAGGTGGCCCAATGGTCAAAGGAATACACCACACCAAAGAACACCATGCTCAGTACATAAACTGGGGGGAGTTACTCAGAAATAACTGAGTAACGGGGAGTTGGCCAGTCTGGGTTCAGGAAGGGGATTCTGGCATCAGTCAGCACGAGGGGAGCAGCTGCATTGTGCATCACTCTTTTTAATTCCCTCTCTTTTTTTCTTCTTTATCCTCCAGATCAATTACAGCACGCAAGAGTAAAGTCACTCAGTAAAAAGGCTTTACCAAAAGAGCCAAGGAGGACAGGGAGAGTAAAGAGGATGAAGAAGCAGGACCATCAGGAGGGTGACATTTAGAGCCATCATTGTAACCAGAAGAGATAACCATGACTTGATCCCTACCCTTGAATGAACTGCAGGAGATATGAAAAGACTTCAGCTTTTGTCCATGTAAGCTGAGACAATGGAGCCAAAAGTGTGGAATCAGAGAGCAAGAAAGCCAGCTGGGATTACTTGCTAAGGAACCAGGCATTGGCAAAACCATGGAGAAAAAACCACAAGTCCTTTATTTCTGGATGTGACTCTTATCAAGTGTGAGGGTAAGGTATCCTAATAAAGATGATATTCCATGTCACTCAGGCAAATGGACCGCAACAGAGAAAGGTATTTAATACCTGAGAGAATCAGCCATGGGAGAAATTATGGATTTTGGAACCAGGACTTCCTCCACAGTGAATCTTTTTATATATGATGCAATTTGAAAGCATTTCTCTCTGTCCTTTCCCATGGTCCATACTGCAAATAAATCCATCTGGATGGATCAAATTAAGTCTAAGTGAAATTAAGTTTTCTGTAATGCAAACAACAAATGTGAATCTTGGATAAAAGAAAAGGGTATCAGAGAGGTTTAGTAGAAGTTGGTGTCCATCATGAGCTTAAATGGTAGAGGAAGCAAGGAAGTATTTGGTAGACAAATCAAGATGTGAGCAAGACACTAATTTTTTAACAACTGTCTGCACTTTATCTGTAAAGTAACGAAATAATGGAAATTCATGGACTTGTGAAAATATGGTTAGCAGAGATTTCATAGACTGGCATGGGTCTCTAGCTAAGAATTTTGGTACTTGCCAAGGCTGACATTGAAGGAAACAAGTTGTAATTCTTTTGCCTATTTAAAGGCATATTAAATAAATAACAGAATAAAACAATGAACTATGGCTGAGGGTTGAAAGTAATTCAGAAATAAAGTGTGAGAGCAAATCCAAGTAATTAGTGCAGCTGCAGCATTCCCATAATGGAACAATAGATTTGTCTAAAATTTCCTTGTTGCATTTCAGTATTTTGCATCCAAAACTAACTGTTTATGTGTAAAGAAAAAAGTATCTCTTTCAAATATATGGAAGCTGGATGAGAAAAAGTTAAGTTACCACCTGACAGTTTTCAGAGATGACCTATATTTCAGCAATACATTTACACACTTCAGTGTAATTTCAGTTAGAAGCATTACCAAGAAAAAAGCAGATTGAAAATTGATTCAGGACCTTCCCTGTACTTGCATTCATTTTTCTTGTTGTCAGAGCCAGTTTATTCCTATAATGGTGATATCCACAGTATTTAACCTGAATTGTAGGCCACCAAAGATTATAGTTTTAGGTTACAAGCTTACACAAGTGCTCTATCAGATTGCAGTTGCAGCTATTACATTTTTGTGATTTATAGGTACAGTCTCTCCTCATGAATTACAGAAGCAAATTGACACCTAGTTTGTGATTTCTGTAATTTTATTATTTTGTCATCTCACCGTCATCTCATCTCAATACCACAGAATAGAAAAAAAAATAAATAAGGGAATTAGGAATATAATGTTATTAGTAGCATTAGTATTTAATTCTCATAGTGCTTGCAGCATTTCACCCTGGTTTTGTACCTTCATTGAAATGTGCACCAGAAAATGCAGAGGAGCATGGACAAAAATCCCCTATAATTAAGCAGAAAACGAAAATCTGACACTTATGCCTTGTGATTCAAATAGAAACCTGTGTCATTTCACCATATTCTGAACTAGCAGGGTGACAATAGGTACAGATTAAAGCTCAACCTGTACAGTTTAACCTAAGGATGGATCAAGACAGACTGGATTGCACTGACTGTCTATCTGAAGGAAAGAATTCTGGTAATAAAGAGCTCTAAATCTAACTTCCAAATTCTAGAAACTACAGGCAACTATTCAACATTACATGAAGGTACTTACTTTAGAAATCAAAGATAATTAATTAGCAAGATGTCTGGCTTAAGGACAGCACTTCCACTCTGTAACAATTTTAAACCAACACAAGAGATCCTGTAGAAGGTGAGCCAGGACTGGAAGCCCCTGACAAGCCAAAAACCATCTGATAAGTCTATAATTATTCGAGGCAGGGAGGTCATTGTGTTATTTGATTTAAATATCTACACTTAAATGAGAAAGCTGTCAAGATTTTAGCATGAAACAAGGTACTTTTAGCCTCAATATTCACCTTTAATTTAAAAGTACGTATCAACTATACTTGTGATTGCCCAAAGCACCTACATACAGCAATATTATTTCTGCTCTCCTGAGATGAGACTCACTTCAGTCTGTTTCAAACACTCTTATCCCACTCATAGCCAAAGGGGACATTGAAATGTCATCCAAAGCATTTCTGTCAAAGGTTAAGTCTATGTATTTATTTATTTTAAACCAAAGCCACCATCAGTTTGCCATAAAAGAAAACTAGGATTTTATTTGAGAACAGCAGCTTCTCAGGCAATGCCTGGACTGTCACATCTAAAGTATCACTGGAAGCACAGATTTCTCTCACCAAGAACAGGCCTACCCCCAGATTACTTCATATCCCATTAAAGCAACGTGGAGGAATCTGCAATTGTCTCTAACTCCAGATGACTCAGCACCAAGTTGGGTTTTTCTGTTTCAATGGAAATCACTATTAAATCAGAGCATCTGTGTCCATGTCAGATGGACTTTCATAATCAGACTGTCAAAAAGCTGGCATTTTTGGTTCTGAAAGCTGCAAGATTCATATTCTCCCCTCCACCAGTGAGCTCTTTACAAAAATACCAGGTGAGTCCCTTAATATCTGCCTCTTGCAACTTCACTAGAAGATTTCTTGTAACATCCAACTTGCACTTTATTAAAAAAAAAAAAAAGAAGAAGATACCACCTGACTTCACCCAGCAATTGCTATATAAAGAACTGGCATTAGCAACATCCACAACATATGATGTCCAATCCTGAGGGAAAAAGCAGGGAAATTGAAGAACTAGAAGGTGGCTGTTTTTAGCAGCATGACAGCACTGACAAAGCTGTGGGTCTGAACAGCTCCTAAGATGTCAACAGAGCACTGATGTGCTTGTATTAAATACTGCTGGCAAGATTCTGTACCAGCCTGGATGTGGGGGAGGAAAAGAGAGAAAAGTAAAAGACGACAGCAAAACAAAGTGTTACATAAGGACAAAGCATTACTAGATCAGATCCAGGTGGGAATGCAGCTTCTGGGCTGCCACCAGCCCTCAACAGCACCCTGTTTCTGGAGGACACACACCTGGCACACTCCAAGTCCACAACACATGATGCTGAACACAAGTGGGGCTTGATTTAGTACTTGCCTCAAGCACAGCATTCCCCAAGGCTCGCAGGGGAAGATGCAGCCAGGCAGAGTTTTGGTAAAACCTCTCTTCTGCACAAGATCTTTCTGAACTGAGTAAATGAAGCAAGCCCACTTCTCTAGAAGCTACAGACATTCAGTTCAATTTTTTGCATTGACAAATCAAGGTGGGGAAAAATTACACCCCAGCACCCTCACCCTCCTCATCAGGAGCAGCAGGAAAGCATTTGACTGTCAGGAATTGTAAACAACCTTCAGATTGCAAGGACAAAACTAGCTTAGAGACGTACAAGATCGCTCCACTTCAAAGGTAAAACAATACAAAAATACAATCATTAACTTCAGAATCCTTTAAAAGAATACAGCACATAGTTTGTTGAGCTGTCATTTCACAGATTACACACTTGAATGAAGTGCTGTCCAAGCTAAAGCAGGCAGCACAATTTGCAGAGCTACATCAGGAAGACTGAGGTAGATGAACTGAGTTCTGTAAATGAAGTAGCTACTTTAAGTTTAGCATACATCCCATACCACCATAATTGTAAAAACCACAGTTTTTTAAAGTCCTGAGTGATAAGACCCTGCACATCACAATCTGAAGCAACATTACCAGAAAAATGTGTATCTGCACCTCCTCCCTACCCGTGGTGAAAATGTATTTCACCACCAAGTGTCCTTAACAGGAATCAATACATCAATTAACATATCAATTAACTGAGAAGAAGAGTTCACAACTCTGCAGCAACCCAACCTTTATTGACATTACAGAGTAAGGCAAAGATCACCCACCTAAGTTAAAACAGATTTGTTTTCTAATAAATTGTAAAGCTGACTCAAAACAGTCCATAAACCAATAGTTGTATTTAAAAAATGTTTTAAAGCTGAAGGGGAATAGTAAAAGAACAAGATTAGGTTTGTTTAAACAAATAAAAAGAAAATATGGGGAGCTGCAAATATAGGGATTTCCAGCATGTATCCTGAAGATAGAGCCACAATCATTCACAGGAATGTTTGAGCATGGTGAGGAGAAGAAAGCAGCACCACATAGACATTAATTAACCTCCAGTTTCACTGTCTCAGGAGCAAGGACAGCAGTGTGTGCCTCAGTCTAAGGATGAGCAACAATAAAATGAATGGCCATTTGGGGACTGCAGATACATTTGAGTAACATTTTTGTCTCAGATGTGATACTGAAGGTTGGAATTGTCCAGTTTTATAGTGGGGAAAATTCCCTCCTTCACCACACTGAGAAATAAAATCTGAACAAGCAAAATCTTCAGGTCAAGGAAAGGAAGCGGGGCAGTGCCCTTTTTCCACATGCACACTTCACTGGGAACCCAGCAGCAAAGCTTGTAACTCCAGGGGTTTTGAACCCACCCACAGCTCCCTATAAATACAGGAACATGACCAGGTGTCATCTCAAGGTCAGCTTTTTCTGTTGTTGACAAGGCTCACAACACAGGCAAGTTTCTCTCTGTATTTATTGCCTGTTATGTAAAAATCTTCCTCCTGCTCCTGGTTCACAGTCCCAGGATATCCTGGCAAGGAAACACACACACGAGGCTGCACTTTGAGATCATTTAAATAAAAGAGAATTATAATGAAGAGCGGAGGAAGGGGGAAGAGGAATTTTCAGAATGTTTAGTTTAAACATACTTATGGTTAAAACCTCCCACTGAGTTTAATTCAGTCTTCTTGCTTTAGTGTTCACCTTTCCAATGACATAAAGACTTAAAGAAATATCAGAGGCAGCCAGTGAGTTCTTTAAATGATAGTGAATCAGGAAACACGACCACAATGTGGACCACTTCAACACAGACATCCACCTTTGGCAATTCTTACTTAGCTGAAGCAAACGCTCCATAAACCTCTTCTCTGAACACAGAGTACAGTCAAACATTTTCTTGTGAGGATAAAAGGGGAAGATGCCTCTCTAGCAGTTTTTTCTTAGTTTTCCTTCTAACAATAGTTGATTTTTTTTTTAAGAGAAAAGTTCCAAAAGTGTCTTTTCAGATACGTTGCATCTCTCTCACGCCTAAAATTTTATTTACAATGAGATTCTCATATCAATACCAATGGGAAAAACCTCAGAGCAATCCTATATGAATCTTAAGCTACAATATTGCAGAGCAACCTTCACAGCAGCAATTACTCAGCAATTTTAACCTAGAAAAGGAAAATTACCAAACAGCCTCTGTCCCAAATACAATCCCAATATAAGCTGAGGAGAGGTGTTTTCAGCAGGTATATGCCTCTTCTGCCTGCCATGCAAACAGCAGGCTAAAATAGCCCAGAAGGAATGGAAGGTGGAGAAACTGCCTTATGAGGACCTGTGCAAAACCAAAAATGCAGCACAGCCTTCGTAAGAAAGGGATCAGTGGCTTCACAGAACCAAAGCATTTTCCTCCAGCCCTCCCATATCTTCCAGCAGGTTGCCATTAAAGCTCAGAAACCCACTAACCTTCCTGAACATCTGTTTTTGATAGAGCTGGTAGGATCTTGATAAAGAACACATCATCTTTAATCTGATTTTGGAAAAAAAAATTTAAAAAAGATTTTTAAAAGAGCAGAAGCACTGCTGAAAATCATTGGTTTTTACCAATTCACTGACATACTATGAAACTTGACTTCTGATATTTTTATGAAAATCAAAAGAGTATTTCCCAGGCATCAGAAGTGTGATATTGCATCTGAAGAGAAAATAGTGCTTTTACCAATCAGTGACATTTCCCTCTTGCCCCAATGTATCAACCTAACCTGAACTGATGTTTTCTAAAATATCAGCTACATGCTTTCATAATAGTTAAATGTCTTGGGGTTTAACTAGAGCTAGCAAAATAAAATTTACTCAAGGATGGTAAATTAAACTAGGCATGCAATATTTGAACAGGAAATTAGAGTGTGCAGCTATATTTTTAAAAAAAAAAACCTAATGATTAGATAAATGCAGACCTTCCTGTCTTTCTTTAGTGAACCCATAACCCATGTTCCTAGAAAATATGACAGCCTGGACAGTTTCAGGTCAGAATATATATCTGCTCTCATCACTACACTCCCTCCTATCTGTGGCACCTTGGATAATGCAACAGCCCACACAGGTGCATTTCCTGAGCAAAGTTACATTAAGGGTACTTTTTTAGAGTTGAATCCAAATCATCAGTTGAACCCAGCATCTGTACATTCCTAACCATTTGCTGATAAAAATATACACAAAGACTCAATAGAGTGGCAGAGAAATGTGATGTACCATAAAAAGAAAATCCATAAGAATGAAAAACAGTTTTGTGCTCAAGGACAAAGCTTGCCCTGGTAAATTGTTTTGTGCATATGAAGTCTCTCAGCCTGAAGCATGTCCAAGTCCAGCTGACTTGATGCCACAAAAGTTCAGGGTGCAGGTCACTCCTTTGACTCCAGCACTCAAAGTTGTTTAAGTAGCTGTGAAGTTCAGGATGTCAGGTAAAAGCAAAACTTTAGTTATTGATAAAAAAAGATTCATAGAGTTATTTATCCTGATTGTGACATTTCCACCCTAAACCAATAAACAGCAGAGCTTTTACTAGGAAATCATCCAGAATAAACGAAATCTCTACAGATAGTTTAAAGCAACAATCCTTAAAATAACCTACTCTCTAGGCACAGAGCAGACTAATAATTCCCCAAAATTTCTGTAAGCATATTTTTAAAATTAAATATTTAATACAAATGACCCAGTCTAAGAAGTTTCTTGAATCAGAAAACTTAGCTATCAATTTTCAAAGGGATGACGAAACAAAACAAAGATTAATCTTCTGCAGTTTAAAATTAGGCTTGAAGGTATCAATGCTTTCATGTTGCTGAAAAAAGAATCTTTAGGTTTTCATTGATTTTTGACACCTTATAAAAGTGTTAATGATGTTATGTGAAAAAAAATTGGTCAGCGACTATGGCAAGTAAAATTCAATATGGAGAAAAATAAACTAATTTATTTCCTGATTTTTTTGCTTCATACCTATAATTTGCATAAAAGACTGCCAAATGCAACCTCAGGGAAGGACACACAATGTGAAGGAAGAGAGATTGAAGATACATCAACTACTTGTGCGTGGTCAGGGTGACCTGCAGAAACAGGGCTGAGAACTTGCTGAGTTTCACACTCCAGAAACTGATGTGCCCTATAAGTTATAGGGAAGTTAGTCACTTATTTTTCCTTTGAAAATGGAAATTTTTGTCATTTTCATTTTTTTTTTATTCTCCTGTGGTCCAGGAGCTTTTACAATTGGCTTCCCTTCCCTCAGGGCAGGCTTTTCTCCTGCTGGGAGTCATATGTATAACTAGAAACCCTCCTATTTGTATAATTTTTTGCACTGTACAGAGTTTTATTAGAGATTCTGTGCCACAGAATAACATTAAATCATGATGTTCAGAATATTGAATACCTTGAAGGCACAGCTTTCCTCCACCACAGAATGACAGCTTCACTTATGGCATCTGTAATGTTACAAAACCAGCATAGAACCCTGACACGAGGCATTTTGTCCAAAAGGGAAGTAACTTTCCCTGGAACTTAGAGAAAAGGAAAACTTGGGGGTTCCCCACATCTGCTCCTAAAATGATGATCTCTAAAGACCTAAAAGGAGCAGGGCCATAAACACAAGTGTTATTTGGGCATTCAGTCAAGGAAGTGTGTGAGTGAGCATAGTCCAGTGGTTACATCCTAAAAAACAGTAGTGACAGGATCACACTAGGAATTTTGAGAGTTCTCCCCTCTCCTTAATTGCCCTGTCATGTGTATTAACTAGTAAAGAAGTCTCACTTCTAAAAACCTACAGTATCACACCAGGAGGACACAGGGAGAAGTAATGAGATGCCAGTGGTAGTGCACAGAGACAAGAAAGGACTGCACAGTGTTTCAGGTAAATTAAGATGACAGGATGCTGAAGAGTCCAATGAACAGTCTGTTCAAATGCTACAGCACAAAAACAAAATCAAAACTTTTTAAGTATCAGAAAAAAACAGCATTGTCTCCCCCCACCCCCCTTTTCCAAGCTTTCACCAAGCAGATAAAATACAACTTGCTGTTCTATCTTGCTGTGGCAGGCTGAGGTATTTTCTAGGTCAGATACAGAAACTGATGTTTCCAAAATAGCTACATGACCACTCCTTCAAGCATCCTCAAGCACATCTCAGTGCACAAACATGGAAACACTTGCTTGGGAGCAGGTACAATCTCAGTCCTATATCCAAGAGAAAAACAGTGGCAGTGAGAAAGAAGATTAGATAAAGCCAATTGAAAAAGAGAAGGAAAACACAGATTTGGAATTTTGTCTGGAAGAAGGAGAAGGTTGGGGGAGATCTCTGCAGGAGAACACAATGCAGTGGCAAAATGACCACCTGGGGAAGGGACAAAGAGGACAGGATCAAAACTCAGCTGGCAGGCAGAGACTGAAGGATCCTACCTTGTCGGGAAACGGGGGACAGTATGGATCAGAAGTGGGATGTGCTAGGATTGGAAGTGAAACCAGGGAAAAGGCAGAGCTGTGGGGTTAGGCAGGAGGCACAGATTCCCATGCACGAGGGGAATCAGTGGACACTGCCTCTGCCCTGCTCTCTCCCATTTTTCACTTTCCTCCCTTTCCTTATTTTCCTACTGCTGCTCTTGTTTTTTTCCTCTGAGGTACCTAAACCCAGCAGTTAAACACACTCTGGCTCCCCCTAATTGAGCTCAGTTCTGGTTGTCACAATTCAGATGAAAACCATGTCTCGTGTTTGAACTGGAGAGATTCAAGCTCAGCCATGTAGAAACGCAGCAGTACAGCACAGTCTGTCCTGGAATGTGAGATGTGAGAAAAGGAGAAGAAAAATAGTTTTCTATATTGCTCCTGTTGTACCAAGACTTTCCCAAAGTCTCATAGGTCCAGTGCTAAATCATTTCAAAACACAGGAGACAACCTTCTTCGTGCACATTGCCATATCATGCAGCATTCACCATCTCAAAGCAGCTGTCCTAACACAAAGTCATCTGTCAGTCAGGTCTGCAACTCCCCAGATTCCTATAGAGAGCTTGGAGGAAAGTGTTCAGAATGTTTTGCCCACCAGTATTTTAGGTACAATTTGCTACACCTTGGTTTAGTTAAATTAGAGATTCTTTTATTGTTGTCATGAAAAAAACAAGACTGCAGCCACTGGAGTCAGGAGAAGCTGAAGCAATGCCTCAAGAACCTGTAATTGGGCCAGTGGATGACAAGTAATTGAAGCAACATAAACTATTGACAAACTTATTATGAATACTCAGTTGATCCTGAGAGCATTAAATTTGTCCTTGGTTCTCTGAAAGGTACACAGCACTTACACATGAAACTCCATTTTTGTAATGCAATGAGTTAGAAGAGTCAGCAACCTGGTAATTCCATAGAGGTTAAATGGTTAACAGGGCTTCTCTCAACAGATCAATGCAATGATGGGACCTCAATACCAATCTTCTGCAATCATGAAGCAGTCACTCAAAGATCTGGGGAGCTGACTGCTATTAGCTCAGCTAAACAAGATATTATGAAATAACACCTCTCAAGTTTGTTTTTACTTAAACAGAGGAGAATTACACACTAAATCAGGTCAAGTATAAGGGGTCCCTGCCCTGCCTGTTGCCATTACTAGCCATTATTAATGATTAAATAGCACCAAGCCAGGGCATGGCTGTGCCAGTTTTTCTACAGAGCAAGTACTGCTGCTACTTGGTACAAAAGCCTTCTGAAAAAGTTGTGTTGTTTTTTTGCATCATTAATCCTTGACAGCCTCTCCCTCACCACCATGAATTCCTTCAGCTTTTAGTTTCCATGGCTTCCCATGGCAGGAGTCACACAGCTCAGTGGGCACCATCACAGTGCCACTCAAGCACCTCCTCTGTCTGCATTATTCTTGCAGGAGAAGGACTTGAGGGTTTTCAATGCTTCTCAAGAGTCAGGCCATGCTTTAAGATGAAGGACTTTTTCTATAGTTCTTTTTTATACTGATGCTACAGTGAATTTCCACAGCAAGAGCAATATCTGCTCTACAATTCTTAAAGGCACAGGCACTCTGCTGCTACAGCAAGGGGTTTTACAAAAACCTTCAAGGCACAAATTGCCATGTGCTTCCTTTCTGATCTTCTAACCGCCCCAGCAAGCTCAGCCCAAATCTTTTCACCTCAGGCAAATGCAGATCCATGTGGCACAGCAAGTGATGACATTACTTATGCAGGAGCCACACCATACACAATAGCAACACTTGCCACTCAGCAATACCAGGGAAAAGATTTCCACAGCTGGAGCTCTTCTCCTCTAGATCCAGAGGAAACACCACCTCAGGCATGACTTAATTTCCTTGGGTTTGTGGTGTTGCTCTTTCCTTGCCAAGATGTTAAGTACACACCAGTGACAACTGCTTTAGGTGTTAAAAAAAAAAAAAAATCTGTGTTTATTGAGAGAGAAATAGGGTGCTAAAATAAGAAAACAAGTATTGGGTGATACTTGCATTTCTGTGAGGAGTCTTGGCATCTTAGTCAAGCACTGGAGCACTTTGCAGGCATAATACCCCCATGGGTTTAAAAAATTCTGTGAACCATATACTACAGACAACATAACTGAACTATTTCAACTCCACAGAGCCAGAACATGTATAGTGTGTTCCTCAGCTCTGAGAGTTCTATTGCCCCTCATCCATTATATGAAATAAATCACATAAGTAATTATTTTCCATGCTCCTCTGATACACCTATGCTATGACTTAGAAAAAGCTAAAAATACTGTAGTGAAAAACTTGCTTTAGAACATGTTAAAAAGCTTTCACTAAATCTGAAGGTGTAAAAGCCACGTGTCTTATAGTGATCCTGCTTTCACTGGAGGAGGGTGTGAGGTAGAAACACCACTCTTGCTAGCAGGAGCTCTGAAACTACCATTTAATGGTCAGCCAGCCTCTCTCAGAGCAAACAAATGAACTGATAAGCAAATTTAGCCCTGTGGCTAAAGCTAAATCCTCTTAGCCAACTCTTATCAGAGGGTCAGGCTGGTTCTCAGCTTCCAAAAACAAACCTCATGAAGATGGTGCAAACCAGACAGTGCTGAAATATCTTTCACAATGCTCTCCACTAGGCAGTAATAAAGCACAAGCAATTGCAAACAGATGTTCAGTCTTAAAGCAGCTTTCAGCTGCAGTAAATAAATACAGCTTACGCGAAAGAAATGTCTTCAGTGAATTCTGTTAACAACAGCTCATCATGAGAAGCCAGCATGTTTGTGTAGCAGCATTACAGATTGTTATTGTGGCTTTATGGGCAGAAGTAGGTCAAATGGATTTATACCAGCAGCCCTGACAATATAGTTGTTACTAATATAGGTGTAGTTAAGTTTATCACCAAACAATGTATTCTTACCTCATTTTCTCAGTACTCCAGAGCAAAGTCCACAATATGATGCACATATTATGTACACATCAGAGCAGCAGACAGCTGTGCTATTAAAGGCACTGCACCACCAATAACACTGCTACCTAAGCAGTTATGAATCATGAAATGAAACATTAAAAGTGATTTTTTTGTGTGTGTGTGGACATAAAGAGAAGTTTCAACAGAATTAGGTACTTCATTTGGCTGTTATGCCACAAAAGTGTTCATGTGCTATTAAGTAATTCAGTTGATTAACTCTTTTGTATACCAGGAACAAAGTTGATAGAAACCCAAACACAAATGCCATTACCATCTCATTAACTAGTATCAGAAACAAGGAAAATGTGTTTTGTTTTGCAACAGTAATATAAACAAACATCTTTCTTACCCACACAGAATATAACAGCAAAACAGCAACAAAAGAAGTCCTGTAGTTGCCATTGAAATAGTCAGACATTTCTTGGAGGCCTTTTATTCTCTTTTATAAAATACTGAGTTTTTGAAGCTAATAAACTACACCTGCCAAAAATCACTGATGTCACTCAAGAAAAAAAATGACACAGTCAAAAAAAGTTACATTCTTGTCTGGTTTTAAGCCAAGTTGAAGTCAATGAACAAAATAATTAATTCCTGAAGTACCTTGGGACTAACATTTCCCATAACTTCTCACATGTCTGTAGGAACATCCTTCATCATCTTGTAGCAGCATTGACCATGCTGAACAGCAACTCCCACAGGCACAAGCTTTGGAACCACTTACCCTTGCATTTCTAAACGGGAAATTACTTAATTAAAAGGCAATTTAGAGCTGCCTATTTTCCTGCAAAAAAAAAGCCCTCATCTGATTATAGCATTATTAGCCAAATAAGGAACTTCTTCCCTGTTTAGCAGGCAATTCAAATAAGTTAGAAAATGCAAGCAGCTTTTAGCCTGGCTTGAGCAGCTCCCTGTGTGCTCCCAGGTCAGAACACCCAAGCAAAAGGCAAAATTCAGGCAGGCAACACCTGGAGGCACCAGAGAAGCTGCAGATCATGGAGGGTGTAGGGTTTAACCCACAAAACCCCAGACACCAGGTACACCTCAGACATTTCACAGAATCATCAGAGCCAGCCCACAGTGCCCCAAAACATGGAGCTGCTGCTTCTCTTGCTTGCAGGAACACTCTCACATTGCCAGTTCAAATTCCACACTGCATTATTCTGGCATCACATTTCCCTCCAACTATCCTCATCTGTTGCCCAAGATCCTGATGGCTTCCTTCACTTCTTGAACAAACAAGAAGTGACTGCCCACATAACTGAGAGTTATTCTGCAGTCATGAGAGGGTGGGGGAGAGAAGAGTGTTAATACTTCTGTTGCTCAGCAATCCGACAATAACACAACTTAATCCATTTTGGAGCTTTCTTCAGTGGTTCTTTTAGTCACTTTGTCTCCAGGAAAATGCTCCCAGACTCTGCACACCTCCTCTTAGCAGAATCTTTCCATACCACTAATTATTTTTGCTTCCTCCACCTCCATCTCTACACTCTTGTCAGCAGCACAGCTAAGAAAGGACACACTGCTTTCCAGGTGGCTGCACACCACACTGTCATCATTTCCCTTGTTCTTTCCACAACCTGCTGGCAATTACATTTCTTTATGGTGGCAAGTCATTTGTTATTTGTAGACTGCAGTTAGCTCTGAAGCCAGTAAAAAGGAATGTAAACAGCACACACGATTCCCTCTGTTGCACATTGACTTTCTTACACCAAGGATCAGTTTGACCCTCCATGTGCTACGTGTTTTATTTTGCCATGTCCTTGCAAAGCTCCTCAGTGTAGCACATATCTATTAAGCAGCAAACAGGATGCCTCAGGGTTCAAGAAACCTAACTTGAACATGCACTATCTGAAATTGGCCTTGTTATTTTCTGTGATGTGACTGAAATAGTAATTTTGTCCCCATAGCTTACCACCTTCCTTTAGGACTCATCTTCCATCAGTTTCCCTGGTGTATTTGGTACACTTTGGCACTTTTCAGAGGATTGTGACCATAACATTGTCTGGGGACATGGCTAGAGACAAGTGACACATCCCTCTGTGATCCATGTGACAAAAGCTTTCTTTACTGTTTTGCACCCTCCTTAAATAGGGGGTTTGAATTTCCCAGGCATGCACATGTGGTTGGTTACGGTCCCAAACCACTCATTTCCTTGGCCAATGACACATCTGCACTTGGGGTTCTATGGGTTGGCTGGCATCCTCTGTTCAAATCCATCCTATCCTCACTCACTCAGAGACCTGCCTACCTAGAGTCTGGTTTTGAGTTTCAGGCTCCAGCTTTACTGTGACAAGAAGGGAGGCACAAAGAAGAACTGAGCAGCAGGGCTTGGGTCTGCTACCACCACCACCACACTGGTGTGTGCAGCCCCTTGGCCTAAAGCATTCAAAGCTCCTCAGCTCAGTTTGAAGGCATCATTTATGCAGATCCAAGGATATTTATACCTCTCCCACAAAGCTCCAAGTTCCTTTCCAGATATTTACTACTCCAGACTCAGTGTCTGTATATGGTTTTGCCTAGAACTTCCAATACATCCATCAGCTTATCTCCAAACAGCATCCAGCTGCACAAACAGGTAGGCAGTAGATGACTGCACCACTGGAAGATCTCTGGTTGCTATTCAGCATGAGTGAAGGTGGCTCATAATTGGGCATTTGTTGCTCTTTATAGTAATCTCAGCATTTCACTACTTGGCAGCATGATCAGAAAAAAAACCACTGAAGTCCACCTGGCTAAATCCAAGATGGATCTCCCCAAGAAAATTAATTTCTCAGATGAGCATGTTTCACCTATCTAGCAATAACACTGTGTGAGCACATAACTGCACAAATTTATGTAAAAGAGCAACTCTGTGAGGGTGTTGCAAGGAATAAAATGAGAACTAAGGCAAAAAAGCCACTTCCACAAGATTACTCAGGAATTTAAACATTTGCATGAAAATGCTTGAAAAGGAATATAAAAAAAGGAAAAAGGTGGAGGAGCTGTAAAATATTGTAGTTACCAAAAAAAAACCTACTAGAAGTAACAGCCAGTAGAAAACAAGCAGACATAGAAATGAGTTTTATTTTATAGGCATGTTGTGTATGCCTTGGTTACACAACTAGGATTGCAGAAGTCAAATCTATTTCCAACTCTAATGAAGGTCATTTGAAAACACAGGGTGAAGGGTAAGGGGAACACGAGGACAAAACTTCTCCTAAAAGAAAAAAAGCCTCCAAAGGCAATGAAAAAACCCAGGAAAATTTCTTTACATAGTCAAGGTTTGAAATGCCTCAGAAATAGAAAGATCCATAAAATGCTTGAAAAGCTTTTTCAACACCTTAATATTGAAAAATACTACAAGGCATCCTTTGAACCCAACTGTCATGAGATTGAGAAGTCTAGGATTTGGAGTAGTTTAGAACTAGAACCCTCAGGAAGCACACAAAAGCCTTGTTGTCATTGCAAGACCCCACTAAAGCAAAACCTTTCTTGGACTCCACATATGCTGCAGAGATAGGTGGCTTCTCCAGCTGGGTTAGTAAGAGCAGGATGCAAGGCTGGAGCTGCCTTGCAAGAAGCTTGCCCTCCATCTGCCCACTGTACCTACAGTCAATAAATCCTCAGGCAGCTCAGAGAGACTTTATCAACAGCACCATGTTCAGAATTCACCCCAAGCCATTGCCAACCCCACCAGACTGCACTAACGTGGGGATTTCTGGTAGGTACAGTCAAATACAGCATTGATTTTCTTCTCCAGCCATTCCAAAGCCTCCTTGTAAAAGCATCACTGGTATTTCTATTTCAAACAAAGAATACAACCCTGGGTATATTTGTTTTATAGATAGTTCATTATGTCTTAGAAAAAAAGGTTTCTGTTCTGCTCCTTGTTATTTTATGTTGAAGATATAGGAAGAAAAAATAATACTCTACAAACACAGTTTGTGATTACTTCATTTCTTTGGATTACATCAGGAGAAATGTTTTTGCAAAGTAATGTTACCCAAGGCAACAACTATCACTCAGATGAAGAGGATTTCACATATTTTCAGCCATCACTTAATCCAGTTTAGCTTCTCTACTGACACTTCCACCTCATTTTTTGCATCCACAATATCTCAAACTGATGTTCATGCTGAAGGGCATTTTCTCTCAATTCAAGGACAGATCAAGCCCTCTCTGCTCCTGTAACAGAAGCAATGAGCACACACCTCAGGATAAGCAGCCAGATCAAATATCTAAGGAAGAAATAAAACCCCAGATTCTGAACAAAGAGAGCATCTGTTCTATAGTGGAATCTCTCCCTGGGGCTTCCTCGAAATGCAGTTGCTTGTTAAAAGCAAGGAGGCAGGATAGATTTACTTGTTTCTCCTACAGCTATTCTTATTCCAAAGGAGAAGCTGAAAAACCAGGAGAGAGTCTGTGCAAATCCCAGATGATGATAAAACTGGCGCTTTGGACACTTGGGCATACACATTTGCTCTCTAAGAATTAGGGTTCAAATCAGCAGGGAGGGATCCATGAGCACTCCAGGCACATCTATAAGGGAATTGGTCTAAGGAAAGTTTATTTATTTATATGAGGCAGCACAGAAAGAACAGAGGCTTAGAGATGTCTGTAGCACAAGCCCTGGCAGCACAGTATGCCATGACATCCTGGTCATTAATTTGCAGTGTCAGCCTCTGTTTTTTCCTTTTTTCAAAGACAAAAAGTAGCTTAGAAACATGTCCATGAGGAGGGAAATTTGGGCTCTGCACTTTTACAAGGAAGCTGTTTCACTGAAACCCATCCATTCTTCTTTGTGCATGATAGAAGCCTTCCAAGAGCATTTCTGAAAATGCACCAGGGACACCTAAAACACTCACCACTCTCTCCAAACAGCTTCAGTTTGGAAGGCAATTCATAGAGTACAAAGAAAAACAAACCATAAAGCCACATAATAGGCTGAAATATTACCCAGTTGCAAGGAAACATCAGAAATGATGCATGACAAACACTATATACTGAGAGATAAGCAACACAAAACTGCTGGACCGAAAGAAACATCCTCACCAGCACACATAGATCCAGATTCTTGAGAGCTGCAGTCTGAGCACTCTGGTCACACATACTGAAAACACAAACTCCAGCAGAAAGTGAGAGAAAACAGCAAACCAAACTTTTGGGAAGCAATCAAACAAATTTAAACCTGCTTGGTTACATCATAAAAGATTTCCTCATCTTGGGAGCACCCAGCATACATCAGCTGGTAAAACACTGCATCAGAGCTGTTTCTATCTACCTGCAGAAACACAGCTCTCCTCCTGCTTTACCTGATAGTGTATTAAGCTCTACAGCTAGAGCACAAGAAACAGCACTGTGGGCACATGTTTTGAAGTACATGAGTGAGCTATTTATCTTGGGAAGTCCTGGCTCATTGAACTGTTAGAGATTTCAGTTTAGTATCTTCTTTCTGTAGCGTGTAGAAACTAAGCCATAGTTCACCCACACGAGATAGACAAATGATGATGTTAATGCATTGAACTGATCACTTTTTCTATGCTTGATCAAATAAAATCACTTGGAAATCACTTATTAGCTTGCTTGCCCTCTCAGTTGTTCTAGAAATGGTGTCAAACTAGAAAGAAAACAATAAATTAAACCACATTATAATGTTAAATTTTGCCTTGTGTCACTCAATTGCTAACAGTTAAGACTTCTCTAAAATTTAAGATTCAAACTAAGACTGCATCATAACAGCATTCTTAATATCCAGCCTAAATCTCCCCTGACACAGCTTCAGGCTATTCCCTTTGGTCCTGTCACTGGGCACCACAGAGAAGAGACCAATGCCTGCTCCTCCTCTTTCCCTCACCAGGAAGTTGCAGACTGTGATGAGGTTTCTCTCTTCTCCAGGCTGGAGAACAGAAGAACAGCAAGCCTGTTTGGAAGATTAATTCATTTGAACCATTACCAGTTAAAATAGCCATTATGAGAAAGTTGAATATCAACTTTCAGGTGCATTGTCTATTGACCTGCTTTAAACATTTGCAAAAAACAAACACCACTAGAACACTCTCGCTGATGGCTCTCCGTATTTCTAAAGTGGGTCAGGGTTTGAACCTAATGACTGTTCACACAATTAGTATCTTATTATCCACAAACCCTCAAAGTCAACATGCTGAATGATTTGCACTGATGCAGCAAAAGATAAATGCAAAGCAATCACTACCTATTATTGCTTTGAGTATCAGAGATGAGAGCTTGAACTTATTCCATTTCAGGTTGCCATTGGTGAATTTATTGTCCCCTAAAGACTTCACAGGATACCTCTTGGCCAGTAACAACTCAAGTCATGGCCATATTAATGATAATTAGCTAACACTGACCTGAAAAATAAATTATTTACAGCATGGGAATCTGGTATATTCATAAAGTGGAAACCTTAGACCTCCTGGTTTGTATCTGTGTTTTTATGGTTCATTAGCATCAACTCCAAGTACAGCACAGGATGTTCCTTGGGATCACTTCCATGTTTGCACACAAATCCAAACTTACTGTGAACTCACATTTCCCAGGGTTATCAAGCTACTTGATCCTATTACAGAAATCCCACTGTGGCAATGGTAAGAACAGTCATTTCCAAGTTCAGATCTCTTTCACTAGGAACAGGAAGGACCAAAGGCACAAGTGTGACACCTCATTTTTGACACAGCCTGGATTAGGCAAAGTGTTCTCTTTCAAAGACAAGGCCATACAAATTCCTACAAGCAGGGCCACCTCATAGCAAATCTGCTGCATGACCACTGACTGACTGCCAATTACACCCATCCTGAGTTCTTTTTTGAAGGCTGGATTAAATTAAACCAGAATTTATGCCAGTTTCAAAACACTTTTCAAAAAAACACATCAGTGGTGAGTTGCATATGCAGGCTGTTGGGTTTCCTTTTGTAGTCATTCACTTTTGGGAAGTCCTTTCACTTTCCAAATTTCAGAACCACTTCAGGGATGGAGACACAACAGGGTTGCAATCAGTGACTCCACACCCATGTGTACAGCTTTCAGGAATCTGCATCTCAGAGGTCAGGAAGACACAGTAAGGTCACTAGAAGTACTGAGTAACTCCTCCAGGTACTCCAGCCAACAAAATCATCATCCACTTCAGCCTGTTCGCCTCAGGTCACTTTGATAAAAACAAAGCCTTGTTTTGCAGTAGGAGTTTTATAAGAACAGCAGTAACCTGGAAATCCTGTATCAATTACTGGTGTTCTGTATGTTTATCCACCAAGCTGGAAATACTATAACACTGAAGAAATACAGTCCTTGTTTCTGGAAACAAGTCCTATTATAGCCCAAATCATTAACTTCCCCAAAGACATGATGAGTCAAATATTTTCCTGCATGATAACAACATCCACTGTAGCAGAGGAAAAATAACAGCATGTGTGCTCTGGCAGCTGAAGAATCACATTTCAGTGGTAACAGCTTTTCACTGTAAGGATCAACTGAAATTTTTAATTGCTTCATGCTCACCTCTCCCTTTCCTACTCATCTTTTTTATATTCTACCCAACTTATCATTATGCTGCTGTTTTGCTATTCTCAGCTCAAAAGCAGAGCAAGTTTAAGTGGTTATCTTCAATCACTGAAAAGATGTAGATACCTTCATATGACTCAGTCTTGCCACTTCAAAAAGCAGAACTTGATAAATTAATTTTTATCTTGAAAGATCATTTCTCTGACCAGCATCACTCCAGCTACTGCTCTATCATCTTGCCTGCACCATAAATAAAAGATATTTATTCTTCCATAATCCTCCTCACATGAGACAACATAGCTCTTTCCCTTCTTGCCTTACTTCATATAATGAAACTGCAAACAGAACATAAGAATGTGAGCAAAATCACACCTATGATATTGTTCCATTCTCCTCATGCCTTTTTGAATTAAAACAGAGGATTTACAAACTCGAGGGTAGATGTTGCACACTGCCCATTTCAGCAGGTTTTGTATTTCTTAGCACAGTGTATTAGGTATTATAGCCAAGCTCCCTTTATTATTATTTTCATCATCATTATTATTATGGGAAGGGGGCAGCAAGGAGAAAGGAAGAGAGGACAGAGGAAGCTCTTACCCTTGCTTTTAGGAGAAGACAAACTGACCAACCTTCTGAGCACAAGAACCTTTTGATACAGGAATGCTAAAATGAACTCGACTGAATGATATCACAGTGAAATGAAGGTACAGAGACTGTTGCTAGAATTAAATATTTTATAATAGCCCCTCTCTGTATAATGATCCAACATTTGTCTAAATTTCACAAGCATACATCTTTAGAAACTGCAAAAAATAGTAACATTTCAAGATACTGCTAGTGGTGCAGAGGCACAAATCAAAATGCCTGCAGTTCTCCAATCCCTTATGCATCCATCAAATTGGGATCAAAAGATGACTGGCTTTAAATTAACTGTCTGACAAAGCACTACAAAACACAGCTATCATGGAAAGATTGATATTTAGTCTCTTACACTAATGAAAAAATAAATGAACACGTAAGCCTTACAGACAGATTCAGACTTTTAAAATAACTTATCCCAACAGCACTGATGTGTCATTATTCTCAAGTTCAGTTATATTAATCCTTGCAACCTTTCCAAATGCACAGCTTAAAAGCAAGTCTTCCAAGCAGTTTGCAGTATCTCTCATGACTAGAGGTTCATTCCAGGAGAAATCTTTATGTAATGGCCTCATCACCAGGTGAGAAAAACAGAAGTCAGAAAGCCTTATTTGTAGCTGTGTCTTCCTCAAATGACTGTCATAGCATAAGATTTTACATAGGGCTAGCAATAGATTGCTACACCTCAGAAAAGATCACATAAGTGATGATACAGCATTTGTCCATGGCAACATATACAAGGGTAACACTTACTAAAAGTGACAAGCGCTAAAAACAGCAGATGAACTTACAGATCAGGTTTTCCTTGTGCAGATAAGCTAAAATCTGGAAGCCCTGTTTCATCTTCAAAAAGCAAAACTTTCTATTTTCTTTAAGAGCACAATCATTGGGGTTCATAAATCATCATAAATCAAGATTGTTGTTTTTCCAGCAGTTACTCATTGTTATCAAAGCGAACTTACTTTACTATGTCCTCAAGTGCTCTGTAACATCAAGAATTTATGGATTTGAGGAGGAGAAAAATAAAATTAAAAGTATATGGGGAGGAAAAGAAGCATAGACTACCAACAGGAGACATAATTCAGTGAAGAGCAAGTCAAAACCAATCCCTCCCATACAGATGGCTGACAGTGGTGCCCTCAGAACTAGAATTGGGGTTGGTTATTTAATTTATTCTCCTCCCTGCACAGGCTCCTTGGATAAGCCATCTTCCAGCTTTGAGCTGAGCCCAACATAAGCTCCCAAGTTGTGTTTTAGAGTAGATTTAATTACAGCACCATGCAGTCTTTAAAGTTATCACAGCTTTGGGGTTTAGTCCAACTCCTACGTGCTGTCCTTGTGCAGAAGTGTTTACAACATGTCTTTCCAGTTAAGAGCTGATGAAATCCAAATACTCAGCAAGAAAAAATATCCCCCAGTTCATAGGAGGGACACACAAGTTGACTTGTGGTTGGAGGCAGGATTTAGACAGCCTGGGGATAGCCAAACACCTCCGGTGGTTGCACAGATCAGCTGCTAAACCACGCTCCTGCAGCTTCTCATGGTGCACAGTACACACTCCTGCTGGCAACTGGAGCCTTTCTGCCTGAGGCAGCATGCTTCTCAGCCTGTGCTCTCCTGGCTCAAAAAAATTCTGTTTCTCTACTTGCTCTCTGAACATGAATTCTCCACCAGCTGCGTTGAGGCTTTGCCTCCCCTCACTGAGTTGTTTTCCAGAGCACATCAGTTTTCTGCAAAGTATTTCCTCCAGCAAAAGGCTGGTTTTGACTTTTGGGCATGATACAAAGCTTAAATATATTAATCATAGGTTTATTTACAGGATAAGCAAATCCCCAAGTTGTGGTTTGGATGGGAAGGGAAGGATGGTGTTTGAGGTGAAAAGTGTGATAAGGCAGCATTAAGATTAAGGTGTTGAGATATGAAAACCATCATATCTTCCTTGATCAACAAAAATACTGTTAACTCTCTTTTCTCCTAGAAATCTAACTATTACTAGGAACAAGATGTACTTTGCAATATTTTCATGCTTGCTGCTTTGATAAATCTCCCCCATACGGGATCACTCACACAGAGCAGCCACTACACCCAAAGAAGAGAAGAGCCTCAGATGTGCTGCATAAACCTCTGGCTTTAGAGTTGCAAACACAAACCAAACACCATTAAATCAATACAGAAGTCCCAGGCAAGCCAACCACCAGGCAAGGTAAGGCAGGAGCCAGGCAGGGTCCCAAGACAATCCCTAAGCCAGCTCTGCAGGGCAGGACCTGGCCAGAGGGTCCCCCAAGCTTCACTGAGGAAAGACAGGTCACTCTCCCACAGCTATTTCAAATCCCACTTCTCTCAGGACAGTGTGAATGATTTTTATAGAAAGTTAACAGCCATCTGCACACGAGCAACACTAAAAAATTTTAATGTTCTTCCAGCAGCTGGGGGTGACCAAAGCTTCAAACACCATCATATTCTCTGTACTAGCAGAATTGCCCCTGCATTATAATTTCCATGCTGGTAGACAGCTAGCAGGAGCAGCAGGTCAGGATTTAAGATACATTATGGCCAGAAATTGGCTACCACAAGCCAGTGGATCAAACTGGAGTAGAGCCTGCCCTAGGAAACTCCACAGGCATGGTGAGTCGGCCACCAAAGTCGTGGCTTCAGTTCCCAAAATCATCCTACAGCAAACGTGCCCATGACACTGCATACAGTCTTAGTGGATGATTTGAAAGTGACTGAGATATTACAAAAACTCACCCTTCTCTTCTGCAAAACAGTTCCTGTGGCTGCTTAAGCAAAAGGGAAGATGATAGCATCTCCTCTATCAACATTTGCGTCAGAGCAACAGCTTGCAGCAGCTAACACCACGTTTCTGTGATCACACAGAATTTCTGGCCAGTGCCATCTTCAGATTTTGTTTTTCACTTTTGCTAAAGGGATGAGTCCATGCAGAGAGTACATCATTAGAAATAGGAGCAAGGGGCATGTAAGTGTCTGTTCAGTTCCATATCCCTCCTGATAAATTGATAGTTCCCAAATGTGTGCCAGCTGTTCGCAAATGGAAACTCGCTCACTTGAATGACAATAGACACTTGTTTTGTATTGTTGCTGTGGATGAGCCACATCTACCTCTTCTCATCCTTGAAGTCTCACAGCAGCTTCAAATATTTGAAATGCAGTGGAAGTTTTTCATGTTTAGCAATAGCTTATTTTGTGATGTTCCCTATGTTTGTGAGCTGTACAAAAGAAAATTAACAAGTAATAGCTACTTGTACTGGCAAACAGCTCTGTTGGATACCTTGGGATTCAGTCACCTCTCCCATGCCATGACACCAGCAGTGGGACAAAGGGACACTCTGCCATGCTAACTTCCAAAAAACATTGGGATTCTCCATGGGGATCTTGCTCAGTAGTAGAACACTGAAGATTCAGTAAAGTTATACAGATTTCTTTAACAAACAGAGCACCTGCACAAACCCAGGCCCCAGAATCAAATGCAAAACCAGTTAGACGTGGTTAAAATGCTGCTGTGGCAGAAAAATAGACTTTCAAAGCTTTTTGCATTATCTTCCCTTTTGCTCATAGCCCTCTGATTTTCATTTTCTTACAAGGTATTTCATTCTCTCTTTCCAGTCTGACTGCAAGGCTTGCCAGGACATCTCAGAAGAGCCACACAGAAGCAATAAGGATTTTGCTGAAGGCTCCCACATACTCAGAGAAGAGAGGTAAGAGCATCTTGAGATACAAGAGCAAGCCTCTACCCCCATCAGAGAGAAGTCACTCACTAAAAGCAAGGATTAAAGCAGAATCTACTCTATTTTGATACCATTTTCTCAAATACAGGTTTCAGTAAGACACTGGACAACATATCCTGTACCCAAGGTTTCTATCTCATGTTACACAGCAAGAACATCCACTCACATCCTGGGTCTGGAGCTCTCAGCCTTGCCAGGAGTGCTTCAAAACCAGGTGTGCTCAGAAACCTCACAGCCTCAGCCTTTTTCAGCAGAGGAAACTGGTACTGGAGACCCTCCACTAGACTCTGCTCTTTTTTTTTTTTTAACAAGTGAATCTAGAAAACAATGCCAAAAATGTCTAAGTGGAAAGGCTTTTTATTGCTCCTCAATTGAGACTTGTACAAATTCAGCAAATGGTATTTTCAGACAGTTTTCCAGTTGGCAGGTCTTGGTATGAGTATATCAGCTCTTGGATTCTTTACCCACCAGTTCAACCTTCAGATTTTTCCAAATCATTAGCATAAGTTCTCCAAGTAAAATATTTTTTATGTGAAATATGAAACTATTTCCAAAAATATTGATTGCTGAACACCCACTCTCTTCAGAAGAATCGAGATATAGAAAAGGATGTGCATTATTAGTTTGATGACATACAGTGTAATCAAGCTAATTAATTTGACAACTTGAGATTGAAAGGTACAAATTGAGGCATGTGCTGAAACAAAAGTAGGAAAACATGACAGATTCAAGCCAAACACTGCATGCAGAATGCAATGTTAAAAAAGGAAGTTTAATTAGAAACAACATATTTCTTATTATTGTGAAAACTAGTAACTAGAAAAATTTCCAATTTGTTAATTGGAGAGAAAGTGAAAAAACTCTCTTCACAGAGATGGAACTGAATTAATTTACATACAACCAAGCCAATGAACACTGCATTAAAAGACTCCTACAAGTTAAAAAAAAATCAAAATGGCACAATAAACTGATAGCAAAAAACACACTTTTTGTTTCAGGCATGTGGAGATTTATCTTGGAAAAATCACCAAACCAGGCAATCCTGTTGAAGTAAAATTCACTGAAGGAAATATTTTGCTCTTTATTTTATTGCTAACTACCTGAAATTGGCAGTGACTTCCAGTTCAAAGCTACATCCCTACCATCCAAACCTTCTGACAGTACTGAGCAGCACACAACACTTGCACAGCAGGATTCATTTTCTTAAGAGCTTAAGATGAAAAAATGCCAATTGCAATGTCTCCCCTAAAAACATGTTTTAAAATCATTCCTTCTCAAAAAGAAAAGTGTAATCCTAAAACACATTTGTGAAGAAAAGGCCACCACGTTCGAGTTATTTTTGCAACCAATATCCAAACACACCAATTTCATTTAAATGATACAGCTTCTCAGTTAAGAGAAAAGGCTTTAAACTTTCTACTTGAAATGGAGATTTCTGGTTCTCCAACTCAAAACAATTCAGTCATTAGCTCCATGCTTCCCCCATGCTACACAATTCTGTCAGATCTTTCAGTGATCAGAACATATAAATATATAAAGGTAAAAAATTGATCTTCCATCTTATAATTCATGCTGTTTCTAAGTGTTCATAAAAATATTTTGGTAAGTAAAAACAGTGATTAATATCACTCCAGGAACAGACTATCAACAAAAAACTCTGAAATTATTATACTAAATCAACACAATCTTTTTAACCTGCTTAGAAAGGGGTTTTAATGAGCTTGTATGATATTCCACTGAAAACATTGAACAAACATCTGCACATCTTACAAGAAAAAGTGGCTGTATTTATGTGGAAAAGATCAGTGGATTCCTGTTATAGAAGATTTAGATCCTTTAGACTCACACTCATGTATGACAAAGTTGTGTTTGCCATTATTCACAGTGAGGGTGAGCACAGAGTGATGCTGAAGACAACTAGCAAAAGAATCAACAACTTGAAGAGATAAATGGTTCTCATCCAAATCCCCTTAGGTTCATACCCATACAAGATAGGAAAGGGATAAGTAGGTTCAAACATCATTCTGACACATTTTACTACTATCCATTCACATCAGCATCACCACAATCAGAATTTCACACTCACTTCAAAAGCCCAAAATCGGGTGGGGACAAACAGTAGGGCTCTCACCTATTCTAGAGACATAAAAAGTCCACAAAAGACTTTTGGAGATAAGCTGATGATCTCTAATGTCTGAGCCATACATTCATCTCGACAATGTTCCAAAGGTTTCTTCAGTGCATCCAGAATTAATGGGGTGCTTTGCTCATAATTTAGCAACACCTCACAGGCAGCAGAGGTATCAGACAGGGGCTTTCAGATGTAAAGTTTAACGACCAAATACACCAAAACAAAACACATTTTTATCTTGCTTTCTGTCTTATAAAAGTTTCTTCAAAACCATTTCATTGCTCAGGCATATTTTTCCCCCGATTCATCTTTTACTTTATTTTCCATTTGAAGCCTAAACACATTTCTAGGGGTAACTGGCTGAGGTTAACACCACACACAGCACACAAGCACCACAAGTTTTTTCCTGTTCAGTGAACAAGATTATTTCTTGTCACACAATTCACAAAGCAAATTAAACACGTCAGAGTTGGTGAATATTGTGAAGATGACTCTTGGAGAGCAGTGAGCAGATGGAAAAGAGCAAGGCAATGGTGGCCTCACTAATAACTTACAGGCTGAACTTTTCTGACCAATATGTCAAGGTGAGATTGAAAATATTTGCCAAATACTGCAAGAGCAAAAGTTTTTTGGCAAGATCTCTCATAAGAAAAAAAATAAAATTTTTCCTCTCCATACAAAAGGAGTGAAATTCTCACAGAGTGCAGAATCTGGATAGTTTATAACTGGAATGTCACACTAATAAATTAAAGTAGAACAATGACTTATGTTTTTTAGGGAGGTAGAAGCATTTTGCACAGACATCATTGCAGCCCTGCCTAGTGCATGCCAAACAAATTAAAGGTGTGAGTGCAGCAACTTTAAAACCCTTTATGAAGATTTATATATATAAAGATTAAAAGTTGGGCATGATTTTCTCTTGTTCCACAGCATTACTAAAATTTCTTCATCCTCAAAGTACTTGGCTTTTGCTAGTTCCAGAGCTTGATTAGATAGAAACCAACCCATTTTGTTGCAAATGCCAAGTCAAAACAGGGAAAAACTGCTAATTTGCTGCAAGTTTGTATTTTGGTCCATCTCAAGAAGAGGAGACTTCATGCCAACAGCCTTGGTATCTAGTTAACTTTCTGTAATAAATCACATCTCCTAGCAATTATGCTTTCACTCATAATAAATTGTGTCATCTTTTCACTACTGTGATTGCAAATCTGTCTCACCAATCTTATAAGAAAGGATTTCATTTTCATTGGGGTAACAAAGAGCAAAAGGGAAGAATCAAAAGGGAAAACTAACAAGTCAGGGGATTTGGGGGATGAGAAGGGGGAAAGAACTAGTATAGGAAAGCAAACAAAACAAGAAAATTCAATATTTCATACCTTTGTGAGAGTTACTTTGTACTCACATTATTCCATGCATCCAAAGCAATATAGACATATACAAGTTGCAGCTTATTAAAGCTAAACCAACATCATTTTTAGTTGTTGCATTTGGCTCATTTCTGCTCATGGAGAAACCTGTAAGTTAAAACTTGAAGTTATGTGATCATGTGCACATCCATGCAATTTCTCAAATTCTAAATTCCTTTACAGCAAAGGCAAAATAGGCATCCACATCTCCACAGTGACTCAGTGAGGATTTTTGCCAAAGGCCAAGGCTGTAGCTCACTGCACTTGTACATAAAGCTGGAAACATTTTTATTCCTGCAAATTATGCAGCAGTCACCAAGCATGAGAAAATCAGCTCTAGCAAAGAGGTGCTCACCAGAGAGGACTTGTCAGTGTCACCATGTCCTACACACACACAGGGCCAGTTGAAAAAAATACTAAAAAAAATTTCAAAAAGATGCTACAAAATCAGAAGGCAGAGGACAAATAAAAATGTCTATACTTATACTGCAATAGAAAATCTAAATACTTTCAGTAAGTGATCTCCATAAAGTGCAGTCACTGAATTTCCCATGTTTAGCATCTTGTAGTATCAAGAAGAGAATCAAAGTTTTAAAGGTCCAGCCTCACTTATTCATGACTGATATTTCAGCATGTGCTACATCCATGCAGCAGCATTAGTGTTCTGTAGGCATCTTTTTCAATCTGCATCAAAAATACCTCTGCCATTGTAATTCAACCTAAAATCCATTAAAGCTATTATATTGTGCATAAAAATTGATGAACAGCAAAATTTTGAGCAAACTTAATCACCCATGTATTTGGAAACATCTGTTTGATTTTTTACAGGAAGGCTCAGCAGGGTATAACGTGGCATAAAGCAATGTAAGTCTCAGCTAAGTATAAATCCTGGAACTAAATTAGAATTACAACAAACATAACAAATCTGGGGTTACCCTGTGGTTTCACAGCAGCCTCCTGCTGTAAATGACAGTTTCAAAGTACTGATCTAATCTAACACTTACCACATTGTTGTTCAATCAATCATTCTCATAAAGAGTAACAGATAGCCTGATTTCATATCAGCACAAGAAATAAATATGAACCACACTGTTCAACAGCTTAAGCCACCATCTGAACTTCAAGGAAGCTGAGAGCTCAAGATTTCAGGTCAGAAAAAAAACCAACTCTTCAGTGAAAAATAAAGGAAAAAAGAAGAAGCAAAGAATTGATGGTTGGCCTTGAAACTGCTTTGGCTTTTTTTATTTTTCAATCAACTCCTTCAAGCACAATTAATTCCCATCTTCCTCCATGTTACACAGCTGTTTATTCCCCTATATTTTCCTGAGTTTACAGACTGTATTTCACTGAAATGTGGAGCTCAGGCAAACTTAGAAAAGCATCTCTCTCCATTTGTCCTCCTAAAACCTGTTTGTGCCCACAGGAAAAATCAACACACCATAGTTGAAAAGGGTGTTACACCATGGCAAGACATGCCAGCACTCCTTGAATCACTCTGCACAAACACCAGCATTCCATAACACAAGAATGAACTTTTTCATGCCAGGATTTTACCCATCTTCAGTACAGGCACTTTCTACAAATAATGAAGTTTTGTCCTTAGCCATTTCCTGAAGTCAACCCTCAAGAAGTTGTGTGACCTTAGATAATCTAAGGAGAAAAACAAAAGCTCTTACAAAAATCTGCATTTATTTGGTTACAGAATTAATGGTGCCAGCCCATCTCACAGATGACACATGAAGCAGCAGCAGCTGCTCTTTCAGACACTGACTGCAGCCAAGTGACCAATCCATTTTTCAAGGCAAGACACAAACTTCAAATTTCTCTGTGCTGTGATTTTATGAGGGCAGTGTGATTTAACACCTGGCATAGAAGCAGATACTTCCCTGCATGATACATTTCCCATCTAGACATTCAAGATGCTGGACAGATCAGGTTTTTCCTAATTAAAATATCAGTTTCTTATTAAATTGACAGCTGAGTGTGTGTGCATGCACATTCACACAGCTGCAAGGAGTTTAGGAAGCCCACTCTATGGGAAGCAAAGTGAAAGCCTCCTCCAGTCCATTCAGGTTTCTATGGACACTTGAGAACCAGGCTGGTACCCTGGTCATGAACATGCAAATGAAGAGAACACCAAAACATTAGGCGGTTGCTACATCATCTCATGATGGGGTTCAGCAGCAAAATCAACATGGTGAGTTCACTTAACGAAGAAAAAGGTTTGTATGATTATGTGTTTCATGGTTAAGTGTTCTGTCTGCCCGCACATGGACTTGTTTAAAACTCCATTTATAAATCCATGCACAGAGTACTCTCTCCTTAAGCATTGACTGTCTTGTCCCTCATACTGCTCCCTCTCTCCTCATTCCCTGTTTCCTTACAGGGCACTGGAGAAGGTGGCTGTCACTCCTCCATCATCTCAGCCCCTTGTAAACAAATATCAACATTCCTACAGAGTGGGCAGGGCTCCCTCCACTACAAGGCAGAGGAAAAAACCCAGTGTCTCCACCAACAGCAGGCTTCAAGTGCTCAGTGACTGACTTGCAATTAATTATCCCAAAAGAGGAACTGAAGGTTTGAAGCACAAAGCTGATCAATACATCATTAGAAAGAAGGATGCTCACCAATCTTCTGTGCCATTCTGGAACTGCAGCTTTCAAAACCATAATGTAAAGTGTACATTACATTGTGTATCTAAAAGTTTAATAAGCATTTTTCATTTGGAACATGAATCTGAAAATATTCCAGATTCCAAGACTTCCTCAGCTGCCTGATTACAGAAAACCCTCTGCCTTCTACTACTAGTAAAGGTTTCAGCTGATTTTGGGTCTTTTGAAGAGATGTACATGTGTCACTTCAGCAAACCCCATATGATGAAACCCTCTGGAAAGCATTAAAACAAATACCTATCCATCCTGAGCAGCAGCCAGAGCTTTTCCACTGGTTACACAGAAACCACAGTCAAATCCTATAACTATGATGCAGTCAGAATATTTGTGCTCAGTCCTAGCTTAGCCCTAACAAAACCTTACTACAGCAGGGACTATTTCCTATTGTAGGTGGTTCTCCATTCCCAATTATGACCAGAAATTTTATCCAGGACCCAAGAGAGTTTTATTTTCTAATTAAGTCCTTTCTGAATTGGCACCCAAGAGAATTCACAGTAACCACTATTTTGAAATATCCTCACACAGCCAGTAGACCTCAGGGAGAGAAAGGGGTCACTGTGAAATTACTGCTGCTTACAAAGGTTTTTAGTGGGTAGAAAACTGGGCCATTATTTCCATAACTCATTTTTTCCATACATTTAGAATTATGCAAGAATTCACCTCTCTATCAAAAAAAGTATTCTTCCTTAATCATTCCAGAGAATTATGAAATTTACATTAAAAATATACTTCCCAATTTTTGTCATTCTCCCCAGTGGTCAGTTAAGCCAAGTTTCACAGCATTGTTTCTTTTAAGTCTGTTTTATAAGTGATTGAATACCAGAGAGATGAGCAAAACGCTGCCTACAGTATTTATGCTTATTTGTCACAGCTTGAAATTGGACTGGGATACTGAGAGCATTTCAGAGCCTGTGCAAATCCTCTTTGGATTATTTACAACCTGTTGATGCATATTCAGCAGCACACCATAAAATACCATTAAAATGATGAATCTGTCCTCAATTACTATAAGCCTCCCCAACTCTTGCTCTTTCATATGTTTTCAATTGTTTTGCTTTCACTACTAAACCAAATATGACATTTTTACAATAATAAAACAGACAAAGTGCATGATGCTGAGGTATCTCTGATATCCTCACCTCTGGTACTGTGAAACTAAAGGCAGAGATTATTCTACTGAAAAACAGTGATACTGAGTGAAGAACAGTAGTGACAACTACTTGCTGTAAATGGATGTTGCAGATATCAGCTGGAAGCTAAGACGCATTTTACTATCAATAATGAAATTTGGATATACAAGTAGCAAAAAACCCCAAAACAATAAATGGTTCCCATCCATAGCAGAAAATCTGTTTTCTTGAGATCTACCTCTATGGTACTCACAGAGCAACATTGCTGTTAACAGAGTTTATAGCTCAATTTTTTCCTTCTTAGATATCCAAGTCACCATGCTGCAAAGTCTCAATTTTACTTTTTCCCCCTATAGTTGTGATTCTTTCTATTCAATAGACTTCTTTGATTAACGTCAAGAGAGTTAAATTCTTAAATCTTGCCATCATTTGTTCCCATATTGTAGGCAGAGGTTTTTTTGTGCTAGGAATATTAATTTTCTAAAATAGAAAAAGGCAAACTCCCCTGGAGTGCAGTATTTCTTTATCACAAACATCCTGTATACTAACTGGCATCTGTCTCCCTGAAGAACAAGTTTTCCTTCCTCCCAAAGCAGTCAAATATGGAGTGCACTGCAAGCTGTATTTTGTGGTTATTACACAAAAGAAGAAATACCCTAACGTTTATCCCCTTTCCCCGGGTAGCTACAAAATTACAGGCAATTGTAATTCAGAGAGAGGCAGGGGAGAAAGCAGAAGTGCTCAGTCAGCAAGCAGAATTGTTCACAAGTTGAAGGGAGTAGGCATTTACAAGAGAGGATTTTTGGTTGCAGGAGAGGCTGACTCTATCTTAGTCATGTGCTGCTTCTGCCAACATCACCCTTGATGTTCCAGAAGAGCCACACACTTAAGGAGCAAAGATTAAATCAACATTTTTACTGAGCTCTCGCATGCAAGCCCTTGGGGGAAAAAAAGAAGAATATCTCTTCAATGACAGTTACAAGACAACCAAGACTCCTTGTTTTTGCCAGAACACTAAAGCCAGGGAATCTTTCCCACTCAGAGACCTCCTCAAGGCATTGCCCTCGCCCTGCCTTATCCAAAGCATCCTCTAATCCCTCTCTGCAGGGCTGTGCTACAGCAGCTGACAACATGCTAAACCACAGCTTCAGATTCACTGAGGATTTTATCCCAGGAAACTCAGCTCAATTACCATCCCAGGGAAAATGGCACACTACCTCCTAACTGTCTTTGGCTTGACCCACAAGCTCTTAAACACTCAGCCACTGAAATAAAAGGAATCTCATCTCTGGTTTAACTGCTCCTGCACCAGGGTGTCAGCCAAATCTGGCTTTGCACATCATGCTGTACAACCAAATTGTGCACACACACACCCATCACACAAGGAACATCATTATTATTAAAACCAAACTTCCTAATCTCATGAGGAGACAGGAAAAAAAATAAATTAAAAAAAATCCCCAAAGCTGATATGAAGAATTGCTTATGGTGTATGTATTCAACTGAACAGCAAAATGCAGCATCAGGTTGATAACCCATCTTCCCAGATCCTATAAAGTTACTTCATTTTTGCTAAACATATCTTTTTCAAGCCAGATATCAGCTTTTATTCGCAGTGTTACCTATTAAGCATTATAAATACTTAAGATAGCAACCATACACAAAAATGTTTCTGCTCAAATTTTAAAAAAAGTTTGCAGTATCAAGAGACTTCCATAGTGCTGCAAAACTATCATTACTATTATCCAAAAGTTGCATTATGCCTAGTGCTTTATTACCTTGCATTAAAGCTGTAAGTAACTTCAGACTTGCAAGCAATTTATAAAGTCACTGAACTCAAAGTAAAGTTATACATACCATAAAGAAAAAACAACCTCCACATGTTGTGTTTAGTTACTGGTTACTATCCTGCACAAGGGCACCAGGGGAACCCTACCCAAACCATCAGCACCTCCACATCTTTAGGCCTTTCTGAAGCAAAATTCCTTTCCTCTGCATACCAGGCAAGTTCAGCCAATTATTTCATGTTTACTCCAGGTCTTATCACACAATGACTTCCTCCACCTGAGCAGGTACTCAGGATTGTGTGACACCTCCTCAGGAAGGAAGTTATTCCCAACTCTTGCACAGGAAAAGAGAAATTAGGATAGTTAAACTTCATGTAGGTATTAATAATCAGTGAGTGGTCTCCTCTGAAGAGCTGGGCTGCTTTTCCACAGGGTGGGCAGATACTCGTCTCACTGGGCACCAAATCCTTAAGATTCCCTCCAGCTGTGGAGGATTCAGGGGTCCTGACTGGAGCACATTTTTCAGAAAGGGGAATAAAACAAAAGCAAGTTATCTGCTGACAGAAATTATAAATATTTCAGAGACTTATGTAAGAAACACTTCAAGGGCTCTCTAGGATGAGGCAAAATTCCTGAACACATGTGGTGGTGTGGAGGCAGGAGCTGTGCAGAGTCAGGCACTGCAGCCTGACAGAGGCTCCCCCAAGGAAGCCCAGGGCAGCTACAAAACAGCCTTTACATTTTCACTCCAGTGACTGACAGCACATCAATCCCAAAACATTCCTAACACAGTTCCTAACGCTCAGCTTGGCCTGAGCTTGGAGGAATGGCAGTGCTGGATTTGGAGTAAAACCCAAAAATCATTCTGCACTGACAGTATATTGAATATTGCACACAGAGAGGTGGATGAAGACATGCTACATCAAGACTTACAGATATTTAGGAAAAAAATAATTGGCAAAAATTTAAGTCTCCCAAGTTTCTTTTCTAACGTTGCACCCTTGAGCAAAATTCTATTAGCATCATTTGGGTTTTACATTCACAAACTGAATGTGCAAATTCTGCTGCATACAAATGAGAGATTTGCATATATTTGACCAAGTTCTTTAAGTTTTGATCAAACTTATTAACTGCTCTATCAGTATACAGTAGAAAAATCCACCCTGATGTTGATATGAACCACTTTGAGGAAGAAAAACAACAATAAATCAGGCTTGGCAGAAATTGAAATTCAGAAGGTAGGCTGATCATCAAACTTGAAAATGTTATTTAGTGATACACAATAAAACAACCTGCATTTTCCAATTCCCCAGTTAATGTTTATTGATTAAGTTTTGTTAGAAAAAGCTATTAGCAGTGCATATCCTTGGACAGGTGCTTAAAGCAAGTGGTGTAACTTATATCTAACCATTTGTTCAGTGAAAAGCATTTACAAGGAATTGTTTTTCACTCTTGAGGGGTTAAAAAAGGGAGTACTTTGCAACAATGCAAGCAGAACAAATTGAAAAAAATGCATTCTATTTTATTGGGTTATAAAAACAAGTCATTGCCAAAGTTTTGTTGAGGTACAGTTAGTATGTTCAGCCTTACACTGCATTGAAAAAGTTGCTTTTCTATTTCCAGACTTCAGAGCAAGCTTTGGAAAAGAAACCCCAACATCCTCTAAAGCATCAGAAATAGATATTGAATTTTAATTAAATTAATTGCACACAGCATTCCATTTATCTACAGTTATTCTGAAATTAAGCCAGTCTTAATGATTAGAATTTCCACCATCATTCTTGCATGTTTTAATTCTGCAGAGCAATTTTCATTCTAAGTGAGTCAAGGAAAAGGGGTAAAAAAAAAAAAAAACAAAAAACTACAAAGCATCATCAGGCTGTTCTATTACTGCTGTAAAGGCATCAACCAGGTGACTCACAAATCTAGACAGAAGAGAACACTGTGTTCTTCCTCAGTTCTCACCTTTCAAGAAAAGGGGCTTACTAAAACAGCAGCATGATAGTAACAAACTTGTAAACAAGTATGGATGTTCTATTATGACTTCCTAAAGCAATTACAGTCCCAACCAATCTTTGTTCCTAATTGTACTTCAGGGGATCCTGGCTTAACGAGCCCAGCCCAACCCACACAGCCACTTCCCCACAGTGGGATGGGGGAGAGAACCAGAAGGCTAAAAGTGAGAAAACTCATGGGTTCACATAAAGACAGCTTAATAGGGAAAGAAAAAGCCATCATGGGAACAAAGGAGTTCATTCACCACTTTCAGTGGGCAGGCAGGTGCTCAGCCCTGGATCCCCAGGAGAGCAGGGCTCTGTCACACAGCAGTGACTTGGGAAGACAAACAGCATCACTCTGAATGCTCCCCCTTCCTCCTCCTTCCCCCAGGTTTATCTGTCCCACACGGCACTGTCTGCTCTGGGACACCCCTGGGGTCAGCTGGGGTCCCCTGCCCTGGCTGTGTCCCCTCCTCCTGGAGCCCCAGCCCTGCTGCTGGGGTGGGTGAGAGGCAGAAAAGGCCACGGCTCTGTGCAAGCTCTGCCCAGCAGTAAGGAAAACATCCCTGCTTTATCAGCACTGCTTCCAGCACAAATCCAAAGCATAGCCCGTGCTGGCTACTGAGAAGAAAGTTACCCAAGCCAAAAACACCATGAGGCATGATTTTTTTCATCCACAAAGATTTTTGGACAAAATTATTAGGGCCTGAGAAAACATTATTATAAAATAGCTACTCAATTTGTTATATAAACTTGCCAAGCCAAAGTAAGGAGTCCTGAAATTATATTGCATCGCCCTAAAAATATTCTCAGCAAACAACAACTTTCATTTTCCAGAGATCACAGGTACATTTTTAGACAGAAAGTAGTCATCCAACAGTTTTCTACTGGGTGAGTAATTAATGTACAACATGTTTTGTGGTCTTTTCTGCAAAAGTTGTAGTGTTTCAGCCTAGTATTCGGGAAAATAAGTGTTCTTAAATACATGGTGGATCATCATCAAAAAACATTACTTTCTAAAGGTCAGTATATATAAGTTCTTCAAGAAAGCATAAAGGAAAGTCAACTTGAAACTGTGGGAGAGCGGGAAGAGTCAAAAGGATACTGAAAATATTCCAATAGACTCCCAAATCCTCTCAGAAACAATCTCTCAGTAATACCACAGGTGCCACTCTGCTGAATCTTCTGCTTCTTTCCAAGCTTATATTAGAAAGTTACCACAAAGAGACAGTTTTTTAGGAAAAAAAGTGTGGCAAAAGGCTAGTGCTGCAGGATTTGCATTTCCAGCAGTATTCAAAACCCTTCTGTAAGAAGTCATTAATCACTAACAACTACACAGAAAAGGAACCAAGTATTCTTGCCCAACCTCTGTTGGGTCACAAAGTTCTCTACAGATTATTTCACAATTTCATTTTTTTTTAAATTTCATAAAATCCAATCTATTCCCATTTCCATCATCTCCATGGGCTCTGATTTAGGCTAATAGTAGTACATTATACAAAGAGAACAAGAACACATACGGTAAGAGTTAAAATAGGGATATGTCTTTTCAGAGCATCAAAGCATTCGACTGCCTTAATTCCAAATGTTTATCTCAAGGTGAATAGCAAAATGCAATTTGATATTATCCAAAGCATGCTCAGGTGAAGTTTAAGCTTTGCATAATAATAGGACTGCTCAGCCCTCCGTCATTGGCACAAACATTTCCATTCAAGGCCACAGCACCTACCAACAGCCAAGTCTTCCCAACAGAGACAGATCCTTCCTCAACTTCAAATACAAGAGTAACAACACACAAAGCTTTGCTTCTTCAAACAACCTCAAGAGTAAGGCAGCAGTGATGTGGAGAGGACCAGCAGAGACAAGACTGTAGTAATTATGTCAAGATGGACTGGACTGACACCATCATCAATCCTCTGAGAAAATTTTCGTGCCTTCTCTCAGACAGCTCCACACAGCACTGACTCCTTCTCTCCTCTCTACAAGTTTGCTTTTTCCTTCTGCATGACTGGCTAACCCAAACCCATCCCTTACCCAGCCACCTGTCCCTCACACAGCATCTCCTTACCATGTCTGTCCCTTGCACGACCCCATGTCCCTTCCTCCTCACAGCGCAGCCAGGAGAGTCCATCCCCAACTGCAGCACACTCTGGGGCTCAAGCTCCAACTCCAACTAATTCTCAACCAGCTAACCCACTGTTTTATAACCCCCATCCTCATTGGGCAGGCAAGGCTGACTCCACTTCTCAGCAAACAGTACAGCTGTAAATCATTGAGGAAAATTGCCTTCTGCAGTACCCTTACAAACCATCTTTCCATACAAGACTGCTCACCCAAGAGGCCCCTGAGGCAGCCCACGGTGAGACTGGAGCCCATCCCTGCAGGTGATGCCCTCCAGAAATGGGAATCAGGTGCTACATCCATCTGCACTTAATCTGAACAAAATGGAAATGTATCAGCCATAAAAGTTCAGGAATAACACTAGGAAGAATCTTGGTTTTCATGTAAGATTTCCCTTGTTCCTGGCAAGACAGTTTCATGAAAGTAATGCAAACCAAGAAGGATTAAAGTTCAAGGGAAGCAGTAGCTGAGCTCTACACAGATGATGTCAGGAACAATCTAATGAGACACTGGTCACTCCTACATCAAATAAACCTCAAGATTATGGATGTGACAGACATCCTAATGATATTTTACTATTCTTCATAAAGACTCTAGGCTATTCTAAGACAGAACAGCATTAAGGAGCAAGACCTACCCTAAGAGTATGAAAATTATTTTGAAAGATTGTCCCTACTAAGTGTTAAGACCACCAAAGGTTTTGTTAGAGGTGGAGGAGAAGATTAAAGACTGAAAAACCAAAAAACATCCACAACACAGGAATCAGAGGAAAGAACATGCTCAGTAGGCATCTTTCTCTATGAGGGAGCATTGAAGATCCAATAGCTTTGGAGGCAGGCAAGGGTTTGCAGGGTAGAAGAGACAGAAAAACACAAATGGAAGGATAGAAAACATATGTAGAAAGCAGATGTTCCCAAGAAATGTATGAAAGAAAAATGTTCAAAGCTCCATGGTGACAGAGAGATCCCAGCATCTCTCAGGAAAAGCAAAAGAGGGGAGGCACAGGGATGAGTAATGCCAGGCAGAAAACTTAATAGAGGTGCTTTTCTATTGGGAAACAATGGGAAAATTACCTAAAGTTTTTCATGGCAAAAGCACAACTGTCAGCAACTTCCTCAGTCTTCTTGTCTTTAGTGAAAGGCAACTATCTCTAGAAGTTTTCCCTCCATTTTAAATAATTGGAAGGCTGGATGTAGTGAATGACTGTGAAGTTTATCAGCCTCAGATCTTGGGGGGTCTCATCCAACATGCAGCCAATCAATATATCTGTGTTGTGGGGTTTTTTGTTTTGATTTGAATTGATCTTTTGGATTTTTATTTGTTTGGTTTGGTTTTTATTTTGAAACCTGTTCTCCACAGTGCTTCCCCACAACAATCTCATCATCACTTATAAAGTTACATTTAAATATTTATTGAAAAATAAAGTCATAATCTAGTGAGTTATGATAAAAATAACACCACAAATCTTTACCTATATTCTTCCAGCAGGACTTTTTACAGATTGAAACTCATCTGAACTTCAAAATAGTATGTTTTACAGAGATGGAGGAAAACATATAGATGGATGAGTGGGGGAGGGTCCTAAAATACCATTTACATTTTTACAAATCAAGAAACTGAAGGGGAAAAAAAATTATTGCACATTTTGAGAGATGTAGCATGGTGACAAAACTGCTTTTCAGAAAACAAAGACTTTTAAAATCTCTTAACACATTCATTCCATAGTCTGTACTCAAAGCAAATGCACCAAGCTTTTGCAAAAAGATGATGATTAGCCAGCTACACACTATTCACTAATGATGCAAGAAGCTCTTTCAGAGAGTGGGATCTTTAAAAGCAAACACTGCCATGAAAAGATGCATTTATTTAGAAGTCATTAGCATACTTCTCTCATCAAATCTTTAATTTCCTCACCTGAGCTCAGTCTGTTTAAGAGCAACACAGTCAAGATATTTAATAATGGAAAAATTAAAACCTTTGCAATAAATATGCACCTAAGCTATTTATTTTCCAATGCAATTTTTAAAATATTAATCAAAGCAGCAGCAAATAAAAATGCTCAGAGATATTTGAGCAAATCTAATAATTGCAATTTAATTAAATGTTTTCTCTCTTATGTGAGCTATTTATTGTTTAGTCAATCAGAACCAACCATACACAAGGATTTCTTTAAGAGAAGCAGTAGAAGCTATTTAGTGCCAAGCTGTGTTGGAAGTTTTTTTAATATCTTTCTGGATGAGGTGGGTTGGCACCAGGTGCCCATGGAAGCTGGTCTATCATTCCCCTTCTCAGCTGGAAAACAGAGAGAAAATATATCAAAAGGCTGATAAGAAAAGGGAGAGGTCACTCACCAGCAAAACATATTTGACATGGGGAAATGGCTTTACTACCCACAAAAGTCTTTTTTCTCAGGCTCTACTTCACTCACAATTTTCTCTCCCTCCTCCCCACCAGCAGCACAGGAGTGGGGGCTGTGCTCAGTTCCTCACACATTGTCTCTGCTGCTCCTCACACCCTTCCCCTGCCCCAGCCTGGGTCCCTCCCACAGGAGACATTCTCCACAAATTCCAACTAGTTCCCCCAGGCTGCAGTCGTTCATGAACTGCTCCAGTGTGGAGCCCCCATGGACTCACCAGTTCGGCCACCAAACCTGCTCCAGCATGGGCTAACATCCACTAACAAAGTTACATTTAAATATCAGGCTCCACTGTGGGACCCTCCATGGGCTGCAGGGGAATCTCTGCATCCCTGTGATGCTCCATGGGCTGCAAGGGAATCTCTGCATCCCTGTGATGCTCCATGGGCTGCAGGAGAATCAGCTCCAGGCCCTCATCTTTGTTTTCCACTGATCTGAGTGTCTGCAGAATTGTTTCTTCCCTTCTCACTTCTCTTTCCATCCACAGGTTGTTGTGCAGGTGTTCCTCTTCTTCCTTCTTAAATCCCAGAGGCTGCTCCACCATCCCTGAGGGGCTTGGCCTTGGTCCTTGGAACCACCTAGCATCAGTTCTGTTGGACACAGAGGCAGCTTCACACAGCTGCAAACCCCCACCATCAAAAGCTGGTCAGGGAAACCCAATATACTGAATCAAGAAGGGGAAGGGAAGGGGAGAAGAATTTTTTTTTAATAAGAAGTTTTGCAGTCTTTGTGGCAGTCAGCACTTGGTTGAAGCAAAGAGTTGCAAATACTGATCTAGCTGTGCAAAAAGTCAAGTTGGTCTCATCCAGTCAAAATCATGGCAAATGTCCATGAAAAGTGTAAAAAAAGCTTAGAGCAAGGGATGCTAGGCTTGACAGCACTGAAATAAATGGATGCACACTATTTAGCCACCTTGGAAAACTTGCTTTATTACTCCTCTGCTGCTTGGCTGCCTTTTTCTGACTCTTCTCCAGCACAGATCCTAGGTTCATTTTGAATAAGGTTATATAGAAACCTCCTTTGTCATTCCTGATGACTGATATAGATGACTTTTTCTTTACTGAAAAAAACAGACCTAAGTACTCTTTAACATTTGCATTGTTAGACCTGCTTTTTTTACATCAGCTGGAGGCATTTATTCCTTCAACAAGTTCTTATTCATTTTAAAACTATCTTGAATATGACAAAGACTCTCATTCTCAGTGAAAGCAACTGAGCCCCACAGACTTCAGTAAATCTTCAGTAAATTCTGAATCAGGACAAAATCAGCCCAGTAACTGGTCAGTACCCTTGGGCAAAAACCAGAGTGCTTCTTATCAAAATTATTCTGGGAGCTTATTGGAGAGAATGAAGTTCTGGGTTTTTTAGACAGGAATCTCAACAAAATGCTTTTAAAGTTTTGAAAGGGAAGGAGTGTTGTAACATCAGAATGTGTTGGAGTTTGGGGTCTTTTTGTTGTTGTTTTTTACTTCTTCATCAAATCATAGAATTTTAATGGGTTTAATGAGGTGCTGTGAGGGCACTATTACTGTAGCTATCAGGATATTGTACACCAGCTTGCTCTGCAAATAGCAATTTTCCCTTTTGCTGGTCAAACTCCTCCTTTTCCAGTTGGATGTTGCCTTGATACCAGGCTGTGTGTGTTTGTGCATATGTGTGTGTGTGTGTGTGCAAACGTGATCACAGCAGCTGACAGAAGAGCAGCACCCAGCCAAGTGGAAAATACAATTTTCAGAAGATAAAAACATGCATTCCCAGAGACAACAATCTGTCTAAATAAGTCATCTGTTAAATGTAGTTAGCCAGTAATTGAGCAGTGAAAATGATCAAGATTTCTAGTGGCTCTCATCTGAAGTTTTTCTATGTTCTTTGTTACAATTAAAAATAGATTTCATAAAACTATAAAGTCATTAAAGTTGGAAAAGACCTCCAAATGTGGTCCTTGAATCCAACCTTTGACCAAACACTGCCATGTCAACCCAGGGCTCTCATATCCACCTACCTCTTAAGCAGTTATCACTTTGGATAAATAATTGTATTTCATATAATCTGAACTTTATAAATACGTGAAACATGGAGGACATCCTCACTTTTTAAAGAAGGAGAGGTTTTGGCAGCTTCTGTAGTTCTTTCCAGTACATGAATACACACTCTGGTATATGGTGGGATGAAGAAAGGCACCAAAGTCCCAGTGGACAACAGGAATGGAAGTTACTAAATATAAAAAAAAGAGGTAATAAACTTCTTGCTGACAAAATAAATTAGTATGTGAGCATCCTTGTCCTCCCTCTCAGCTGAGTGTCACGTCCAGTTTCCACATTCTGAAAACTTGAATTAATCTGGTAACAGTATTTACTTATTGACTTTTCTTCTCAATGATTTCTCACTGCATGTTGCTTTTCCTGTACATGGTGAGGCAAAATTCATGCTTTTTAAAATTCCAGTCTTTTTTTTTCAGTCATCAAGTGCTGGGCATCTCTTTTCCCACCATCTGACATATTAGGTGTGGCATTTCCTTTTTTCCAAGAGGCAACCTTAGCCTCTCCAGTTTTCTTTCAGGAAGGGTAACACACTACACCCTGCCCCACAGCCCCCGCTAAATGTGCTGGAGGGCACATTGAGCTTCATGCCTTGGCCTCTGTGATGAGAGCAGGTCTGAACATGTGGAGTGTAAGTATTATTTACAGAGAAAAACATCTTCACATATTTCCCTCTTTAGATAGATAGCAAGGACACACACAGATTTCATTAAGCAAAAATGATCATCTGTTTTCCTAAGCAGTAATCTTCCTTCTCACTTAATAATCGGCCTTTAAGTGAACTAAGAGTGTTTTAATTAAAGGATGCAAACAAATGGTCTGATTTTGAGCTGCTGAGCACCTGGTATTACAAACTGCAGATGGTCTGTCCCTGCTCCCCCGACCTGCTCCTCTGACCCTCATTAAGGGCACACCACAGCACATGATGGCTGTGCAAGGCAGAGTCAGCTCTCACCTTTCCAGACATCATAATGTAAATAACAGCATCATAACCCCTGTCAACAAACTGAAGCTAACCTGGCATCTGCATGGCATAGTTGGAAGTATTTTTGGTAAAGCAGAAAAGCCAAGAACTGTGAGGAATCAGGCTCTAGGTCATCCTGGGACTCAGCACCAGCTGTAAAAGATGGCTCTGATGCCAAACACTCTTCAGCCAGCCCCTTTTCATCTTTCCTGTCCACAAAGGCATTGGGACCCCTCCTATTGCTCTGAGGAGGTTTTGTCCTAGGGCTGAGCCCCCCCAAATCTGTGTGTTACACTGATTCAGTCTCCCTTCACCCCACATGAACCAGTCAGGATATGCACAACAGACAGGTATGCTCATAAGGGAAAGCAAAAGAGTTGAGGGATTTAAAAGCAGGGGGAAATGGTCAGCTAGATCTTCTAAGAGCACAGCAGTAAAAATCAAAAAAGGATGTGCATCCCCTGCAACGCTGAGTTATTGCCCTAATAAATGCCACTGCCAAGGAGGAGCTTCTTGCTCTCAGTGTGACCCTCGAGACTAAACAGCAACTTTTATCCTTGCCTTTCATAAACCCAGTGGGAGGAAATTTTTCTGACAGCAGTATCTGCCACATTAATTTCTTATATCAGTTCAAGCTTTTTTGTCTTCTGTTTGGTGTCTTTGGTTATATTCACACAAATGTGTTCTCTTCCCCACTCCCCAGAAAGCAAATTGCATCCAGGGAGGATCTGACAGAGGGCACAGTTGTATCACAACTGTGAAAACCTCACTAAAACTTTCATTTGTCCCTCACTTACAGCTGATATCAGCAGAGGTAAGGAGGTAATATGAGAGGTAAGGAGGATGAATAGGAGGGAAAAAACTCAGGCATTCCAATCTGGTTAACCTCCAGACCTGCAGTTAGAACCCAAGAAGAGAGGAAAGGCATCTGCAAGCAAACTTCAGCAACCTGATCCACATAAGTGGATGGGAAAGGATGAAAAAGCAGGAAACACCCAAAGCTTCCTAACATTCCTGGAAAGAAACATCCCAGAAAGGAAAAGAGCCTGCAAAGGGATGCCATACAGGAAATACAAATTATCCACCTGATGTATTGCACAAGGGGAATTTAAATTTGATGGAAACTCCCAAAACTCTCAAATGTATCAAGTCTACTCCGTCAAGAGAGGAGAGTTTACAAATTATGGGGGCTTGCAAACAAGCTCGTGTCCGTATTGCACTCCACAACCATGTGAGGCAGAGTCTGAGAAAGAGGAAAGCAACCTGGACTTCACAGATGGATACTGGAATTTCAAACAAGGAGTTAAACTGAGGGTTTACTGCCCTGCTCTTCTCCAATACCAGCTTTACACACTGGTCAGAGACCAGCCACCGTGCAATTTTTTTAATTCTCTTGTTATTTACCATTCAAACAATCCACTATTACCATTTTAGTGTCATAGTGTCTTAGCGCCTGAGTCCAGGATCAAGATTTAAATGCAGCAGGTGTGCAAATTCAGGGCAAAAACACTGTCTCAAAAAACCTTGAGATTTAAGTACATGGGATCTGTGGACATTCTTTCCCAAATAAACCCTGCATGCAGCTGTTTCCAGTTCGATTATCCATTTCTGGGTTTTTTTCTTTTTAATTTCATGCAGAGGATTAAATAACTTTATCAAAACTACTGTAAATATCACTGAAGCAAAATAAAACTTTGCCACCACTTCTTGACTTTCAGTTTGACACTTATTTTTTGAAAGAATTTTAAAACAATCAATAAATACTTTCCATAAGCCCCATGGCTATGTGTACTGCAGAATGACTTGCTGGAGTGACAGATCAGATACTAAAAGCAGAAATGTGTTCAAAAAACCACTTGTAGGCACTCTTTAAAAAAAGATCTCTCAAGGTGGTTAGATACAAAGGCACAGGCAGTGTTTCAAACCTGCATTGCTTCAGCCAGATGAGAGTGTTCCAGGACAAGGATCTCCCTGTACTGCCCAGGTCTCCCACTCTTTTCCTAAGTACCCACTGCCAGCCCTCCTCAGAGAGAAGACAATGGACTCAGAAAGAATTTGTGCCTGCCCCAGCATGACCATTCCTGTGTAAGACAATGACAAAAAATTGGCTCAGAAAAATAAGCTTTAAATTGCTGTCTGATAAGATCAAAACAGAAAAGCCCCTTGCTACCATCAAATCTATTTCTGTGAGGCACAGCATCTGAACAAGATGTCACTACACTGAGCAGGGCACAGTATGAGGATGAGCCACAGTTTGAAACCAATACAGCACACAAAATAACAACGAGCAAACTCTTAGCAAACACCACAGGAAGCAAGAGGTGCTAAGGAGATATTTGAAGGAGATGGAGAGACTGCTTGCTCTCACTGTGACATCCAGTGCCCTTGCATATTGTTTTGGGAATTACTAGAGAGTTTCTGCCACCATCAATGTCACTCAGGCAGTTTTTCCTAAGAGAAAATATATTTTAAAGGTTTACAGACACAGCAGAAAAATAATATACTAAATTGTCAGTTCTTGAGAGGCACTTTCACATTCCTGCTGGACTGAGTGTAATGGCATCAATCTAACACTAGATGCAGACTACAGTGCAGAGATTATTCATAAACAGTTGACTTACTGGTCAGGAGCAATGCACAGAGCAGGCATGTTTTGCTATTATTTCTGCCATTTCTAAGGTCACTTGTGGTAAAATACATTAATTCAAACAATAACCAGTGATGCATCCTCCTGAGAGAGAAGACTGTATTAGTGCCAATACCTGCAGAAGGAAAAACAGTGTTCAGCTCTTATAAAACTGGAACTTAAAAAGCCTGCAGAAGACAGGTCCTAATCAGGAAGTTCAGCACTTGACAGGCACTAAATGAAACTGCATCTAATTGGACTGATGAAGCTACAATGTGGCTGTGTGATGCAGGTAGTTATTAGAACTTCGTTCTTTAAAGGCTTTGCTTTTGTTAATAAATATTAGGAATTACCTTCGTATTTTCAACTCTTTTAAACTTTTGTGGAATAAATATTTGCAATGGGATGTAGGGGCTGGTTTCACTGAAACACATTTTGTGTTTGCTTCAGAAACAAAAACTCGTATAAATAGAGGTCCAAGCAAACAAAAAACATCACGAGCTAAAGGAAAGGGCACTGAAAAGCGCTCTGGATTACTTAGCACCAAGGTAAAATGCACACCATGGAAGGGAACTGCAAACAGCATGCAAAGAGGAGCTCAAAGCACTGCCTGCAAACAGGTTGTCTCTGTGGCACTCAGCCCTCTCGGGTGACGGGCTGGAAACAACCACTGAGAGCCGCTGAGTGCCGAGAAAAGAGAGGGAGGGAGGGAGGAGGCACCGAGTAAGGGTGCGAGTGCAGGTGGGTGCTGAAGAGCTGGGGCTCAGCCCAGGGACAGCAGGTCACAACTCCCAGGCGTGTCTGAGCTCCTCGGCAAGGTATCACCCGCTGCAGGTTTGCAGAAAAACCGAGCACATGCTCGTCCACCTCTGCACCCTGGCACCCCTTCCCCGCAGCCCGTAACATTTGGGAGCAGGTTAAAGCCTCACCCACGAGCACGCACTTGTGAAGATCCCAAATCCCACACAAGTCGGGCGCTTGAAACAGACCTTCCACTTCATCCCCGCTCCAGGCAGCAGCCTTCCCCCAAATTTAGGATACACCAGCCCTGGAGCCGGCACAAGCGCAGGGTCCGCGGCCAGCATCGCACCGGGGCTGCAGGTGGGCGCATCCCGGGAATCACACCGGGCATCCCATCCCGCTGGGTATCCCACCCTGCCAGGCATCCCATCACACCGGGCATCCCATCCGGCTGGGTATCCCATCCTGCCGGGCATCACACCGGGTATCACACCGGGCATCCCATCACACCGGGTATCCTGCCGGGCATCACACTGGGCATCCCATCACACCGGGTATCCCATCCCGCCAGGCATCCTGCCGGGCATCACACCGGGGTATCACACCGGCTATCCCATCCCGCCAGACATCCTGCCGGGCATCACTCCGGGTATCACACCGGGTATCCCATCCCGCCAGGCATCCTGCCGGGCATCACTCCGGGTATCACACCGGGTATCCCATCCCGCCGGGTATCCCATCCCGCCGGGAATCACACCAGGCATCACACCGGGTATCACACCGGCTATCCCATCCCGCCGGGTATCCCATCACACCGGCTATCCCATCCCGCCGGTATCCCATCACACCAGGTATCTCATCCCGCCGGGAATCACACCGGGCATCACACCGGCTATCCCATCCCGCCGGGTATCCCATCACACCGGCTATCCCATCACACCGGGTATCCCATCCCGCCAGGCATCCTGCCGGGCATCACTCCGGGTATCACACCGGGTATCCCATCCCGCCGGGTATCCCATCACACCGGCTATCCCATCACACCGGCTATCCCATCCCTCCGGGCACGCTGCCAGCTCGCCCCCGGCCCCGCCCGCTCGCCCCCGGCCCCGCAGGTCGCTCGGAGCCGGCGCGGCCGCAGCGCGGTGCCGGGAGCGCTCGGGGCGGCGCCGGGGCTTTCCCCGCCGGCCGCCGCTTCCCCGCCCCTCCCCGCCTTCTCCCGTTTTCATTTTTGGCGGGGGCAGCGCCGGCTGAGGAGGGAAGCGCTTGGCTCTCCGCGACCGGCTGCGGTGCGGATGCGTATGGAGGAATCCTCGTGAAAACGGCGCCCGACGTTTTTCCCCCCTCCCAAAAAAACCCAAACAAACCACCCACTTGGATAATTAAAACGGTAAATCTAGCTAACTTTTCATTTTCTTGCTTGCCGTGTGCTTATGTATGTAGATATATATTATTTATCTGGCTTCATTTCGTCATCCTTTGGTTTTTGTTAATTATCTCATTTTGTGCTGCCGGAGAACTTGAAATATTGGGGTTGGAAAGAGAGGAGGACTCCGTTTCTGTCTTTTCCTAAAGTTGGACTGAGGAATGAAAACGTTCCTAGTTTATACCAGCCCTGTGAATATGTTTACTTGCTTTACCAACCTGAACGTAGGTGAGATTTCCTGTGGCAGCGTTCTCTTGAGTTTGCTTTTCCTTTAATTTCTGCCGATAATACAGCAAAGATGTGTGTGTGCTACACACACGGTCCTGTAGGCTGATGGATTTTGTATGCTGGCATTCCCAGCTGAGATTCCAACTAGGCTTTGAATCTCTTTAGTTTATGATGTTAACAAGTGAACTGTCTTCTGTTTTCATCCCAATTTAACTTGTGGATTCTGACAAGAGACCATCTAACCCAAATCAAATAGTGTTTTTTAGCCCTGTAATTATTTAGTTGCCTTTTCAGGGATAGAAGCATGCTCTTGCTTGTACAGGTCATGCAATTTGTACAGCTTCATAATCCAGAGGGCTTTAGTTTGGGAGGAAATTCATTTTATACTGTCCCTGTATTGGTTGGATGCTTTATGAGACTGTACATTATGAAAACCAACTTTAGGAAATTATATGTCTTCCTTTGCTTTTTTAGGTATTATAATTTCAGATACTTATGCTTGCTACTATAAGATATTCTTCTTCTTGGAATGTTAATCCAGCAGATATTTACCCGAGGAAATAAAATTAAGAGGTTAGTTTAAAAAAAAAAGGAATGTATACATGGAGAAAAGACTGTCTTATTTTCATCAAATAAGAGAAAATGAGAGCATCAGTTACATAGTTGGTAAAAATTACTGACCTGAACAAGTCTGAATTAGGAAAACTTAGCTCAGGGTACACTCTGTTGCTCTTCATTGATTTTGTTTCTTTCCTGTCTGAGAAATCAACCATGTATTGATCTACCTACCCATACATGAGCATATTCACCTGCACAGGCACATACCTGATATTGTCCAAGTGCAGGAATTGTGAGTTGAGGTTTTGAGCCACAGAGGACTACAAACAATGCAGGGGAAAGGAAAAAGGAGGAGGGATTTACAATATTTGCTGTTGGGCACATATTTTAGGGACCTTACCTTGGAAATGAGTCTCAGTAGTCAAAGAAGAGAGGCAGGACCTCACGTGCAATTGGCACAGCTTCTGCTGCCTGCTGTGATTATAGATGTATTAAAATTAATCTTTGAAAAGCTTATGTTCATCCATCATTTACCTTGTTAGTGTTAAAAATGGGATAAAACATGCATTTCCTGGTTAATTTGGTCTGCTAAATTCTAAGATTTGTTGACCCAAGAGACAAATACTTTGCTTAGGGGCTGAAAAATTACTTTTGTTTATGATCATACAAACTTCTGTGTGCTGATGCTGCATGCTTCACTTCTTGCAGTGTTACATGAAACAGGAACATGGAATTAGGAGTAGGTTTTTCTCCTACACACAGGACTTTAAGGGGTTAAGTGATTGGTCAGCAGCCCTGCTCAGAGCATCAGTAACTCCAAGGATTATTACTTTCTGAACACTTGGAAAGGTACAGCCTTTGCCTCAGCTTGTTTCAAGGTACTGTATACTTACTCTTACCACCTGCTCTTGGTACCCCAGCCTCTTCACAATTACCCTCTCTCTTTGATGGGATTTCTGCAAAGTCCAGATTTCCACCAAGCCTGTCATGAATATCTGCACGTTCCTTCTTTTTGATTGTGGAGACTGAAGCCCTTGGATTGTTAAAGGAGGGGGAAAGGTAATCAGCTCCAAGCCATTGTGAAAAGTTAATACAATATATAAAATAGGATTTCTGACTTACCTAGAAGTCTGCTTTTTAGAGAGGAGTTAATCTTTGCCTTTGTTGTTTTGAAGTTCCATTGTAATTACTATTATTATTCCCAGAAGTTTTGGACTCTGCAGCTCTCAGTGAAACCTGCACATACGCAAGTTTCTTTGCATGTTTCCTCCTCCTTCCTTCTCTGAGAGCTCCAAGTTGCCTGTTTTTTCATCCAGGCAGCAAATGAAAGGGCTGAACAGAATAAACTCAGGCAGGAGGCACTCACTGCATGTAGAATCTGACTTCTCAGCACCGAGGCTCCTCTTGAGCTTGGGTTACAGGACATCTCTCAGGTTCTCACATCATTTTGTGCTAATTCCACATCTGAGGGTGATACACCACTGTACTAGTGTGTGAGAGAGCATAAGTGATTAAAATTCAGATATTTTAAATGACTTACTGATGCACAGCTGTTAAAAGTGACAACTGAATTTATCTGATCTGAAAGAGCAACACCTTTTTGCCCCAGTTTTCTCTAAGGTATTTACTGGAAAAAAGCCTTATATGCTGCCAGATTCAGTGTTTTGCCCTACTATTAATCCTTCACCCAGAAACTGGGGGGAAAAAGGCACAGCTTCAAAATGCATGAAAAACTGGCTTTAAGACAGCTTCAGCAGTTGAAATCAGTTTTTATACCTTTGTCTTTTAAATGACTAATCTCTGTCTGTGGGTGTCCATTTAACCTGTGATACAACTTTAGAAAGTGCTGGAGGCAATTTGTGCTATAGGATCAGAAGTGATTAACATTGGGTACATATATACATAAAGCATTTCAGTGTGCATCTTTTGGCTTTGGATGTCTTTCTCTTGTTTTTTAATGTCATATTCTCATCTGCAGGGTAATTTATGAGCACAAGCAAAGGTTATAGACTCCCCAATTCAAGCTTCAAACTGTTATGGCATTTCTGTAGAAATGCTCATTTTCTTTGTCATACCATTTAGCAGAAAGGATCAATGTGATCCATTATCCTGCATGAAAAAAAAAAAAGTGGTTCTATCAAAAATGTGTCCCCTGGTTGTATTTTTTGTAAACTAATTATACATGTCAGACATAATGTTGCCCTCTGCTATTACATTACGTTTCCAAATGTAATAAAGTTGGGCAAGTTTCAATGCCTGAAAAAAACAAAGTATTTTTTCCATTGACATTTGATGTCCATGGTTGGAGATTTGCTCCTGGCAGAGAAACAAGTCCTTCTGCCTATATAATTCACATTTTAATTAAAACCAGGGCACATTTTAAAAAAATGTTGGGAGTGTATATTATATATATTGAATTTCAAGTGTTATTTTCTTGATGGTTCATCTTACAAATTAATGCTGGAGTAAGAGAATAGAATTGGAGGCCATTTCCTCCACATTCTCTTTTAGGTCCTCAGTTCTGCAGTTACTGGAGGAAGAAAAGCACATGGGAGTACGGTGAAATATGCAGACCTAAACATCCTAAGAATTGACTAAACACTTTTGAGTTTGCCTTACCTGCAGCAGGAGTGTGTCACATGGTAATTTGGGAAGCTTGCTTGGAAATGGAAGAGTTATCAAACTGGGTTTGCCTCCAACAGCTGTGCCTCTGCAGGTTTGCTACAGGGGAGAGGTCAAAAGCCCAAAACTAAAAGCAGCATGGCTAATTTTAAATAGGATTGCTCTGCCATGATGCATCAGCTCAGCACTACAAAAAGATCAACCTAAAGACTCCCACATCATCGGCTCCTCTGAAAAATGGGAGGAGTGGAAAAGCTCTATCAGTATACAAGAAAAGTAGCCTTGTTGACTGTGTTTAAGTATTGTTTCTTCTTATCAAAATGCAAGATGAGCTTTGAAAGTTTTGAGTGGCAAGCCCCCCCAAATTTAAGATGAGGCTTCTCAAAGTGAAAAAATGGCTGCCTAAGTTATTTCTTTCATTTGTTCCTACAATCTTGTGCCTAATTCATTGTATTTTGTAAGAAACCATTACTCCACTATGTTAAATGGCAGTGTTACCTTTTCAGGCTTTGACTGGACTGGATTTGTGATGATTGTGGAAAATAGAATGGTTTGATGGCGAAAACATCCAAAAGGAATCAGTCAATCAGCTAGCTCATGCACAAACACAGCAGTTATGCCCTAAGTGCCTGATTGTTAAAAAGTCGTTCTCTGCCACAGGGAACATTGGATTGCAGAGTGACAATCCTGCTATTGAGCTGTCTGTGAGGTGCAAAGAGGGGCCAAGGTGATTTAGCTGCCTACTTGCATAAATAAGTAGGTGTCTGTGCTTACATATGTACACAAACACACAGAACAGGTCCATGGAGGCCAGTACAGAACCCATGTGAATGTACAAAAGGTTGTGGTGAATTGTGAAGCAACACTGGGATGATGACTTGCTGGAGAAAGAGGAAAGGAAAGCAGAAATGAAAACTAGGAATCACAGAAATATCTCATGTAGTACATAGATCTTTGACATGGGTGAGAAGGGTTGGAAGTGGCTGCCTCACCCAGAAATGCTTATGCAGTAATGAGAGGGGATTATAATTTGATGGAATTCAGCCAAAGGTTACTTTGTATCTATTGAAGTGTGGTTTCATTTGGCAGCTTCTCCTGACTTAAGGAGAACTTCCAAACTCTGCTGCTGTAAGTCACAGTCAAAAATATGACAATGTTAGAACACTTTGACCTTCGAAATAGAATGTGAGAGTATTAAATTACTGTACCTGTAACACAGTCGTGTCTGCAATAACAATTACAGGCAAAACGACAAGAGTCAGAATTCACTTCCCTCTTTTTCTCAGCAGTGGAAATAAAAGTCAATTTTAGTCAAGTTTGATGATTCCTTTTCCTTTCTTCCTAGAGCTGTGTGTAGTTGGTTCCTCCAGCAGCTGAGTGAGCAGAGCAGGACAGTTGGCTTGGGTCTTTTCATGGACTGGAATGCCAAATGTTCCTGCTTACTGTTCCCTCCCTCTGTCAGAGGACACGCTGTTCAGTGAATCACTCTTATGGCCAGCAGCAGAACATGACTTCAGCATCACCTTGCATCCTCTGTCCTCCCAGTCCTGCTGTTTTTCTTGCCTCACAGCAATTAGGTTTCAGGCAGCCCATCCGTCCTCATCCTCCGCTGTTTGACTTTCCTGGGTTTTGACTTGCTGGATTGCTGCTGATTGCACTCATGGAAGCACTGACACTGCCCTGCCTGGAAAACTTCCTGTGTGGGCAGCAGTAATCCTTTGGGCTGTTGTTCCTGACTGAATCCAGAAGCCACTGAGCATGACACTTACTGGAGGGTGGCTGTAAGACATCAAAACAAGCATTTTCCAGTTTTAAGTGCAGATGATTTGTTTGTATTATAACCACATTAGTTAGTCTCTAGATGCATACATTTGGGCCATAATTGGATCTTTCACTGTGTAAGAGTGATCCTTCCTCTAGGAGCAAAGAAACACATTATTTTTTTTTCTACCTAGTACTGTTGATTTGATAGCTTTAAATCCATCCAGTTTATTTGTATTAAGCCTAAGATTATCTCTAAATTTAATATGGGGAGGGAGGGGAGGGAAGTAGCTATCAATACTCATTTTCTTATCCTTAGCTTTGTGCTAGATTATATTCTGTCTTGGAGAAACCACTGCAGTAGGCAGTGGTGGAGCCCACAGAGTACAAGTTTGCCACCTCACTGTGATGACTGTGGCTCACTGAGTCACTGAGGAGAAGGGGGTGCTCTGAAACCAGCAGAGACAACTGAAACAGGGATGTCTGTGATCAAAATACGATCCCTGAGAGAGATTCCAGGCCATGATGTGTGGGTAACTCAACCACTAAAGGATGCAAGCTAACTTGGACCACATCAGTATTATTTAGAGATGCAGCCCAGTCAGTTATCAGAGTATCTGCCTCTAATTTGTGTTACAATAAATCCTGGTAAATACAGCACAAGCTTTTAACAGTGCCACAGACACAAAGCAATAAACGTGTGTTGGGTGAAAATACTAGGAGGATGTACCATTGTCTGGAAAGCTTTAATCAAAAATAGCTCATTATAACAACTATTGTCATGTTATAAACCTTACACCACTTGTGATTGTTTAGGAGACTCTCCTGGGTACCCTGAAGTGTTTTAATTAATAGTTTGATAAAAATTAGCATTTAATTATTCATTAACAGTTGAGCTGAGCGAATAACCTGTAAAGTTGGTAAGCGTGCAGGTGATGAAAGGTTGGGGAGGAAAGGAAATGGATGGAACAACTCAGAATTACAGACTGTCTTAAAAAATGCAGCTGAATAGAACCAGTGTCAGGGATGCTTCACATCCTGAACCTAGGCATGTGGGGAAGAGAGGGAGCAGGGCTGCTTTGCAAGGGGGACATGCTGGGATCCAAGGTGACCCCAGCACAGGCACTCCTCACAGAGGGGACACAGCCAAGCACAGGCAGGCAGAGCCAGGTGCCCATAATGGGACCAGTGACAGCCCCAGAACAGGGAGGGAATGAGCCAGGGGCTACCCAAGGTAGCAGCCAGGAGCAAAAAATGACAGCCATTATTTAGTGACACAGAAAAAAATTCAAATGTACCAGAGAAAACAAGCAAATAATATAATTATCCTCTCAAGAAAACAGGAAAGTTCAAACTTTGGAAGTCTAATAGCATTGTGGTATCTGTAAAAGATGCATTTAAGGCTGTTGATTTCTTTCCTAGGGAAATGACTTCCATTTTGTCCTAACACTTGTATCTACATAAACAATCTTCTGTATTGGGCTTGCCCAACATAATGGCATCATTACCATCTCTTCTGCACAAAGAATTTTTACATTAGGGTCATAAATCAAGCTCCTTCTCACTCTGCCTTTTACTGAAGGCTTTTAATTTTTTTCTTCCAGTCAAGTCTCACTCTTCTCAAAGACTATACTGTAGGTCTTATAATGAAATTACCTGAAGAAGATTGACAGTTGCCAGTGGCAAAAGAGGCCCCTGCTGTTTTGTAAAAGGCAAAATGTGTTTCTTTTCATCTAGACCAAAGCCCTGTGTGATTATGGGGCTTTTTTGTTTGTTTGTTTTTTTAATTAATATTTTAGGATGTTTATATCTTGAATAAACAACCATTTGCTATTAATAATAAGGATCTGTGTCTACACTGTCACTTATCTGGTTTGCTGTTAAATCCCCATCTCCTGATCATCAAAACTGTATCATTTTGAGTTTGTTTGGACCCTGTTATGCAGAAAACCAATCAGTTCCTTTCAAGACAAAAGCCAGATATGGATTTAGAGGTGATTTGTTGAGGAGACCATTTCAGATAAGCACAACAGCCAGGGCCATGTCCAGACTGGGATCTTTCTGTGCTGCATAGTGTTTTCCAGCACACTTCCAACAGATCTTCTGCTCTCAGGGGCTCACAAACCTTTGTGCCATGTCCAAAGGTGTGCAATTTATCCCCCCTTTGATATCAGGCTATCAAACTACCAATCCACTAATTGAGCCCTTACATCACCTTAGGTCTTTTGAACCATAAAACCACTGAAAAACAGTGATGATGTCTTTCAGCCACACAGCCCTGTGTTACAGGCCACACAGTGTGGGCACAGCTGTTTATTCACACTGCTCTGGGTGGAGTTGACAGGAATATTGTGGGCACCAGCCCCACTTCAGCTAGGGAGCAGGAAACTCAGCAGAGACATCTTTTTCTGTTTGTTCCAGAGATTTATGATTCAGGATTAAGCTCTTTGTTTGCATTTCAGATTTTGTCAATGGCCTAGAGACAGCCTAAGATTTCTCCTTGGGAAAAGCAGATCAGGCTCTCCTCAGCCCAGGGCAAGACAGTTACCACTGGACAGATGACAAAACGAAACAGCAACATGAGCAGCCCAGGATGCATCCATTAGTTTTTGGCACAGAAGTCAGTGGTGCTTTGAGCTCTCTGTAAAGACACATCTGACCTACAAAATAGCTATATTTGGATCCAGCTGCCAAAGAAAGACAGGTAAAGAGGCCATTAAGTGTGGAGCCTGCTCGTGACTGTGTGCAGTGGCAGCCAGCCCCTGTAAGTGTTGGACCATCCAGATCCCCTCGTAACAACAAAGAACAGGAGCCCTACAAATGCTGTCACTTCAGTCCCTCGTGAACAACAGCCTGGGCTTTGGGTGTATATAGTATTGGGACACAGTGTGCTATTCACAAATCCACTGTAGTCACTCAAAAGCCAGGAGTGTCATCTGCACTTAGATACATGATCTTTAATCACCTGCAACAGTGCTGGGTGTACATCTTGTTTTTAAGATGACCTATGAAGCTGTCAGCTGTAGCTGCTTGACCTATAACAGATAATGGCATCAGGAGGAACAAGCACTAAAATGAAAAATAGCTTTCCTTGCTTTGCCTAACATCCATCTGACACTCCTAAAAGCACAACTGCCCACAGAGAGAAAGTTCACTACAAAGGTGCACCTCAATCACCTCTTTCTAGTGGCTTATGTTTCTTCTCTCATTTCTCTGGTAACAAGTTAAGTCTGCTCCTCATTAGTCCTATCCTTGATCTTGTGCTGAAATCATTCATTGGCTGTCCTGGTAGTTTGTTAGACCAATGGCACTCATTTCTTGTTGCATACAGCTAAACATAAGAAATAAGCAAACCGCATTTTGTCATTTCAGTAATTTCAATCTACAAAATCTCCCAAACAGAACAAAAAAAACGGGTGCTTAGATGCACTGAAACGTCATCTGGTTTTTAGTATTAAGAAGCTAAATTTAGAAAAGGTACCAGAAAAGTGTGAAAAGTATTATTTAGGCAGCCAGGCATTAGATGTACAGTGAGATTCTTTGGAGTTTTTTTAGATATTATCTTTCAGAAGCAGCTGCTGTCTCAATGGCACACATCACTGCTTGCATGAAAGATTTCTGTTGAAAGCATGATTTCAGAAAAGCAGTCATTAATTTCAAAAAGTGTATAAAGTGTGTCAATAGTTAATGACAAATTCTCAATGTAGCAATGATTTAATCTCTAAAAAAGAAGAGGATAAAAAATACATCTTGGACATTTTCAGGGTTATATGGTTAAACTAGAGAGTTTTTGTCAACACATTCTGCCTAAAGCTTCAAAATATTTCTTGTGTTCTGAAGAGCTGAAGAACCACTGTAACTGATATAGGAAATAATAACTTTAGTGGACCATATATCAACCAAAATGATGTCATTTAAAGAAGTAAAATTATTTGTGGATACACTCAATATTTTCCTGCCAGAACAAACCTTAACCAAACATTGTTGAGCACAGAGCTAGGGTTTTTTAACAATCCTGATACAGCAATAAAGGAAGATAGTTGCTAGAGGATGGCAGTATTTCTGTTTCCCTAATAGCTCAGTAATTGGAAAGCACAGTCCAGACATAACTTCTTGCTCTTTGGGGGTTTTTCATCTTGTTACAGACTTGACCAAGGACCAGTGTCACAGTCTCTTGTTCCTTCTGCTCATTACAGGCTGTTCTCAAACAGGCTTGGAGCAACTGAGCAGCAGCAAGAAGAGCTCTCTAGCCAGCTTTTATGGCAGTCCTGCAGACAGAGGTGCTCTGGTTCAAAGCTCTTTTATCTCCATTTAAGAGGAGGGCCTGAAATGGGCTTAGGTTAGTGCTGTGGGGGCAGTGGGAAGAAAGCAGTGCTTTGTGTTGCAAGGTGAGCAGGCACCCACAACTTTGAACTGCTTTATCCATCCCCAGCACAGGCAGAGCTGACCTCTGCTGGAATCAAAGAGTATAGAAAGTGAATCAAGGAATTTGATCTACATCCACACGAAGAGGAGCACATTCTTGGCAACCTCCTCATTCCTTTTCAGCATGCATTTGCAGAACTTAATCCCATTAAGTTCCTCTTTGTCAAGACCTATTTGTGAAGGCTGGTAGATGCAATTCATGACAAATGAGAAAAAGAACACACCAGAAGAATGGGGTCTTGCAAGAATGGGCTGGGTCTGTTTTATTTGGACATATCCTGAGGCATGGATGGAGAAAAAAGAGGATGGGTCCTGATTCTCTTTGGAAAATGCTTTCCACTGCAGACCCACAGAGATGCTTCTCTCCCTTTAAAGACTTGTGTGGTCTCCACTGCTGCTGTATAACCTGGGTTTTACTGAATGTCCATCCCACTGCAGTCTGTGAGGCTGGAAATGTGACAGTTCCTGTCATGTTACTGATTGACAGGAGAGGCAGACCCCTGCCTATGGATGATATAAGAGGTCAGTGAATTTGCCTCTTATCTCCCCAGATAACTCAGCAATGATGCTGACTGACTTCTCAGATGTGTGCTGAGGACAAAGTGGTGACCCTCTGCAGCTAGCAGGGCCATTTCAACACACCCAATCAGCTGATAACAGTCAAAGGCTTCTTTAGAAATTGCTCGTCTCTGCTCCATTGGAAAATTCACAAGAAAATGCACTTTACAAAATACTGGAAAAGCAGTTTGGCCAGAATTTATCAGGGAAAATACAGAATTCAAATGGACTTAAATGAATAAAGATGACAAAGCAACCATTTTACAGACCTGAAGGCATCAGTCCACTGAAATCTGACTTCCATGTATCAAAGAGGTATGTAACCAAGAAAGAAGGGAGCAGTACATCACTTCTCTCATAAATTTGGAAGGTACCTTGGTGGAAGTGGCACAGAAATCTGGATTGAAATTCAGTGCAACAGCATAGAGCCTAAGTTTAAAAGTTAGGCAGACAGAGAGATGTGCTGAAAATACATATAGGATGAAGCACCATTTACACAGGAAGGAGCACTGGAAACTTCAGGAGCTGCTTTAATTCATCAGAACTTACTTCTCATAGCAGTGTAATTCTGACTTTTTTACTGCCAATTCTTTTCATAAAAGCTGTACTTTTTTTAGTTGTGACCAACTGGTTTATTCCCTTAACTGTTAGTGAGAGAACTACTTATGTAATGACATAATTCAGTGATGCCTTTTCTGCATCTTAATGTGTAGTACACCTGTGACTAAGTGATTTTTACTTTCTCATTTTTTATTGAGACAATATTGTGCAGGCTTCTTTGGCAGGAACCTGACATAAAGCTCTGTCTGCGGAGCCCAAACACATTTACTTTCTGGAAACTCATCTATTTAATCTAGAGATGCATAGATCATTTGAAGAATGATAAAATTACATGGTCAGCCTGAAAATTAAGCCATTTATATGAAGAGGTTTGCTCTTATGCAGCTGTAGATATGAGTCACTGACCTAAAAAGTTAAGGCATTGCAGAGATATTAAGAAAATAAAAATACAAAATTTAATAAATTGGTGAAGTAATAAAAGAAGACAGGAAATAAAAGACTTATTTGTCCTGACTGAAACAAAAATCTTTTTGTGGTAATGAGAACAGATCATATCCCTCATGTTTCCTGTTACAAATCTTCTGGCCCAACACCTGTCAAATGCAACTGCTGGGTGTTCTGCCCTTTGAAGAGCTGTAGCAATCAATGTTCAAGAAGTATTTCTCTTGCTTTCAGTAAAGAAGACTTTGTCACTACTTTGCTTCAGACTCTTTCTGCCTGCAATTGCTGCCAGCTCAGAAACAGCTGAACTGCAAGAAGGAAATATGCAGGAGGGGTGGAGAGGGGCTTGTGGGCAGAACTGTTCTTCTCAGGCACAGCTACCTCCCAGCCAGGAAGAGAAGGTAGTTTTGGTTGAGGATGGAGAGGTGAAAAAAGGGGGTAAAAATACCTTTCTTTCTTTGCATCCTCATCTACCTCTAAAACCTATCCTGAAAGTGAGAATTGCTGTTTCTTCTGTCTCTGTAGTGGAGGGAACCACAGGAGTCTGTTCTCACCTCTCATTTGGTGCCTTTGAGGGTGATCTGTGTCAATCCAAGCTCTCAGACAAGAGCCTCATCTCCAACTTCTACAGGGGAGCAGCTCATACATTGCAATAAACTGGCTTGGAGTCAATTCAATTTAGATCCAAGTGATGATAATGCCTTAAAGGAACTAAAGAGGTGATTCAAAAGATTTTTCTGCCTTCTGGAAGGTTATCCAGCTAGTTACTCTTATCCCTTAGGTTTGTTTGCAAATGTAGATTCCAAGTTACTTCTAAGTACCCCTTGCTCAAGTCACAATGTTTTCTGTGTGCAAGTGCTTGTCTGGTTTTTTACCCCATTTTAGCTGAGTGATTGCAGAGGCCAGTGGGAGGTAGAAGGGTCCTTTTCAGAGCAAAGGTAATACCATAACAAATAAATTGTGAAGATACAAATATTCCTAGTGTGTCTCTGTTTTTCAGATTTAGATTCTCTGTGATAGGGAGGAGGCTGTACCACAGACTGTGACATGGGGCTCTGTGTCTGATTACAGAAGTAAATCCTTATTTAAACAAGTTATCCTGCTGCTAACTTGCTGTTTCTCAGACACAGACACACCACCACCATCCCTTTGTCCTCCTTGTCAGGGACTTAGGAATGTGCTCCATGCCAGCATCTGCTACTGGCTGCAGGGTGCATCTTCCTTAGCAAGAGGCAGGAGCTGGGCTGGACTCTGGGACTGTGCCTGCTTGTGTGGAGTGGGGATACAAAAAAGTCATCTCTGAGGCAGAGGAATCATTCGTGGATTGCAAAAGTCCAGCAAATCTAAGCCAGAAATTCTAGTAAAAGTGGTAATCAGATTGCAAATATACATATTAATATACATATTAAACATGATCCTGAAGAAGCTGCTAAATCAAAATGCAAGAGGATAAACACAGATGATGAGAAAAAGATGGAGTAATTACAAGCCAGAGACTGAAACTTAAGTTCTGCTATATCATCTACTTGTTCTTCCCTCACACCACCCCAGCATTCTTGCTAGACCTTTCTGAATCATACTTGTGATATATTGTCAGTTCAGCAACAGCAGAGCTAGGGATAAGGCACCATCATTAAATCCTCACAGAGACTGTAACAATAAATCAAATTATGTAAGTAATTTTCGTAATTTGAAATTACTTGTCTTTTATACAGTCAGAATCAATCTAGGCTATTAGCAACTACTTTGGAGTATTTTTGGACATAGCTTATGAATGCTCCAGGGGAAGGCAGCAAGCCATTTTTGTAAGCAGGTTTGTAATACCAAGACTTGCACTGGGAAACCTGACAGTCAGAAAAGGGTAAGCAGGAATCAGGGAGCTGGTTTGAGAAGGGAAGAAGGGCAGAGAGCACATGGAAGGGCTTTCCACCCTGTGAGCCCTTCCCACAGCTCTCAGAGTCACTGCTGGCTCGCAGCTCAGAGGGTTTGGGTTTAACTTCATCCTCTGCCAAAATGTGTGACCTTGGTGTCACACCATTTCATCTGCCTGCATCTCCCTGTCCTGACTCATAAAGCCAAGTGAGGAACATTCCCCTGATGAATAAAGAACTGGGAATAAAAACTTCATTGAACAGTAAAGGGCACTTGAGCGCTGTGAGGATGAGCCATCGCTTACACTGACAGATCTCCTGTGAGGAGCTTCCCTGCAGCTTCAAGTCAGGGTTACTCAGTCTGTTCTTTTGGTATGGCAACAGGCAAAATACCTGCAAATAAGTTTTAAGCAGGACATGCAGCTCATAAGAGATGTGCCTCTGACTTTCTCTATAGCCAGCCATAAGTTTAAAGGATGAGAATTCACAAGAGGTGGTTTGGCCTTACAGCGCTCCCCTCCCACCAAGCTGACAGAAGGCTTTCACAGCTGGCTCTGCAGACCTTCACAAGACCTTTCCATCATCTCTGCAAGCAGCAATGGCAGCTGAACATTGATTTTCAATGTGGCTCTTCATCACTGAGACACTGACACTTTAATTATCAGGAGGCCCTGCACAGGTTGGAATTAGAAAACAATTATGAGTACTTGTATCATAGAGCTTAGTACAGCAACTCCCAAAAAGTTATCTCTGCACTCACACTTTTGAAGCTTGCTTGCTGTAGTTTTTGTTCTTACAAAAGTTTTCAGTCCTTCTGTTCCCTCACACTGATTCTCTAATGTCTAATAATATGTTGAACACATGCTGTGGCCTTTCCATTCAGAGGGGCTTGCCTTGTATCTGCTTGTTTTCATCAAAGGCAAAGGGACTCTTGATCTCTCTGCAAGTTTAGTTGAAACTGGGCAATGAGTTCAAAAGGAGCTCATGGGGACTGACAATGGCACAATCTCGTAAGTGTAATTTCCCAAGGAAGCTGGATTAAAAGGAAGCATCTGGCTATGCGGTAGGCTAATTCAAACCTTCCTCTCTGCCAGGTAAAAAAAAAAAAAGTGAAAAAATAAATTTTTACATAATGTTTACTAGCTGAGTTTCAGTCAGAAGGAAACTGACTCCCCAGATTTTTTTTTTCCTCATTAATGGGTCTAGAAGAAGGGCATGTTTATATCTTTGGACATAACTAGAAGAAATTCATCTTTTAAAATTCCATCTTCTATTAATTACAGGCAATTTGCTTTGTCAGGGGTTTCCACGGCATGGTGTCTCCTTTGAAATAATTACAAAATAATTCTCTCTTTAAGGTTGTTTTGAGCAACATTATGGAAGTCTCCCATAGCCTGGTTTCCTACTGGAATTTTTATACTTCTTGATTATAGACTGTGTTCCCATGACAATTCCTGTGCTCATGCATCCCAGAATTAGCTCCTAACACGTTCCAGCCTGATGGTACATTAAGCCCACTCATGCTCTGCAAACTACATGTACGCTCCAGGCTCTGAATATGTGGGGTGAGGAAGGTCTCTAATTTGGTATTAAGGCTATGGGATTTAAATATGGGAGAAGGGATGGACAGAAGGTAGTGAGGGAAGTAAAAGATGCCCAGGTTTATTCCTTTTAAATTTCTTTTTAACAGAAATGCCTCATGTCTGCAGGCTAAGAAGGGTATGTAAGAGTAGTAAGTATAAACTTCTGGTGAAATGAAACACTTGCTTGAAAATGACATCACTTTCACTTCAGAGTCAGCTGACACAGAAAGCAGTTCTGTGTTTTGAGTTAACTTTCCTGCAGCTTTCCTTCACAGAGCCCTCAGTTTACCTGCAAGCTCCCTGTTTCCACGAGTGACATTCCCACTTCAAACACCGCAGCATTCCAGCAGCAGAACTGCACCCCTTCCTAGAGATCTCATCTTAGTCCAAACCTGAGGAATCCTAGTAAAGACCTTCTCAAAAGGAACAGCTCTGTGCTCAATCCTGGCTGCCAGAGCAGTGCCAGAGCTGATGGTCACATCCAGCAGTGCCAGGAGCCAAGGAGGGAACACCTGGATACTCCACCACTGCAAGAAAAGTCAAGGTCCATTGACAAAAAAGGCTCCCAGTAGGTGATGTTTTGGCTCCAAGTAGCACTGATGGATTATTAGGAAGATCCCTTTTGCATTCCCATGTTTTGTGGACAGCATTAATGTTTTTCAGCCCAAAGGCACAATGAATTCTAGCCAGGACTCCTGATGGATCTTCATTGACATCTTCAACCACTAAAGCTACTGAGAGAGCTGACTCTTTCCCCAGCAGTTGCAGTTTACACATTAAAGCTGTTCTGAGGCTTTCTGGATGTTTTTGCCCCCAGCCTGTTCTCAAGAAGCTCTCCAGACTGGAGAAGCAAAACTCTTCAACATGTTTCCATCTGAGAACAGCCTACCATCTCACCATCTGTCACAACAGCACTTTCTAACATTTTCTCTCCCTCTTGGTGCTTCTTATGCCTCTTCAAAGTTTGCCCTCTGGCATTCTCCAAATGGCACAGCAGTGTTCAGCAGTGTTGGGACACCTGCATTTGTGGAGTATCAAAAAGTCTCCTCCCTCCCAGACTTTTCTTGCTCAGTATGATGGTACCACGAGGGTTAAAAAAAACCCCAAAGCTTGTTATAATGCAAGCATGGTTACCAAGATGTCAGGTATAGGAGAAAATGCAATTGAGATTGTAGTTTGCTTTACAGTTTGAATGATGCTCTGAGCTTTCAGCTACCTTTTACTTGTACAAGATACATTACTCAAACTAAGATATGTAAAGATGCCTACAGATTTTAAGATACTCAGTTTGCATTAATCACAGTCTCACACTATTAATGATTTGAATTCAGAAACAATTGTGCAAAACATCTGATTTTTTGCTAAGCAATTTGCTCAGACCTTCAATGACCTAAACCCAAATTTCAAGGATGATACATTCAAAGACAAGAGTGTCTCTGAGGGGTCACCTATAAAAGTAGCATTGACCTCTCATCCTCACAGAACCTCAGTGAGAAGCTCTCCACAGAATAATTGCTGTCTACTCCACCAGCTGCCATCACCTTCTATTCCTTGTGATAAATCTCCAGACCAGATCTGTCCCCCACCTCAGGGGCAGCCCATAGAGTTGCACCAGGAGGTTACTACTGATTTCTTCAAATCTCATCCATTTTCCAAAATTCAAAGCCATATAGACACCCTCCCAGTCCCTGTACCAGTGCTGGTCTCCAGGCTGAGCCCAGGAGGAGACCATAGGAGGGAAATTCCAGAAGTGAGGGAAAAACATTGCATTAGTGTTGCTATGGAGATGAAAATTAGCACAATAACTATTGTGCTCTGTTTCAAAGCTTCCCAGTCTTCAGTTTTAACTCCTTCACCTACTCTACCACTGTTTCAGTTCTGTCCCAGCAACATTCCAGCACACCTGACAGATTTCTGGGCCAGGAACTGGAAAGAGAATGGCAGAACACTTAAAGAACCTGAAGTCTGGGCATGGACCAGAAAAGGAGGAGAAAAAAGTGAGGGAAGGCCTTGTAGAAGGAGAGGATAAAATGAAATCAGGGAAAAGAGAAAAAAATTAGGGGGAAAAAAAGAGAGATAATTGTAAGAGGCAGGGGTATGGAAAAATTTCTTTTGAAGATAGTGCAGGAATAAAATTGGAAAATACTTTGGTACCATATGGTCACCCCCTACCATTCCTCAATAAAGCCCTGTCCCTCACAGAGAGCAATGCACAGGCTGTGCACACTCAGCAGTGAATACTGAGATTTCCTTCCAGGATGCAACAGCCTCTCACTTTTCTTCAGCACAGAGAGGAAAAGCAAAGCTTCTAGGAAAGAAGTATAACATCATGCTTTTCTACTTGGAGAAAGAGCAAAAGCCAGAATTAATTTGATCATTTTAAAATTTTCCATATCCACATGGTTACACTGAATTAGGTGGTTGTGCCATTTCTGATAGGGCTTATGTTTCAGTTCCCTAAAGCTTGCACTTCTTATGGATGAGTTGCTGTTGACCTGAGTTCAATCCTTGTCATAAAATCGCTTGGGCTGTAAAAGTAATTCCCTGCCCTTCTTCAGAAACACTGGAAAAGCGTTCAGGGAGGGTAATAGAGATTCAGTGGAGCTTGTAGATGAAAATTAGGAAGACGAGGCACTTAGGATCAACTAGGCTTCACAACTACTCACAGGGGCACCAGAGGCAGCATCACCAGCTGTGTAAAGTGTCTCTGAACACACCTTTCACCCATGGAAAATGTCTGCTTGCTGCTGCAGCCTTTCTGCAAAACCCAGTGAACAAGTCTTGCTCTGTTACCTCTGGCTCTGCAGCAAGCACCACCTTTGTTCTTCCACTCTTCCAAAATCTCATTCCTTTCCAGCCACTGAGGGTACAGCTGAAATTTTATTTTGCCCACCCAGCAAGAGACACCACCAACCAGCTGATGAGCAGAGATAGAATATGTCTCCCAAGAGAACAGCAGGATGCAGCAGGGCTGCAGTCACAGGGAAAGGGGAGTTGCAAAAAGGGTCCAAAATGTGGCTGGTGGATATTGACAGTATATACCCTCATCCCATATCACATCCATTCCTAAAAATGAATACTGATTTCCTAAGCCCAGAAACTGAGTGATTGGAAGTCCGTTTGGTGCAGGCAGAGCTCACAAAAACTATTCCTTGGACTTTCTCCTCCTTTCTCCTCCTTTCCACAACTGGAAAATGGGCATGGTTTGCAAAAGACACATGAATGATACAGAAGATTTTTGACTCTATGTTGGTCTCCAGTCCCAGTATTCCCACAACTTTCTAACCACCCTTTGAGGGGGAAAAAATGCCCACAATAAATTGTCTTCAGCCCTTCAATATGAGAGAGACTAACCAACCACGAGACTAATTTTTTTGGGCTGCTGTGGTGTCAGAAATGCACTGCAGCACAGATTTAAAAGGGTAGTGAGGAATGACCAATCTTGGCTATTAGCAGCTGTGCAAAAAACTTCAAATAAAACCATAATTTCTTGAAACTTGCATTGTAGGCAAACCTTCAAAAGCAGGGAGATTAATGTTTTCCCTTCCAGAGTTTAAAGAGGAGGAAAAGCCTTCACTCATTTATTGATTTATAAAGCAGATTTTGTGGAAGCTCAAGAAAGTCCAAAACCAGAATAGGGATCAGTGAGACTCTCAGTCCAACTATAATTCTACTGTTACCATCTCATTTCTATCTCATCTTTTTTCCCTCCTCCAACCTTGCAAAGGAAAATAGCTTCAGACTAAAAATCTTATATCTGTTATTTCTGAGGGCTCATTCCCTTGCCTTCTTCTGAAGAACTGTAAAAATGCCTTTTTGAGAAAACTTCAAACCAGACACCAAACACAGACAGAAAAACTGCTTTCAAGCTCAGAAAGTTAAGGAAAAAGCTGTTGCAAATCAAGACTTTCAATTAAACTTTCTCCAGTCAACAAAACATCATACTATCTTCTTTTTCTTAAAAGATTATTTTATCTAACAAATGATGCCTTTAAACTTGAAAGTCACGAGCACTTTAGGATGGCTGAAGGCTGAAAATACAGGAATCATAGAGTTGGGTGAGTATGCTACTAATTACCCCTTTCCCTGAAAGTTTCATTTTCTTTTTATGAAATACAATACATAAATCTGTGAGAAATAACGAAGATATTTCTAATTGAGGAAGTATCAGGAAAGGGAGAAGAAGCAGGGTATCGATTTTGTTCACATGCCAAAAGCACGGTATATGAAATGTCACTGTGAAGTTCCAAAAACGCTGAATCTTGCTTGGCAGCTGGTTAGTTAGGGAAGATACTTACCTGCTTAACTCTCTAGCAGTGCTGAAAGTTTTACGTGCAATTCAAAATCATCTTTCTACCATGTTTCCCTCTCATACTTTTGTAAGATAGGGTGATGAAATCCTTTATTTTGTAAACTTTAAAGAAAGACAAGAGACTACCAAGAGATCTTTTTTTAGCTACTGTTCCCTAACCTTTCTGGATTTCTGAGAAGCTTTGTCTTTAGGATGATTTACTTATCTTTATCCCTGGAATTTTATCTACCACAGAGGAATTTTATCTCTACAGAGGATGCAATTTTTTAACAACAGAGTACATGCTCATGTTTCTATTCAGGGGTCACTTCATAGATAAAACACTTGTATGAGTACCTAAATTAATTCTCAGTCACAATGAAACAACCCAAACACCCAAAATACAAACACAGTTTTGGAAAATGCTGTGTTAGGCTAGGGCCATACTATCTTAATCTAGATACTCACATCCTGATGATGTCACTGAGAGAGGACTGGTTTTTGCAAGTTTGGTTTTTGATTAATATCGTTTTCCCTGTAACAAGAATGCTACTAACCACTCCATCTAAGTCTGTGCAGTGCTGTTATTAACATCATCTCATAAATAAAACTTAGCCTGACATATCAGTAACTTGGGCATCATCCATATTAACAAATCCTTCTTACACAAGATTTATTCTATACCTCTTGGGCATCATCCCTATTAACAAATCCTTCTTACACAACATTTATTCTATACCTTTTTTGAGCCTTAAAACAACATGGTCAGTGTTAAGTTATGGGGAACGTTCCCATAAAATATGCCATGAAATAGCTCAGATGGGTCACAGTGATGGTCTGGCACATGGAAAGCCATGCCTGGATCTTTGAGCAGTGCCTGGATGAAAAGCAGTAGAGCTCTCAGGGTGCTCCATCCCACCTGTACCAATGCATCCCGTAGGAAACATGCTGCCTCCCTGGGCTCTGGTTCTAATGCCACCTGATGGTGAATGAAAATGTCTCAGGTGATGCAAAAAAACCCAGGAATCCAGGCTGAGCTGGATCAGTTTGACTCTTGAATTGGCAGAGTCCAGCTGCTCTCTTCAAGCAATGCCATGCACTTGGGAAGCAGAGTTTAGCCTTTTGCACATAATGGCACGTGTTGCTGGGGTCTCTCCACGGTCATGTAAAAATCAGGAATGTTGCACCCAGCGCTGTGCTGTGATTGTGGTTTTTCAAGCCCGTTTTTTGCTTTCCCTTATGCTCAGCCTTTCCAGCTTTGATCACAATGCAGCACAGCCCCTGAGAAACATTGCTAGGCAACAGATGCTGCAAAGGACAGCTTCCCCTCCCCTCACACCGAGGTGGCAAGAGACCTTACAGTGCTCCAAGTTGCCTGCCACAAAATATTCAAGGCAAAACATGCTTAGTTTTATGGAGGTGTTGCTTCAGCTGAAGCAAAAAATTATTCTCAAAGTAGGAGCTGAAAACAAACTGCAGTAGGAAGAAAAAGGCACTTCAAGGAAATAAAAGAGAAACATGATGGGAGACAACAAAAGGCAGCATTAAATAAGGAGTTATTAGACGTGTGGGAGAAGGTGGAGAATATAAGGAATGAAATTAGCAAAACACATGTACAAAACAGAGTGGAAAACTTCTGCGTTAGCATAAATATATCTGAGCCTAATTTACTGTCCTTGCTATAAAAGTTTATTTATTGCTGAAATTCTAGTTAGTGTTTGTTTTACACCACCATATCAAAAATTATGTCTTCCATAAGGAAACCAATACTACTGTTGTGTTTTTCTTCTGAATTACCAGAGTACTTCACATTCGTTTTTGCTCCGTCCATAAATGTCATCCATGGAGTAAATAGAAAAGTTTCATTTAATCACCATTTAGGAGTGAATATAGAAGCTACATAAAGGCACATAAATCTTTATAGAACACAAATAGATATTTCACCCAGAATGTAGCTTGAAAGCCACATATAAACAGAAAATGGTACATACTAAGCAATGCAAAGTAAGCAAAGGAAATGTTGCACCTGCCTAATGAGTTTCCTTCAGGACAACAAACAAGCTGTTAGAATAACCTGACCTGGAAGCTGTGAAGCACAGTGCACTGCCACATTTAGGAAATGTGTTTTTTCCATCGTTTGAATCTTTGATTGCTCTTTTAAATGTGTAAATAGGCTTCCCTAGTAGGAGGAACAGTGGCAAGGAAAACAGATATTGGGTATGAAGAACTAACGAGAAAGTACTGAGCATCAAAATTAAGCTGTGTGTTAGAAACTAACAAATGCAGACTTAGAGTGAAAATTAGACTTGGAAAAGGATATTAAACTGGGGAGAATTGAGTTACTATGCAGGAAGGACAGAGATTAAAGATAATCTGGGTACAGACCAAAACCTGGGTAAATACTCTGTGCCTCATTTCAATCAGAGGAGATGATGTTGAACAGGGAGCAGGAGGCAGAATGGCTAAGGGAATCAGGTTAGGAAAGTTGCTAAGGAGCTTATTTGGTCTTTTGAGACCAAATCATCACAGCAGAATTCTGAAAGGACAGGATGCAAAATACCAGGTAGAGCAAATACTTTGAATAATTCTGCTCTGCCAATCCATTCTTAAGTGACCATACAACTGCAAAGAGGTTGCTGAATGACTGAGTTTGCCAAAGTAACAGCTTTGGCAGATAAGGATTCTGTCAACAAACATACAGTTGAAGTAAAAACCAGAAAAGGGAAAATAGTATTTTATCTGAAGAGTGATGTTGCCATGAGAGCAAACACAACATGAAGTTAGAACATATCCAAGCTTCAGTGCAATGAGGTTGGGTTTGGGGAACAGTTTTCTGAGGGTAATTGGCATAGAAGCATTTTAATATGGAGATTGATGGGATTGAGTAATTAATTTAGGGATGAGTTTTCCTGAGGTGGGTAGAAGAGAGACCATTCCTAGACCAGAAACAAACAGGTCTGTTCTTTCTGTTCTCTCAGAAGGCAAAGCTTTCTGTTGAATGTGCTGGCATGGCACAGACTGAGTTCTGCCATTTGTTCTTGGAAAGGAGGGAGGAAATGGAAAAGTGAAGCCCTGCCTGCTGTCACAGGGGTTGAAATCCCTAGATAGCTTGCCCTCTGCTCATGGAATTGACTGTACCCATGAGGCCCAGATGAGAGACACACTTAGGGAAAAGTAACCCATTCTTTTCCCTCAATCAATTACTTTTTTAACTTTACCAGAGTTTATGCAGTTTGTCAAACCTAAACCAAATTATTGACTCTGTTGAAATACGAGAATAGAATGGAAGGTACAAGGATCTTTAGATAATTGCTGTTATGTTTTTCAAGTTTCAAGTAAATGGGGTATTCCCTCTGAGAGCTTAACCAAACTTGAGTATGTTTTGTTTGTGAACTCTTCAGCCAGCTCTCTCTGCCACTGACACATCACTTGGATAAGTCCCTTTATATTTGCTTCAACACACCCGGTTAAAGTATCTGACTCATTTCACAAATGCACTTTAAGGTTTCTTATTAAAAAGCTTTGCAATAGTCCAAGGGAAAAAGGGTTCTGCAAATAAAAAATAAAGTTGACTGTTCTATTTTTGGAAAACGAAGCAGTGCCAATTAGCCTGCAGCAGTCTGATGGTGAAATTCCCCATGCCCTACCAGGCAAGGTCACTGGAGTTGTGCCTGCATGTTGACACAACCTTCTAATGCATATACACATTTAAAATAATTATTTTGCACGTCAAGCCATATCTTCCTCTTCTAAGTTCATTTCCACTGTGTAATGGATGGCTTGAAATCCAATTTAATCTGTTTTCTTGATGCAATTTTCTTTCATGTTACTATTTTCAGTGCATATTACATCTTTACTACTTCTGAATGTATCTTATTAAGTAATAATTGCAAATATATATATATATACACACCACAAATTTCAATTCTGTAATTTCTCCTTTCAGTCAACTCTAATATTTGTCATTTCTGAAAGCTTTAAAAAAAATCTGTTGAATAAGTATGCACTTCAGTTGTTCTTCAAATCCACTGAACAAAGACATTTCATAGCTAACTTGCATTTATTTATCCCTAAAACCAATTCCATTTTCTATTGAATCTTCTTAATGTGGTTTATTTTTTTTCTTTTTGCCCTTATAACAATTGATATGCAGTTATGGAATTCAATTGGATCACAGAATTTTTTTCCAAAGCTGGAAATGAAATTTTCTAGCATCTCTTTTCTCATCCTCAGTCTGATGTGTTTGAAACACTGCTACAAACCATAGGGTGAAGATCGAGAAAATCTGCTCCCTTTCTAACCCTGAAGCATGGGTCTGGAGGGATGCTGGGACATTGTTACCTTGATATTCCACATGGAGAAGGGTTCAGAAACTGGGCATTGGGCAAGGGTTTTCTGTTTAGTTTTGCAGTGCTCATATGAAATTCCTCCTGCTTATGCAAGACCAGTTCTTTCAAAAGATTCAACTTTAGGAAGAAAATTCTTAGATTTATCTGCTTTAAAAATAAAGCAAACAGCAACAACAACAACAAAAAGCCTATCTTAAATCTGGCTACCTCACAGACAGTAAATTTCACAGACCCTTCTGTTAAAGCTGGTTTTTTTTCTCCAATTCTCTTTCACAGAAAGGACAGGCTGTTGTATCAATACATTTTTCATGATCCATTTAAAGGTGTTCTGCACCCAACTATTCCCTTATAAACAGATTTAACTTGATCACAATGAAATCTTCAGGAGAGAGTGGTAGTGCTTTCTACTCCCATTTAAATGATAGTTCTGTCTGCAAAGTGGTCATAAAAGCAGCAGGCAGGAACTTTATAAGTTGTTGTCTCTCAGTTATTTCCTTGTAAAGTATATATTATCTGCAAGTTAAATTTGGTTTGGTTTCCCCAATCTGTCAGTACCAGCTCAAGCTGACAATCAAGCAAAGTCCTTCTCATGCATAATTACTTTAATGAGGAATCCTCTAGCCCAGTTGTTTCACTGACACTTGAGCATTGTTTCCTGCCAGTATTTTTTGCACAGACAGTACAGAACAGAACTCAATAAACAGTGCCAGTGACATACAAGAAAATGTTGAACCTGCTTTACTGTCAGCACATCTCCTGTGCTGGGCTTGCACACCAAAGAAAATAGTTAAAACATCTGTTTGAAAGGCAAGCAAGTAGCTGTGCCTTTGAATACACATAAATAACATACTGAGTAGGTGGTAATTTTACACTGAAGTGGGAGATGTAAGATAAAGTGTCTTCTCAGAGCATCTTTTGAAATACCTGGGACTGAGTGCTGCTTTCACATTCATTTCACTCTGCCCTTTGCTGAACACTTGTTGCACCTCCTCTTTACCCAACCCCATGGAAAAATATTTCTAGGACAAAAAAAGTTTTCAGGGCTTGGAAAGAGCCAATTAGACAATTAGTTTAGCTTTCTTCTTTAAGAAAACATGTAAATTTTAGTGCTTAAACATCTCATTTCTGTTTTCATCCATTTTTGGCCTTAGAAAGTTGGAAAGTTTTACATGCATTGTGCAGACGGTCTGAGCTCAGGAAGAGTGTTCTTTATCTGATACAATAAGCAGGTATTTTAAACTGCAAGCAACAAACTGACAACTGCTACTTAAAGAATGAAAAAGGTATTTCATAAAACACAGTTTACCACGTCATGCTTGTCCTATATCCAGTCCAGCAGGCCAGATGTTGATTTTCATTTGGAACAACAGTCTGGAATCCCTGCCAGTATGAGGTCAGTATTAAAGCCCTCCTGAGCAGGAATGAGACAATCTCTCCATTTTTCCCTGTGTTCATACAGGGTAACATACACTGATTCCTGCTATCATATTTGCTCTTAGTGTTACTGCTTTTCACAGTAATTTATGGAATCACATTACACACCACTCATCTAGGAGCTAGGTGACCTATAAATTCTGCTCTGATGAAAGACCACTGTGCTGCACATAATATCTGTGAGACATTTGTGTTGTACCCACTCACATCCAGAAGTCAGCCAGTCCCTCATGCCTAAGCAATTGCTTTCAGTGGCAGATGAAAACTGTCTTCCCTCCTTCTTCAGATGCATGAATTTTTTAGTTTATTGCTTTTTTTGGAGGAAAGGGGATCAAAGCAAGATGATGATAAATCTCTCTAACTCCATCCATATCCACATCTTCAGGCATAAAGATGAAGAGCTTTAAGTATGTTTGCACAAAGATTCTTTCAGCATTATACTGATCTGCTGGAAATGATCTATGGACTAGTGTCAGTGCTGCAGAACTTTATAAATACGCTCAAAGATGAAATTGTCCAATAATAGCAAATAATCCTAACACTTGCTGACACAGTCAACAGAGGACTGTTTAAAACTGACAGATGATTATTTACAGCTGTGCCAGATGGGACAGTTTGAAATATGTTTAACTGCTCTTTAGGTGACATTTAAAATACCTTCCTCAACATCCTCAAATAATTTTAAGTTGCTGAGACTTTTGAGTAAAATTTACCTGCAAATATTTTTATGTTCCTGCTGTCGACTATCATTATATATGCCTATAAATAAAAGACAAACTGCCTACAAAAAACTCTTACTGGAGGTCAGAGTAGAAGCATTAAATATTAATAAATTAATACATCGGTTTCATACAAACTAAGTGAACTTTTTGGGAAACTTATTTGTTAATTTACAGTAATACATTATTTTAGCAATACATTTATCCTCCACTATGCATTGGTGGGGAATTACTGCCATCTGTGTGTCTAGCTCTCAGACAAATGCTAAATAACTAAACCATTAGGGGAGGGGCTGCTGAGGTGATGCTGATTTGATTCAGTTATTTTCATATTTTTTTAGACCCTGCATCTTTCTCCTATTTTCTTCCACCCTTTTGCAATATCCTCTGAGAAATGTAAAATTACTTTAGCAAAAGATTTTAGCAGAGTGGCTGGAGTGATGGGGCAGAAACCATGGCCTGCAGAGCTGGACACAGCTTTATGGCTTCAAACTAAAGGAAGTGTTAGCTTTGCTATAAAGCCACAAGTAATCAGTAAAATACACTTGTAGCATTCTCATCAGACCTCCAATGAAGTATTACACAGCCAGTTCCTATGTGAGCAGCAAGCTGTACTATTTTACTATTTTATTTTAGAAATTCTGTTAATAGTGTTTGTGTACAGGACATGTAGCAGGTGAATATACCTGGGAATGTCCTGTGTGAGCTGCTTTTTGGCTTCCCTCCACAAAAGGTATGTAGACCAAAGCACCTGAACTCCATAACTACCTCCTATTGCCCCTTGGATATGATTCAGCTCAGAGCTCCAGTAAGATCTCTGGGAACATCATGACTTCAGTCTTTGGCTTGTCTGCTAAGACTTCTGCCAGTACTATCAATTATTTAAAGAGGTGCAGCCCAGGATCCACTGAAACCTGGGAGAAGTTAATTTTACATACACTGAAACAGCCATTGTTAGCTTGGGCTGAATTTGAAGCACCAGCCTGAAGCAGCAGCTTCAAACACAATTCCCAATTCCCTGACAGCCCAGAAACAAGAAAAAAAAATTTTAAAAAGGCACCATAAAGTAGATTATATAGGGAATAAGCTTGCCCTTCCCCCTGGTACTCCAAGGCATCATTATTCTGTGGTTCAGAGAGCCAAAGTCATGTCAACTGAGTGTTTGGGATGTCATGCTGAGGGATGGAACAAGGACAAACGGGTTGCTGGGGTGGTGCCTGGACTGCCCCAAGGACAGGGGCCAGGCCCAGATCCAACCTCATGCTTTCTTTGCTCCTCACACATTCAAAGAGGAGGGAAAACAGTTTTTGTTTTTAGATGCACATAACACATTAGTGCCGTGCATCAATGTGCATAAATAGAAGCCTGAAGTTTTCATTTTGATGCACGCCAGTGGCTTATGTTTCTCTCATGGCATTGCCTCGAGCATGAATTTTAGCACAGGTGCAGAAGAGAATCTTTGAATCTGCAATGGTATTTTAAGCACTATGTGTTCCCTTCAGAATTCTAATTGCATTTTGGATGTATGTCTAAGAAAACCCAGTGAGAACTTGATCTATCCTTTTATTTGTACAAGCAGTTTGGACAGTCTATTATATCAGCTGTTAAATCATTTTGCCTTTGTGCTGTTTCTGCTGTGTGCTGCAAACACAAATTACAAGATTCTTGTAAAGGTAAACCAGTAAACTTTTGGTTTACCACAGGGGTGGATGGGGGTGGCACAGTTAGCCACTGCTTTTTTACACCTATGGTTACAAAAAGTGGTACCACACACTGTTGGATTTGGTTGGTTCACCTTTCAGGTTGAGGTTTGTTTGTTTGTTTTAATATTGTGCAAATAAAAGTAGTCTCTATCACTCAGGAGTCAGAAAACCCAGTAGACCAGCTGGAGAAATTTAAGAATATTTCTTTTGCTTTGTTTTCCAACTACAGTTGCTCTAGTGGCAGCGGTAGAAGCATTAACACATTGGATCAATAGCCAGATGAAATCTACTGTTCTGGTCCTTTTATCACTCTTCAGTAGATGAACAGGGAAAAGGAGGAATAGGGAACAAAAAGTTTTTAAGAACCCCTCAGAGACCTGAAAGATGAGTTTAAGTTCTCTTGTTCTCATTTTAAAATTAAATTTGCAAGATGATTAACGCAGAGCTGTTTAGTCAAGGTAATTTCAGATTTCAGCTCTTTGTGTACTGTGCACAGATCAGGAAAGGTCTATATCCAGTTTCCAAAATTCTCACTTGAGACATTAACTAAATAACATAGGCTCCCTATTGTAGTTTAGCACACACCTTCAAAAGAGATGTACTATTAGGGAACAGATCTTTCCAGAACTGTGGAAATTGCAGCCAGAGAAATTGCAGAGATCTGGGACAGTTACAGACCCCCTAAAAAACTTCATTTATGGTGAGGAGCTGCTGCTGAGCACAGGGCTGTAGGCTCTACTCAGAGCTCTGAACTGATCCAAAAGTACAACCTCAGGTATTTGACTCCTGTAGGAGGTTTCAGAGTAGAGACTGCAAAAAACATAAGCAAAAAAACCTAGCATCTCCTCAGCCAAGTGGATTCTGGAGTACATGTTTAAGTATAAAAAGCCTTCCTTACCCCCATTTCTTCAGTAGGAAAAAAAATATACTAGTTTTGTAGGGGAGATTTGCCAAGTGGCATTGCTGATCCACTTTAAAGCACACTGGATTTATCACAGCCAATTTTCAGTGCAGCCAGATATTAATACAAAAGACAGTAGTTCAGCAACCATATATTTTCTATAAATCTATTTTTTTATGAAGTTATATCAAGTAGTGCCATTGAGACAAGATTTTCGTATGTAATTTAAAAACCTATCCAGGCAGGTCATCCTGCACTCTCTTTGTAGCCAATTAAGTGAAAAAGACAAAATGAAAGTCCTCTCATCCATTTTAGACATTTTACTTTTAGATTTTACTTTCAGATGTAAAGCACTGCACCCTAGAAAAACTATTGAACATACAGAAAATGCAAAAATAAAAAACCAACCCTCATAATTTATAGATCTCTGCATTATACTCATCCAAAGAGGAACAGAGCTGGGGAAGGGTTTGGAGCACGAAGGTTTTGAGGAGCAGCTGAGAGAGCTGGGGTTGTTTTATCCTGGAGAAAAGGAGGCTTAGGAGGAACATTATCACTCTCTACAACTCCCTGAAGGGAGGGCGCAGCCAGGTGGGGCTTGGTCATTTCTCCCAGGTAGCAGAACAAGAGGAAGCAGCCTCAAGCTGTGCCATGGGAGAGTTTAGGTTGGATATCAGGGAAAAATTCAAGTTGTCAAGGCCTGGAACAGGCAGCCCACAGAAGTGGTGGAGTCACCATCCCTGGAGGTGTTTAAAAGATGTGCAGATGTGGTGTTTGGGGACATGGTCTAGTGGAGGACTTGGCAATACTGGGTGTCTACAGTTAAGAAAATTTCTCTCTTCCCTGGAATTTTTAAGCCTGCTGCAGAACTAAATTTCCATTAAAAGTAGAAACTGCATCTCTTCTTTTAAATGGATGGATTAAGGTTGTATAAAAATCATGCTCAGAATTGTATCACGGGAAATGCTATGTTAACTTCCTCAAGGGACTCTTACAATAAAAATATTCTCAGTTGAAGACTGAGCTGGTTCAGGATACTAAAAGTGGAATGGGGATTTTACGAACATTTACACCTCCTAAATTTTTTTTTTTTAAATCAATCCAAAAAGTTCATTTCAAGGAAGCACAATATGAGAGCAGATCACTAAGCATAAAGGATGTCCAGCTGATCTGAAAAACTTTTAATTTCACCACATGTTTTCTTACAGATAAAAAGATACCTTACCTATGCTGCTGTCTGGGATTGTTTTAGCTTCTGGCATTACAAGATTAATTAGCTGTTAATCAACCAAGATGTATCCATGATGACATCCTGCAAGATGATATTGCCACTATTGTGGCTTTTAAATAAATTTCTGACATTTGATATCTGTTGGATCTCATCTCTTGATTGCTTCCTTGTTATAGCCCAAATTGTCTTTACTCAATTACTCCTTCTGTATTTCCTACAAGAAATTCTTGCCACACCACACCATCCTTGCACAGTATTTCTGTTCACTATAAACATTTCATTTCAGCACATCAGTTATTAATTTTCTATGCAGAAATTTATTCTCTAGCTTTCTGAGCATTTGAATTTGTAAAGCTCTGGTAAAACTCCTGAATTTTCAGATAAACTTTTCTTCACAATGCTCTGTTTGTCTAGTACAGAGCTGCCCACCTCCTTCTATTATGAATTCATCTGAGTGCACATGCTCCAGTGGCAAAATCATTGTTTAGTTGGTGCTATTTTCAGCCATCAAAATACTTTGCAAACATTATCTTTGGACAGTGATTTCAGAGTATCATTAGTGCCTTTAACTACAAGAAACACCAAGGAGAATAGATGGCACAAAGCTTCTGAAGGAGCACAAGGTTGTGATTAGAACTCACTTCTCTGTCTATTCAGGCTCTGTTTGAATCTCTTCTTTCCTTGACAAGCTGTGCTTTGGTGACACACATCAGACATAGTAATAACCCTTTTCTAATGCATTTTGAAAATATGTAGGTATTGAAAACATGTTGGTGTAGAACGGGGCTGTTCAGCTCTTACATGTCTCGTCAGGGAGAGAAGAACATCATCTGCTCTTCCCTCCATCTTCCCATGCCTCCTCCATCCCACATTGTTTTCAACATCCCTCACAGCTCAATATTCTCTGAGGAGTGACTTGTGTGTAGTCCCTGCAAGCATATCAGATGTAGACTTGTGGGAGTCGTGGAATGTAATTTTTGTAATCTGTCACTATTAGGGAATAGAACACTGGCTTTTTGGTTTAGATATAGTCCACTTTACACACTGTGAATAGCTTCAAGGTTTTGCAATTAAATGCATTTTGTTTGATTCTGCCATTTTTAGTTTTGTGCCCATAACTAAAAATTACCTGATAAATAGTCTGGCTGTAGACAGGAGATCAGGTTAAGGTCTGCAACATTTCACTACAAAGCTATAGGAAAAACTTCAGATCATCCTCTAGTATGGCAGCTTGGAGTGGTGTTTTCAACACTAACTTAGTTTTTGAAAACACCTACTCAAAAATAAAATCAGGTATGAAATTGTTCATACAATCAGAATCTCTTCACTTTAGAGTATTTCTATTATATTCAAATTCATGTTTGTTTTGGCTCTTACACATATTAAATGCATGAAAAAATCGTAAGTTTGAGTATTGTGTCCAACTTAATTACATTAGTTCTGCCTTTTTATTTATGACTTTAATCCAAGAGAGTGGATTTGGCAACCTAACCCATGTCAAAGTTTGTCTTGGTGTTGTAACCAAGATCACCAACCTGCATGGGCCACATTTTAGGTTTTATATGAGTCTCGGGAAGGTTTGGAATGCTGCCCAACATGACTGGAGCTCTCAGGTTTCTATGCCAAGAGGTAACACATTCTCACCAAAAAGAAAAAAAAAAAAAAAGATAAGATATTTTACAGTTTAGGCTTTTAGGGTTTAGGAGATGGAATAACAAGAATTCATCCTATTTCCATAGAGATTATGTCAAAGTGATGGCTAAAAGGAGGAAAATCAGGTTGCACTGGCCAATCAGCATTTGGCTATGAGCTGTTGGGGTGATGCAGGTGGGAAAGAAGTTGATGACATCAGACAATGCTTTAGGTGAGATAATTTTGGAGGAAAAAAAAGACTGTTGTCAAGGACTTCACTGAAATACTTTTTGGACATTTACATTCTGAAAAAAGTAATGTAAATTACAATGGGTACAGAGGAAGAACAGAAAAATTATTAAAGGAATGGAAGAGTTACAGGAATGAACAGATTTGTTATGCCAGTGTTGAGAGGGGGCAAACAGGAAGATAAAAGATCTGTTTCAAAGGCATGACTAAAAATTCAAGTAAATAAAAACTTACAATGAATCAGCTAGAACTTGAAGCTGGACAAGGAAAAAAAAAATCAGCACGAAACTCTGGATCAATCTTCCAGACAAAGCAGTTGGGCCAAGGAACTCTGTTTTAAAACATGGTTCAATCACATTATGCAGGGATTTATAAACTTAAGAATTGCTACAGACAGAGAAACAAATCTATGCTACAGGTTCTTGAGTTGTACACAGCAGTACAGCCAAATCAATTACTATTAAAAAAAAAAAATTACACCTATTCTATATTAAGCCTCCGCATCAGAGTTTCTTTTGTTTACCTGCCAAGAACAAGAAAGTTCTTTCCACCTCTGACACATCATTTGTTTTCCAGATTTTTTTTCCTCCTGCCCCAAATCCTGTGAGATTAAGCCCAGAGTGTCTTTCAGCATTCAGCTTTAGTGCCCCAAGGTTGGCCCCATTGACTGGCTGCAGCTCAAAACAGGCTGTGAGTAACACGTGCCAGCTCGCCTGCCAAAATTCAATTCCCAACTCCAGGGGCAGCAATTCCTCTGCACTTCCCTCAGGCTAAGCCAAACCATTTCAACACCAGCTGAGAAAAGCAAAAAGCTGGGCCAAAAAAAAAAAAAAAAAACCCAAAAAAAACAACCAAAAAAACCCCACAAACATTTCACTACCTTTAACAAGAGAGAAAATCTTTTGGAGCTCTGGACAATTCTTGCATCATCATATTACCTACTACTGCAAGTACTTAGGTTTTTACAATATTTTGTTTGTCCATGGCTTCTGTCATTTTACCACATATGGCCTGTCTAGGTAACAACATTATCAAGCAATTTGCTCCTGGACTGCTAGCAAACACACAAAGTAGATGTTTTGCAGACCTTCTAAATCAGACACCTGTGGTCAAACAGCCTGTGCATGCAAGAAGCTGGCACAGGTCTTCCAAACCATTAATAGCATCTAAAAGAAAATTAATCCTATAAAGCCAATAATTGTAGACATGGAACTTATGTTTATGTAAGTACTCTAAAAGAGCAGTTTAGCTCTTCTGAAGTTGATAGTATTTACCTCAGGCCAGGAGTGCTTTTCAAGCTCTGTTTGAAAACAATTGGCAGCATGCCCCATATTACTTACTCTGAGAATTAGGTTGCTAAAACACAGCAGAACACCCACATCAATTTCCTAATACCCTTCCAGCTCAGCATCTGATTTTAACACCTTCCCCTTGACCAGCAGCTCTGGCTGACAATAGACTCCTGAGACCTTTTCCTACTTATGAAAATACATTCAAGTACTCACTGCACAGAGAGCTCAGCAAGCTTCTTCCCCTCCACTCATGGCTCTGACTGGCCTTGGCCTCTCCCCAGCTTCACTTTGAAACTTCCCCTTCCCCAGGTGGCCTCCAAAAATCACCTGGCCCCAGCTGGTCCTGTGGCCTCCCCTCCCAGCCCACTCCATGACCTTTCTCTGCCCTTGCCCACAGGGCACAGCTGGATTCAGCTGGGGCTGATCTGCCCCCACCACGCTCCTTACCTGAGTCAACCATGTAAAAAGAAGGAGGGAATGCACTCAGCAGACAATTTTATCATGCTATTAATAATTGGAATTGTTTTAACCGAACAAAACATGCTGCCAAATGAGTAGGCAGTAATGGTAACTATTATCACTTGCACTATTCATGTGCAGTGACAAGGCACTATGACCTAACTGCAGCTTTCCTGTAGTTCAGCTATTATAGACACCACAGCTGTGATTTCCAAGAATGGTCTTGACAGTCTGGACATGCTGCTGCCAAAAATAATAAGTGAATTGCAAGTTCAGTTTCACAGCCAGCTTTAGACATTAATTCATCCTCTGATTTTGTTTACTAAGATCTAAAATCTCTGCTTTTACTTTTTTTGTAACAGCAGTCTTTGCTGAAAGAGGATCTTGGGGATGTATGCAGGAGGATTCCTTCTCAAAATAGGAATAGACCAAAAATTAAATCACCCTACCATATAAATGGAGGAGCAAAATCCACATAAAAGCAGAATTAGTATGCTGATTGGAAGCAAACAGAGAAAAAAAAAAAGAAAACAGCAATATTCCTTCTTTAATAATGGGTTTTCATTGCAGTTTTGAAAAGTGTGATCTCCTCTAGCGCACATTATGGTTTAAAAAACGTGATGAAACTCCCAAGGTGTGGGAGTTACAATGCAAACTATCAAGGAAAACAATATATAGACAGATACAAATCAAAACAGAGAAAGACAATCTATTTAACCATTTACATAGGGCTGTAGTACCTTGTGATTTCTCCCAAATATCCTTCACTGTAATACCAGAGACTAGTTTTCTCCATAGAATAGTACTTTTAGAGGCAATCATCTACCAATTAGTATTAATTAAGATCATAAAAGATGAAGTATTGTATAGGAAGCAACTCTCTAGGGTGAGAAACATTAAAGCATCTGTCTGCTTAATGGATTGAATCCTGTCTAAGCACTCAAGCCCACCCTTTATCAGCATCCACACAGGCAGTCTCTTGCATCCTGCTCTCAACTTCCCAGGAGTTTAGAAATGGAGCCTAAAACACTCATTTCAGACATGCCACTGCAAGAATTTGGACCATGTTGCACTGTGGATCTCCTGCTTCCAAGGATTGCTGATTACTTTTAACTTCAAGATTGACAAATATGTTCAAGCTAGGGAATCTGTGGGAAGTTGTGAGCTAGGTGCATCTATAGATAGGTCCTTCAGCTCAGAAATGTTCTTTCCCCTTGCAGCAGCGCCATCCTGGAGACCAAGGTGGTTCCTGCAAGCTGTGAATGTATCCTTGATGTCCTTGTCAGGGAAAACAAAAAAAAAGGAGGGAAACAGGAAAAAGAAACTGGAAAACTTACAGATTATAACTGATGATAACAATAGGGAAGGAGATTAAACAGGACCCAGAGATAACATCCAGTAAACAACAAAGAGCTGCCGACAAATGTCACAGCCCCGAGCCAGGGCAGCCAAGCCCCTCGAAGCAAGAGGTGACAGAGGGTGCTGATGCCCTCAGTGTCCTGACAGAGTCCAATCCTTCTGTGGAGAGAGAGGTCAGGGACAGGAGAGCAAGGTTCAGGAGAAAGACAGTTCTCATGTATACATATACTGGAGGAATAGGGTGAAAAGATAAATCAGTTTATTTGTAGAAGATTCCAGTGTCAAACCCACGAATTTGGAAGGAAAACATCAGCCAGCAGGTTGGACTGCATGCTGGGCAGAAAGCAATGAGGAAGATGAAAGGGAAAAATAACAAAAAGAAGCAGCAACTAATGGAATCAATTTTCAATTTCTGAAAACGAGCCTAAAGAGTTAGAGATTCATGTCCCTGCCATGTAGAGGTCTAAATGTGTGTAGGAGGAGAGTGGGGGTGGGAGTTCATGCAGGCAGAATCTGACATCAAATACTGACTCTGTCTATTGTCTAAAGTTGTTGAAACCCCATCCTAAAGAAAGCATCCTATTACAGAGACACTCTTCTAAGATTTTCTTCACTTCAAACACTGAACAAAAGAAATTCAGGAAGAAACTTCTTAAAACCGTGATGGAAGTAAACACTTATACCATTAAAAGGTGACTGTTAAAGCAGGTATCACCTGAGTTTATTTTCATTTTCTAAATCCAAGAAACAGTGTGAAATCAGAATATAAAAGAGAGAGAGAGCTCGAAGGTGATTTAAACAAGGAGCTTCTTAAGAGATGTAAAGGATTTCAGCATTGTGTAATCCCAGTCACTCAGCAGGCTGTCAGAGACCTACTCTATAAACAGATATCCCTCCAGACTATACCAATACCTGACTCACTGCAAAACACTTATTTATGCTTTTGTATTTTATAGTGATCACAAAGAAAAGCCTCCCCTGGTTTCTAAGTGTTAGGAAACAAATCCTACCCAGTTTTGTGAGGTGATCTCTCCTGCAGATGCTGTCATGAACCCACAGAGCAGAGTCACAAGTTCTGGGCCTTATTTACAGCCATGTAATCCCACTGCTCTCTGAAGAGAAAATAACACATGCAATAGAGATCAAAAACACTTAATGGCAGAGACCCAGATCCCTTAGAGACAAACTAACAGCAGAATAAATGCTCTGAGCCATGAAATAGCCAAAAGGACAACTACTGAAACAAGGTAAAGCTGAAGTCTGACAGAGTTTGGGCTTTTTGGCATTAGCAAAGAGGTTAAACAGTCAAAAGAAATCTTGTTAAACACTTGTTCCTTATATTTCCTGCTGTTGCATACAAACGTTATTTAAATTCTGTTCTTACCTTAATTAGTTTTCAGGTCACAATATCATGTCACCCTCACAGTATCCTGCTTCTCTTTTTATTCAACCTAGAAGCAGCTCTGCTTTTACTGAGAGGTGGAAACACTTAGTGTCCTAGTCCTTCACTCTTGCAAATATATACATAGATACAGATACATCTAATACCCTGTTCTGCATTTTCTTTATGATAGTACAGTAGCTGATACTTTTTTAACATGCTATTCCTGTGCTTGTGAGTGATGAGTACCAACATGCAGAAATTTTAAGACACACAATATAAAAATATTTACTTTAAATTCTCAAAACAAAAGTGCCCTTTAAAAAATATCAGCTGCTAACAAGCAGGAGAAAAAGAGGTAAAGAAGCTGCACACATATCTAGATGCTGAGATTGGCCAGGTCACTTAATCAAGCATCAAACCATTTAGTGTGAACATAAAGGAAAGCTGTAGCTTTTAGTTTTTCCCTCAGTTTTTGAGAGGGCATTGGTTTAAGTCAGGATGAGGAGGAGGACAGAGATGAAGAGAGAAGCCTTTGGAAATTGCCTTTGGCTTTTGTCTCTTCCACTCATGTTTCCTTCTTCCACTCATACTTGTTCTCCTCACTCTGGGCAGCCTCCCTCAAAACTCCTCTCCTACTGTCAGCATCCAGCATTCACCCTGCTTATACCTACTCTCCTCCCAATCTTTCTGGCACATCTGGAGCCACCTGCTCTATTTTATCATTAATCCTTCCCTTAACCTGCCAAGGAAGTGTGTTGGGGGGAAAATAAAGGTAATTATTGAATCACATTGCCAAGCTCCTTAAATGTAAATTTTGCCTAAAATGCAGCCTTCACCATAGTTCAGCAACATCTTCCTCTTTCAAAAGCATCCATATGCTAGTGGGTTTTGTCAGCAGAAGTCCTCAAGGTCCTGCACCAACCAGCAGTAAATCTTAGTCTTCAGATCAGCATCAGCTATAGGAATTCACTATGCAGGCATTACAAATCATATGTTCGAGTCTGCCAGTGCTGGAGCCTCACGTATTCCATTTGGCTCCCCAGAACTGCAGAGTCTCGATGTGCAGGGAGTCACTCTCCTCCCTCCTATTTCCATAAAACAGCCAGAGCAGCAAATGGGACTCTCCCCACCCCACCTTCCTCCCCACTCTACCACTGTCCTTCCCTCTGACTCCCCTTCCCAAACCTTGGCCAGATCAGACCCTCATCCTTGGGATCAAAGATTTCAACTGTGTCTCCCCCACTGACACACCTTGAGCTGTTCTGTCTCAGCTGTTACCATCCCTGCACTAAACCAGGTGTTAGTCACAGCAGAGACCTTTCCCACAGCAGAAATCCTATCTCCTCAACTAGCCACGTGGGTCCTGTGGTATTTAGGAGTAAATCTAATTCCTTAGGCTCTTTGAGCACAAATCATAAACCCATTATCAGCATTAACCACATCCATGCAGACCATGGCTAGTTATGAGCCATTTGCCTCTTCTCCAGCATTGCTTATCCAAACTTTTCTTCTGCAGAATCCTCCAGACCCTGAACATTAAGGTTAAACTGAGGGTTAGCAAAATCCCCTTTTCAAAGGAACACTGTTCCCTTGCTGTGCCCTCTTTGCTGTGTCTCTTGCCCTGGCAAAGTAGCTTAAGAACAAGCCCAGTAGGGCAGAGGAGAATCTTGGCTCAAATCATTCCTTCCCAGGGAAGGAGGAGCAGCCATGGGTGCATTTTTCCAAGCCTACTTCATGTTCCAGTCCCCACAAGCAGATTCTGCCAGACATGGAGATGGCAGCAGTTGCTAGGAGCAGTTTTGGGGCAGTCACAGTCTCCACAGGAGCCACCCTGGGGCCAGTGCCAGACCTCCTTTGCATCACATGAAGTGAGATACAACAACAGCAGCTACCAGCTCACACATCTCTGTAAACACAGCCAGGTGTTTGAGTCTTGACAGGTGCCACATTGGCTAAGAGAGGCTTCAAACACCAGGGACTGAATAAAAACCCTGAGATCTTTTCTGTTCCAATCCCCTCACTTAGAGGATGTGATATTTTAAGACTATTTTCCTCCCGGCTAGCTGAGCTTGCAGCTCTGCCTTAACTCTCCAGTCAGGATAATGAGACATTTGGTTAGACCAAACCACTTCTGGCTGAGGTTGTACCTTTCTCCAACATTGGAAACTATTTTCAGAGGTGAGAGAAGGGTGTTTAGGAAAGGGAAGCATTACTCATGATTGACAAGTAAGTGGTTCTGTCTTCAGAAGCCAAGGGGGAGGATATGAGCTTGAGGTTTAGGACAGGAAAATAATGAGATGAAACACTTATCTGCCTTTTCATTATACATCCAGCTTTCTTAAAGATGGTTTTTTCTCTGAGGGAATCTGAATAGGAAACTCTGAGATGTTGTGCACATTTCCTCCTTACCTCATGTTTTTTATCTGAAATTTTGCAGCATCAAATCTCGGCTTCAAATTCTTGAACTGTCCATAACAAATAGTGGAAAATTTATGGTGAAGCAAGCACAATAGAATTATCATAAGAATATAAAGGAAAATATTCTATTCCTCCCCCAAAAATGCTCTGTGGGCATTTCCATATTTTCTGTATAAAATTGATTATCTAATCTTCTGCACGAACACTGTGTACTTAAAATCAATAGCATTCTTCCATTTTAAAATGTTCAGATTTCAAAGACTGATCTTTCTTCTACCTGTACATTCCTGTCATTTGCAGTGTAAATGGATGCTGAGGACAATGAAAAAACTGTTTTCTGGAACAGAGTGAAAGATTCTCTTTCAAGTATGGGTGGTTGCAGTAGCTTTGCCTGCCTTTATCCCCTCCACTGCACACCTCATTCCAGCCTCTTGTGCTTCTCTGACCTCTCCTTGCTTACTCCCTGTCCTTGCCCCTGGCAGGGAGGTTGGAACTCGATGATCTTTAAGGAACCCAAGCCATTCTAGGATTCCACTGAATGTCCTATTCATTAGTAGGACAGGCAGGAAATGTCATGTCATTGGTATTTGTCTGCTTTGAAGAACATCTAGCACTTCTGGACAGATTGTGTAGATTTTCCCATTAAGAAAGGAACAGATTTACTCCCTTCTTTAGAAAAGCCCTTTCACCTATTGTTGCTACCTACAGTTTCTTCAAGGCAGGTACTTAAATACTAAGAAGTTTTAGGTCCCAGAAGTTTCTAACAAGCTGAAAGCACTTTCTGCAGGTCTTGTACTCAGATCAGCACCTCCCCCTCTCTCTTCCCTTATTGTTAGATGCTCGGTTTCTCAGAAGTGCTATACATGGTGAATTGATGAGCTGTATCTTGAAAATTCCCAACTTTTCTGTAATATACATCTCCAGAGAACTGGCAAGCCTAAAAAGTTCAGCTGCAAATACGTCAGCCTGAACCGAAGAGGCGCAGATTGAAGGCAGTGACTCACTAGCTCGCAATGGTGGCTTTGTGCACTCAGCTTTTTCCCACATTAAACAGTTCCAGGAGAAAAAGTTGTGGGGCTGGAGGATATTTTCCACCATCCATTTCTTCTTGGAATTTCTCAAGATAGGCTCAAGTGTGCACAGGAAAAAAGAAAATTTCTGTAGTGAGAGTGATCTGAAAAATGTGCATATTTATTTAAGCCTGGAGAAACTGGATGAGTGCAAGTGACCATCCTTAGCATTGAAAACTTATCTGGTTTCTGATCCATAGTGAAAGAGAGCACTGGCAAATTTAAAATCTTTCCATAGAGAATGGACAACAGATAGTGCAGCTATCTCAGCAACTGGAGCAAATGAAAAATAAAGTGGTTTCACTCACAGCAAAAGTCGAGCCATTAAGAATTTACAGCCTGTAGTTGGAGAGGGGTGAATGAATGTTTTTGTCTGAGAATAAATAATAGCAGCAATGGTCTGTGACTTACCCTGGAATACAGTAATTACCGTGCTGGATCATAGTGATACCTCACCTTTAATCAAAAGCAGGCAGAACACTAAACTGGCCACCCTGGGCTGGAAAAGGACAAGGAAGAGAAGGGCATTTTCTACATTTGGTACTAGAAACTGAACTGGGTTTTGAGCCCTAGCATATCATTTTAAAACTTAACCCTACTGTGAACCATGGGCATTTTTAATGGATAGGTTTATATGGTTTAGTGCACAATTCAGCAAAAGGCTTTGGAGAGCTTGTCCCTGAAAATGATTTAGAAAAATCTAGACATCTTTACCTAAATCTGTTGTCTCTCTATTTGATAAATTTTTTATCCTCAATGCAAAAGAAAGCTGTATTTCTCCCTCCACCATCTTTTAAAGAGAAACGCAATTACTTTTGTGCAACTTTCAGGTATAAAGCCAAAATAAAGAATGCACAGTATTTTCAAAATTCCCTTATTTCTATGGCATTAAAAATTGATTTCTTCATAAAAGAAGACCTACTTTTTTCTCATTTGATTACAAACCTCTCTACAATGTTCTCAAATACATCAACAAAAAACACTCTTCATGCAGAAAGCTAGAAGAGATTTATAACTGCATATTAAAATGATGTGCTTGAGATATAATCTCAGCCAGGCTGCCAGTGAATTTTCCTAAACTGATCCAGCTTTTGAGTACGGCTTTAAGATCGGAGTGCTGAAACAAAATGTAATTAAGCAGAATGGAGAGCAATTCTTTGACTGCACATCACCATTAAACATATCTGTTTCAAAAGGTACCTCTGACAGCAGCATCCTTTGGAGCTGCATTCATCAGGGCCTCACAAATACCAGCCAGTTTTGAAAATATTGTGTAAAAGTAGAGATTCTTAAATTGACTGTAATTAACAGCAGCAGTGAAGGAGAATATAAATATTCATGTTAGATCTGCAGGCCTTCTCTGGAAGAAAAACATAATCAGTACCTTTAGTGGCCCCCTGCTGTATGCATCACCATTTCTGTGTTCCACAACTAGAACTCTTCCTCAAAAACCTTTTCCAGCAGCAGCACCTGCATCAGGAAGAAAGGAATTAGTCTCAACATGTTTCTATAAGCCAGTGTGGTGTCCAGAACCCCAAACTCTGACAGTGAAGAGGAACCAACACCAAAGTTGTCTGTCTCCCAAAGGGTGGCCAAGCCACTGATAAAGTTTATGTCGAAATTCCCTTTCATTTTCCAAGAACTTTTAAGTCTTGCATCACCAATAGCTGTACTTTAAAAGAGAGTGACTGTTTCAGGAAAGTTTGAGCCATATGATAACTTTGCCAAAAGAATGTTACATGGGACTGAAGGGCTGCCTGCTCTAGAGACTTGACCTTTTGATATGTAAGACATTTGTCTGTGAAAGAGACAGCACAGTCTGTTATATCAGTCCAGAAACAACATTCACATTTTTCTAATCCCATACTTAATCCTCTGTCTGTTAATCCCTGTTTTTCCTCACCAGAAGTGCTCTGATTGAGTGATTAAGTGACAAGAAAACAAATCCATTTTAGCAACACAGCTTTTGCAGAGAGATATTGGTGTACATCATAAACGTAGATGAGCAAGAACCAGCAGGTTACATCAACAAGTCTATTAATACAGCTAAAAATGTTATTTGCCTTTAATTCTGAGAAGACTGAGGCATTTCATTATTTTCTTAAGTCACAGATTGTTCTCCAAATGACTTCAAAAAAGATATTTTATTCCAAAAATGAGAGCCTAAAATTTGTCATGGGAGAGACAGGGATGTGGAATTATGGTTACAACTTTGTTGGCAGAGAAGGAGCTAGTTTTACTGCATATTTCTTTATTAATTAAAATAAACATACTTTCTCCTTGAAAGTGACGTTCAGGATTTATTTTCAGTCTTAATCCAGAAATCAACCTTTTCAGTTTCCTGATCTGTCAAGGTTTGACAGACAAGTCCTGAAAATTGTCACAAAACTCCGTGGTTTCCATTAGAAGTCTGAAGTTAATTCAATTCACTCTGGCTCAGCTTCACCACTTTTTGGAACTCTTGAGTCACTTTTGACCTCGTTGCAAGACCTGAAGAGTGTAGAATTGTTTTTTTAAGTAGACAAAGGGGCATTTTCATTAAATTTTCTCTACTTATGTGACTCACTGAGGAATGATCTATACAGAAGAGTGTAAAGCAACTCTGACTACTTGGCCTTCCTTATTGTGTCTTATCTCCTCAAACTTCAAGCTTTCAAAGAATGCTGGAGCTAGGGTAAAATGTCCTTCCAAGTAGTTCACGGCCCTAGATGGGAACTTACAGGTTCTTTATGATACAACATTCATTTCCACGAGAAAAATTTCTCTCAGTCATGGTTAATCAGTGCCTGGGAGTCTAAATGGTTATAAATATTGCATCCATAACTCTGATTTATGTTTCATAATTGATTCGTCCCAAAGCAAAAGAGAGGGGAACAAACACTGACATAATTCACTGACATAATTTTGTTGTAATTCCACCTAAGTTATAATTCCTTAACCTTATTAGCCAAACTGTTGCCAGTTTGACATTAAGCAGTGGGAATGGTCACAGATGGTGAGGGCTTGCTTAGCCATTGCTACTTCCACACTTTTGTGGTGTATGTGAGAATACACTGACAGTGCTCAGTTTACAGTTTAATAGAAACAACAAAAAAAATGTTGAGGAGAAAGAAATGATCCCATGAGAGTAATCTGGCTTTTTTTTTTTTTTTTTTAAGAAGTAATTCCTCTTTGCAACTTCACAGTGCCTTGTGCTTTATGAGCCAACCAACTTTATGTAGTCCTCATGGCAGAAATGTCTAGGAACAATAAAGAAATCAGTCTTTCATCCTGTTCAACAACCAACAATTTTCCCTTGCCATAAGATGAGGACAGAGGTGGGAGGCAAACTAACTTCCTGGAGCAGCAGAGGTAGGCACAAAGCATCTGCAGTCTAATCAAGACAGGCCAGGCAATCTCATCTTTGTGTTTCTCCTGCCCAGCCCTGCTTTAAACCCTCACCTGCAATTAGTGATGACATGTTTCTAATCCTCTTCACACATACATCAGAGGATTGTAACTTCATGTGGGAAATGTCAGGGGAAGAAAAATACAGAGCAAGAATCCTTCCTTCTTACAAAAGCATTCAATACCAAAGAAAGAGGAACTAAAAATAAAGAACAGACAGACTGGAAGGGAAATGTGTTTAGAACTAAATAACTCCAGAAAAACAACTGGGCTTTTGCCCAGCTTATTGCTGTTCCTTTGTGGGATTGAGATCTTGTTTGAGGGTGCAGTTTATGCCTGCAAAATTTCCTACTGAAGTAGTTGCACTTGTGAGTAGGTATTATCCTCTTTAAGTAATAAAAGAAATAATGATAGCAATCAGATTTGTTTCTAGAATTGAACATTAGCTTAAAAACTGTCAACAAGAATTACTCACAAAACCAGCCATCCTACATATTTAACTCTTTGTTTTGCTGCCACTTTCTAGATTGCAAAGGTTTCTTTTAATTTCATGGCAATGAACACTGGAAAGAGATAATTTATTTATACACAAATGATGTCATATAATGCTTCACCCTCAGCAATGTTTATTGCGGTCAGATAAATGTTGTTATTAATATTGTTATTGTTATCATCACCACCATTCCTATACAGAGGAAATACATTTTGAACTATTTATCCTTTTTTTCACTTGTGGCAGGGAGTTTTTGACATTTGAGCATCAACTCTTTCTTCTTATTTTATGCATTTGCCCTCTGGCCGTTGTCAGCCCCTGCAGCCCAAATAATGAATTCCTCTTTATTGCACTGTCAGTGTGCTGTCATTACTGCAGACTTCTCCTCCTCTGGAAGGCTGTTCTGTAAGTTATTTCTGAAAAGATATACCACATATGTGGTTGGGATTTATAGGACTGTACTGATCCATCGTTTTCTGGAACATCCAGTGCAGCCACTGTAAATTTAAGGAAAAGGAGAATTCTCATCCAGCTATGGATGTCAAGCCATTCTAGGGAGAGTTACCTGCTCTAACTCCTTGCTAGTTTTGTACAGGAAACACAAACTCAGCTCACGATCACAGACACATTTCAGTTTGCCTTTGCAGTAAGATCGTAATTTTCTTTATGCTACCTTCACTTCCTACTGCCTTTTGAGAAGACAAAAATTTGTGTGTGATCTTGAACTTAGGTCTTGTGCATGATAAGAAATGATGCTGCCAGTTGAGCTTTGCAAACAGCTGTTAGATCATGGAAAGCTGGTTTTCTTCCATAATTATCCTACAAAAAGGTACCATGATAAAAAGTCTTATTTAGCATCCTCTACAGAGTAAGAAAGTCACTTTTATTCTTCTCATGGAATTACTGCAGATGCTATTTTTAGCCACAAAAAAGCAAGTTTTTCTTCCACACATTTCACAAGATTTTCCCCGTTGTGTTTCACAAGACCAAAGCCCTCATAATATCAATGTCTTTGCTAAGAAAGGAGACCTGGAATTGATAATTCTGGGTTTTGGTTACTGGCAGACTTCAACCTCATAATAAATATTCAGTCTTGAAGTAGGAGTACACTGAGGCTTGAGAAGCAATGGAAACAATAAATGTGTTTCAGAGATGGAAGCAGGTTCAGAATTTCTTTTGCTGCACTACCTTCCTAGAGGAAGTTGCTGCCACATAGAAACTGAGACTGCTGGGATTTTGAGCAGATATGAAATGATTTTATATTGGGTAAAAAGAGGTTTGGGGTTTGGTCAGAAATACTAAGTCCTCATGTGTAGAAAACAACTGCAAATCTCTTAAAAGCTTGGCTTCTGTTTATTAAACAAAACAGAGAGTTCATAGGACTTGGGATAATTCCCCATTTTTTTGCTTATGTGGGGATGTTCTACCATTAAAAAAAATTACTCTAATTGTAAATTACCTATTAATAGTTCCAAAAATCCTTATTTCTGCAGTTTTGTAATGTCTTCTTTATCCTCAGCTTACAGGAACCACTATTGTAAATCCAGCCTTACTTAACTCATTAAACATTACCTGGGTTTTTTTGGATGATCTTAGAAACTTTAAAAAAAGCATAATTCCGTATGAACATTGCTTGCCAGCTATGCAAGATTCATCTTGGAGATGTCTGTTCAGTTCCTGTGCTGATCCCCTAGGTCCAGGGTACTTACATTTTAATTAAGCTGAAAATGATAAGGTAATGATAATGAAATTATAATGATAATGAAAAATGAAGAGGTAGAACAGCTCCATCCATACAGCTGTATCATCAACAAGGACTCCCACATCCTTCCCATCCAGACAAGGTCTTCTCAAGAGCTTGTAGGCAGCTTGCAAATCTCCCTGCACAGGAGTGACTGGCAGCACTCCAAACAAGATATCAGGGAGCAAATGATGATCTAAACACCCAGGGGCCCTCCAGATCCCCTTCAGAGGTCACTCTCCCCATTCAGACAAGAATGAAGTCATTGGATGGCAGTGCCAACCATGAAATTCTTGACTGTGCTAGCACATGCAAGGCAGAAATATTCCTTTTTGCATTTAGAGGACCAGGAAAGAAATAGAGGATGCAACTGGGGATGGCCTGAATGCAAAGAGCTGTGCTCATGCAAAACACATTTGAGATGAAGATGAAATTGTGAAGATGCAGAAGCCAAAAGAGAAAAGAAAGGGGAAAGGATAGACTGCAGGGGTAAGGCATGTACAATAAAGACCCTGAGTTTGTGAAGAAACAGAGACTTCTTATTTGTTCAGAAAAGCCAAATAAAATCTCTGAGGTGTTTAGATGCTGTCTAAATGTTGTGATACTTAAAATTTCTTACCTGAGAATGAAGGTGCAAGATCTCAAATAAGAAATAAAGTCAACTTCCTCTCCATCTGCCCCTTAAGATGGAAATCCTTCTGAGCATTTTAAAGTCACCCTAAAATTATCCCACCTCTTGTGCATTCCTGCAGTCTCATTCAAAACAGAGTTTTGCTGCATCTGAAGGAGTGTGTTGAGAGAAAAGGATGGAGGCAATGGTTACACCAACAACTTCCAAACTAAACCAGACAAAAGGGCCACTCTGCCTTGGTCAGTTACTGATGGTCATCTGGTGGATGCTAAACAGGACACAGCAAAGCAGATCATTATTTCCTGAGTGCTGCATGTTACCACAGTAGCTCATGCTGGCCCCTCTGCCTTCTGTCCTTTCTGGCCTTGCCTAGAGAGAGAGAAATCTGAATTACAAAGGACAGCAGGGAAAAACAGAGCAATCATTTTACTTTTTAAACTCTATTATTACTGCCAATAAGTTACATTTGGAAGCTTAATGTTCTGTACTAAGCAGGAGACTTAATTTTTGAAAAATGTCTTAGTCTACCAGTGGCATGGGTACAAAACTATAAGAGCTTTTACTTTTCCAAGCTTTTGCAACAAACGCAACACTGATGTTATAACTCATTATTTGCTGGGTGCTCTCACCTTTCCTACAGCAATAATGAAACCAGAACTTCCCAAATTTGTACTGACAACCTGAAGAAGTCACATCACCTACTATCCTAGCCTAGCCCACAGAATCATAGAATCAGTAAAGCTGGAAAAGAACTCCAAGATCACCAAATCCAATCCCTGACCAAGCACCACCTTTTCAACTACAAAACAGCACTAGGTGCCACATCCAGTCCTTTCTTGGACACTCCAGGGATGTTGGCCATAATGCCAACAAAGAGGTCACCTCAAAACCTGCCCCAGAACACTCTGAGCTGTAAGAGCTCATCTGATACCAAGTAACAGCCAAATCCAGAACATAATTATGTTCTGGATAAATTATCATGTTATTTGATAATGTGAGAAAAATTATTAGGTATTAGCTTTCTTTTTCCCCAGGAATTTAATGGTAGTTCCTTATTTCTTTTGTCACTATGTCTTCTTTTTATTCATTTTTCTCACTGACTGCAGTTCTCCTTTGAGACAAGAACTGCTTTTGTTATCTGATTTTTTACATTTTAAGTACATTAGCTATTTAGAGATTTTATATTTAAAATTAAATCAGCCTACTCTTGGTAGAATGATATATTTCTGCACTTGACAGCACAGACTTTTCACAGTGCATATTCTTTTGTATTACGTTTCCTCTTTAGGCACTTGCTTGCCATAAGACACTGCTAACTGGGGGGAAGAAAAAATATTAAAGTTGGGAGAAAGCAAGAAATAATGCCTTGCACTTCAAACATCGCATACTCTGGCATGTTTATCTCTTTAGCTTAATAACAGCAGGTTAATACTGCAAAATGCCAAGTGCCCCGGGCTCCTACTGCAGTCAGTGCAAGTTGACAATTAGCACCTGACAGATGCACTCCGGTGCTAAAAGCTTGAGACACTAAAACTGCTGGTTTGGCTAAACAGCACAGGCTTCCTTCCCCCTTTCCTCCACCTGCTCATTTATCTTCAGGAAGGGACAAGTCAGGACTTTCGATTTCTGGAGCTCCTCAAGTGGAGTCGATTTCTGGAGTGCCCAATCCTGCAAGGTCCTTGCTGGTCATTAGCTCCTTACAAAGTATTTCTGTCATCACCAGCTATGCTCTTATGTGAGCTCTGAGCAGTGGGAGTTCCTGGCTCTGGTCTCTAAGCTTTTAAACAATCATTCACGGTTATTTGAAGAGATCCTGAAAATTACAGTTTAGGCATTTCTGAAAAATCTTTTCTTTCCTCTGAAGTAGACATCATTCATTGTCATTTACAGAGCCTATATTATGGATTTTTGCTTTCTTGCAGGTTTTTGGCAGTATCCTGTGTTGCTAAGGCTGATTTAATTCCTACTACCAGTCCTATTCCCAGAGGCAGCTTTTCCAAGGTGATTCCTGACACAGGAGATGGTGAGTTGCTTTTCACCCTCACACAGAGAGTTCATACATGTGTTTGTGATGTACCTGCTTTAGTGATCAAATCCATTTGGTTGGATGTTCCATAGGGGTTCTGCAAAGCAGGGTTTTGCTGACCTCTGCCAGACTAACCTTACCTTAAAGTAGTAGAGGAGGAGAGAAAAGTCTGCACTGCAAAAAGCCTCACGTGGGAGCAGGGAAATGCAGCCAAGCGAGGGTTGAGCTGTGGGGTTATTGAAGGCTTAATGGGGCAATCTGAGCACACTTAGCGCAGTGGAAAACTGCAGACCAGCCAGGAAAAGATGTCAAAGAGGACAATCAGTTGAGAAAAGCAGAGCAGTGGCTGACGAAAGGAAGATTGAATAAATGAAGAATGTCCAGCCCAGTGTGAGAAAGTCAGGCACTGCAGAAGCAGCTTAGTCTGCAGTCCTAGATCTGAGCGACCTTCTCCACAGCCTTGGACATTTAAACACTCAACATCTACTTTAACTAAGGGAAAAAAACAATGGTGCCAATATAATGCTTCATTGCACAGATATATTTTAAAGACTTAACCTTTGCAAGACATTTTGAAGATGGAAAGCCCAGCAGCACAAAGATGAGAAGACTTTTCTCCATTTTCGCATTAGCCACTGTATGCTTGATTTTATTTCTGGTTTTGCCTCGTGCAGTTTTACCAAGAGAATTTTTCCATAGCCTACTTGTAGATTTTTAACAACAAAGATGAAATGCCAAAATCTTTGTTGCGAGTAGTCATTCAAATACAACAGCTTAACACTGATAACGTTTCAGAAAGGACAACTGGTTTGAATACAAAACTGTTTAAAACAGAAGGGTAAAACTTCCTGCAACAGTATCAGGAGAAGAAATTGTCATTTAACCCTGAGACATGTGAATAACCAGGCAAAAATAAACAAAATAAATCTTTTGCAATCCTTTAATGGCCTGAGCAAATGAGCATGAAATATGATTGCTCATAAGTGAACCTGAAAATTCCACATGTTGAGACAGTAGAGTCACATTCACGTGCCGCCATTCGACATTCAGAGATTTTCTAAGGTACTTAATCACATTTAATCACATTGCTTTGCTTTTTTTTTTTTTTTTTTTTTTTTTTTTTTTTGCTAGAGGAAGAAAAAGACCCTTAAGGCTGATGTTTTCCCATGTTCAGCTCTCCTTATCCTTATCTATATCTACACAAGTTCTGACCCCTACCATCTCAGGATTGTGTCCACATTCTGAAAGATACAGCAAACTGAGCTTTAAAAGTTTTACAGTGAGAGGTAAAGACAAGGTTGCTGCATTTATAATAATAGAACAAATAAAAAAATGTCACTGGATAGCTGTAAAATGGACTAAAGTCACCCAGTTGGTCCATGGCACTGTTAATGAAACATACAGATTTTAGTGAAAAATAGGTCAGAATTTTAGCCCTTTAGGCCAGTTTTAGCCCTTACAAGCCTTTGTTGCTGCCATGAAGAATATATACAGAAAGACAAAATTCCTAAACTTGTATTATTTCACACTGCTAAGTTAGATTTTACCTTGGTCAGGAATTCCTCCAGCTGCCATCTGTACACTTAATAGAGAAAAGGAAGACTTTTATACTGTATCTGGAAAGTTCAGCAGATTCAGGTGTGGGGAAGGCTTGGTTTCAAAGCTTCTCTTTCCTTTACTCTTGTCATCTTTAAAACCTATTTTCTCTCTTCTAGTTACTGTTTTTTATGTAATAAGAGAGAAAATTTGGCTGTTCCTTAATTCTACTAAAATACCTGTGGTGACATTAGAGAGAGAAATTACCTGGTAGGAGAAAATGAAAGTGAAGTATAAACAGGGCTTCTGTTTCTGATGGAAATGGTTTTCCTGGCTGCATGCTGCTTTCCAAAAGACAATGACAGGCTGGCAGCTTGAAGAAAACAGGTCTTGACAGCACATGTTAGTGAGCCAAACATTTTCTATCACCTTGTGTCACACAAACTACTTTCATACCATCTGTGCTCCAGCAGAGAAGGGCTGTTCTGTCCCAGGCAGAACCTTTTGTCTTTGCACAGTCACAAGAAGCAGAGAGCAGGTTTGTAACACCTGTCTGAGGCTGGATGTGTGCAGGGTGTCAGCTCCCCCTGTAAAAACCCTCTGTGTGTCCCTGGATGCCCACAGCCTGCCAGGAGCAGCAGCACAGCTCAGCAGACAGGCAGGCAGGAGTCAGATGGGCACTGGTTTGCTTGTTTAGCTCTGCCTTGACTGGCTGAAGATGAGAAATAAAGATGGGAGGGAGAGGAAGAGGGGATGCAATTCAAAGCCAAGCACGTGCCTCATTAGTGCCCACTATGCAAGTTCCTTATATTTTTATCTTCTCCAGAATACTTTTCAGCACCTTTTCAAATATTTCTTTTTTAAAAAAAACTTTATAAGGACAAGGCATTTCTAAGATACATTTAAGTAGCACAATCTGCAACTTAAATAGAGACCAGGAAGGTAATTATTGAGAAAGCATACCTTGATTACAATAAATTGCCTTCTTTGAGCAGCTTTGGTGTTTATCATTATTAAACTGCATGTTTCTCAGTATTGAAAGAAGGGAAATAATTAAAACTAACTCTTACGTAAGTAGCATAAAGGATTATCCCTGATATCACTATCAGGCACAGGTTTTGTGCTATTAAACTCCCATATGCCTATGGCAATTTAAAAGTAACTAAGTTGCCAAAATTTTATGTGATTTGTCAGAATTAAAAAAAAAAAAAAGGCAAGGTCTCTGGAAAGGGAAAACAACCCCTCTCATGCAGTAAGCCCTAAATGCAGTCTCTTCTTTCAGTATTGTCATCTTTGAGGCTCAATATTTTTCTCATTATCATCCCTGTTTCATGGATTTTTTTTCTTACTTTAATGAATTTCTGTTCTCAGGCACACAGCTATTTTCTTGGCTATCTTGCTTCATTATGCTGATGGAAGCAGCCTTTTAATTTAAGGCATTATTATTAAAAGTAATGCATGAAAAGGCTTATCTGAAAGATGTATTGGGTTGGCAATAGATGCAAATCAAAATGCAACTGCCTAGGTACTCAATTATATATTTTAATGGAAGAATTTGAGTAAAGCTCAGGCAACAAGGAAAAAAGTACTTATCAGCATCTATCATTTAAATTACCAGCATATTGGTAGACCAGCATATTTCATACCCCTCAATAAGGCTGAGACTGAAGCTGGGTCAGTGGACAGCAGTTGGTTTGTGAAGTCTCCATCCTTGCAATAAACAGACAGCAGTTTTTCAGAAGCATTCCTGCAATTTTTCCTCCCATGGGTTAAGTACTTGCAACTTCCAACATCTGGTAGGCTGATTCATCTTTTGTAATCCTTGTAAACATTGACCATCTACTTGCCTTGGACGGACTCCATACTTTTTTTCTTTGGTGTCTTGGGAGATAGACTCTGACCTAGGCTGAGGGTGCTCCACCAGAATGTTCACAGTGATGCCTCCAGTGGGGCACTAAGACATTCAGCTGCCCCAACTGTATTTGGCTTTCAAATTTGAGCTTATTGGGTTTCAGATTTGCAGGGCTTTTTTTTTCTATGCAACACAAGAGACTGAAGTTTATTGAAGAGGGTAAGAGCATCCTGCAGGCTCCTGCTGACCAAAAGCTCGCAGGACACAAGTCCTTCTGTACCTGAGCAGAGAGGATGCCAACGAGTTTAACCCCAGCAGTGCTCCATGGAACTCAGCCTTAGCTCTTTGAACTTGGTGTGTTCCTTACTGCTCAGCCTCCTCAATCCAAGACCTTTGCAATGCAGCAAATCTCTGTAATGCTGGGATCTGAGATCAAGCATCCTGAACAAGTACAAGATCAGAAAACAGGCACACAGACTCTTCTAAATCATGAATGAAGAGTCTCTGTAACTTACTTCTTCCTAAAGGGGAATGCAATGCAGATTTTAAGAGCCAGGCTTTAAGCCCACATATTGCTGTGCATGTAAGGAAAGGAAATGTGCTCTGAAAGAAACCTCAAGGTCATGGAGTACTCTGCTTCCCTGTAGAAGCCTCCAGCAGGACAGAGAATGAGCTTGTCATCCCACTCTGTAACTGATTCATATCTAATAAACAGCTTAATTTAATTTATTTTTTTAACTGCTGTCCATCTTTTTATTTTATAGCAGTCTGCCAGCTGAAAACTGGCTTGATGATCAAACATCACCACATAAATATTAACGTTTCTCTATTTGTAGTGGCTCAGCTTAAACAATTTCTGGAGTTTGCAGGCAGCAACAGTGCTGGTAGTGGTAAGTTTTGCCTCAGCACTGAGCTAAAATTCATCACAGCTTTTGGATCATCTACTTTTATTTCTGATCTCTGTACCTGCACTCTTCTAACATATGCACCAAACTTTAAACATCAACTTAACAGGAAGTCATCACTGCAGACAAAAGTTAGGCTTTCAAATGGAAAGCTGAAATGACAGGAAAGTTCAGATTTAAAATGGAAAACTGAAAAGATAGGCCCTGCTTGCAGAAGGGTTTCATTTTGGCATAGCTCCCATTAATATAGAATAATTGCTTCAGCAGGGCTTTTTTGTTCAAACATTTAGGAATTTTCCTGACATTCACTCAAATCTTAGCAGCCTTAGCTACATTCAGAAGGGCTGATAATTTAAAGATTGTTTTACTTTCATAAAATAGAGTTAATTCAAAGAGTTTTATCAAAATTCTCACCTGCTAAATTTGACTTTGAGGTTATTTTAATTATACTGGAGCCTTCTAACTTGTTTAAAAAGTCACTGAGATGCCAAACTTCAATCAGAAATTCAGGACAATTGGTAGAGACACTGAGGCAGAAGAAGAGGACCTATCAGAGGACTGTACTTAATGAGATTTCCACAAGACATCTGAAAAGTTGACCTTTGCCAAGTGCTTCTTTTATCATGTATTGCCAGAGATGTGTTACTTCTTTAGGTTATGTATCTGCAGTAGAGGCTATCAGCTAAAATCATGCAAGTTGTAATTCTGCTGAAGCCAGTGCACTCCGGGGAGGACAATTTTAGCTACAAATGAATGGGGTCACTTACAGTTAAGATAAGGGAAAGCAAGTTACTGCCACTTCAGTAAAATGCATACACTTACAATAATAAGGGCAAGAAATGTTCAGACTTTGAAAATGTGTTTTTAAAAATGATGGCAACTACAATGTATTTGATAAGTTTGTGTCCTGTTTTGAACATAGTGTTGTCATCACCTAAATGTGTTTAGTTGAACTGAAGCTCAGTTATTGCAGATAGGGCTGGTACAAAGCTCAACAGAGTCACTTTCGAAAGGCTCAGCTCAAATTTGAGATTTTAGTCAAGACTTAAGACAAAGTTTTGTTCTAAAGGTTTGTTTCTCTTGCACTTCAATTGACTTCAGAGAAGAGACATCTTTTTCCCTTTCAAAAGTGTGGGATTTTCAGGACACTAAACATCGGGACTATGCTGCAGTAGGAGCAATTATAATCTATTAGAATCTATTCCTGCTGACTATCACATCTGTCACCTCTCCCATCAGCAAATTGCCAAATCTCCCTTATTCTCAGTCAAAGCTTAAACATGTAATACCTGCAAATAAAGGCTGGAATTCAACTTACCAAATATAGACACTTTGAACCAATCACCCCAACTTTCTTTTTGCAGTAAAAGAGAGAAGCAGACACTCGTAAGGTGCCAAGGCATCTGGTGTAAATAGGTCAGCACAGTCTCACCCCACTATTTGCTTCTCTCCTTTCCCACAAAGGGTGCCTAAAGTGCCAAAGAGTACCTGTCTGGCACAGATTGCTTTTAGCTTAGGCACACACATAAAAGGAGGTGAGAAGAATTCTACTAAAAAAAGCTGAAAAACTTAGAAAATGACAGTTTCGTTTCCCTTTATATAAACAGGTGCGTGAAACTTTCCCACTTAGCAGGTGTTGGTGACTTCAGGAAGAGGAGTTTAATCAGAAAGATAGGAAAGAAAAAGTGTGAGAAAAAAGCTTTAACTCATAGGGAAGATTAACATAAGCCAATACCTTTTGCCATGTCCCCAGTGCAGGGGAACAGGTAGCATGGTCTGTTCAAGAAGCGCTGGGAAATCTTTGGTGAGCAGCAAATTCCTCTGTGTGACAGCTACTGTGGGCTTTCAGAGTCCTTGCTGCAGAGTTTTTGACAAGGTCTGTGCTGTTGTGAGCCTTGTCTCCCACGACAGCCAAGGGCTATAATCCATAAAAATCAAAGCTTGCATGTAAATGTTGTCCTGAAAGAGGGCTTTATCTAAGCCTGTGGTTAGAAACTTTTCCCCCGGGGTCTTTCAGGTCCTTGGAAAGAAAGATCAATATTTCTGTACAGAAAAATACAAGTTAGCTGATTGATACAGGATTTCTTGATGTGCTTCTGACCCAGAGCAGCTTACAAAGATTAATCTGAACAAAGAGCAAAGCAGGATCCTTTGGAATCAGCTGCTGACAGGCTGGAGATGATGAAGCATCTAAGAGACTGATGATAGCCTGGAAATGGAATGGAAACACAATGCATTGTGTTTTTCCTATGAGGAAACAATACTTAGCACTGGCATTCTTTGCAGAATTCATTTCCCAAAAATCTATGAAGCCTGTACACGTTGCGAGATTTCATTTTTCTGTTACTCACATTTAATTAAGCTTCCACAAAGATATCAAGGCCATGTGTCTCACCAACAAGGTCATCCTATGTCAGATGTCAAGGTCATAAAAGACAGCTAGAATTTCTCAGCCAAGAAAAACATTCACAGACATTTTACATTGGCAAGAAGAACTTACCTTTTCTCTGTCTGCCTCTGAAAAACATGGCTGCTGGAAAATATTCTAATGTATGTTTCCTGGAAATGTTTTCTTTTTTTCCTACACTGAGAAGAAAATAACCCAAGGCAGAAAGAAATTTCAACCAGCTGGTTAAGGTTAGCTTAGAAAGTAGAGAACAGTAGAGAAAGAGGGCTTGGAATGGAAATGTGGGGACAGTGATCATCAGATCTTCACCTATCCCTGCACCAAGCTGGAAATTTAGATTTAATGCTGTACTCCTTCAAGGAGTTGGTATTTACCTGGCCAGGCAAACAAAGGTCCAGTTCTCCGAGTCTGTCATGAGAACAGCATTTCCTTTACTTTGGAACAAGATTTGGTTTTAAATTATGTATACTGCTAAGCTGGACAAACACGGACATCATGCCTTCAGCTGCACCTAAAAGAGTAGATAGGACAGCAAATAAAAAAACCCCAGAAGGTTGCCTGATTAAATATGATTAAGGCAAATAACACCAGTAAGCACTTTACATTTTGTTATTGCAGCTTAGAGAAAGGCAACCCTAAAACACAAAAATGCTGTGTTTGACCAGGAGGAGACATTAAACCTGTATTTGAACTTCATGTCTTCAGGTATCTTGGTCATCACCTCCATAAAATGCTTTCTAAAGTTTAGTAATTAGCAGTCATTGCACTGATTGATTACATAAAATAAGGAACAACTGAGAAACCTGCTGTGGATTCAGGCTGGCATTTAAAATAATAGAAATGGACTATTTGGTAACAAGGCTGATTGCCAGATGCTGAGCTGCTGCTCAGAGAGATGGATTTTGAACTGACCCATAAGAAGAAAGGGCAGAATTTGACAGTTTTGCTGCTCTTGCTCATCAGCACAAAGATATTTCTTTCCTATCTCTTTCACTGCTTTAAGATACACAAATAGAAGCCCCAACCTTTAACACTTGCAATTTATATTTCAAAAAGATAAAACAGTTCCATGACTTGGAAGCTACAGACATATGTCATAAGTAGGCTCAGATTAGCCTAATTAATTGATGCACTGGGTAAGCTGTGAATGTATCTGAGGTACAAAAATGTGAATATGAAGGTCTGTATGGAATTACCCTGGAGTAGTTATTTGCTCATAATTGTGTTACTGCAGTGGTGCTTCAAAACCCAGGCACTTGTACTGAACAAAAATACAATAATAAATGGTCCATTTGCTAGAGAGCTTTCAGTATGAATAGGCAAAGTGAAGGCTTGGGGAAAAGTGGTTTTGAAAACACTTGTGGGGTTTTTTTGCCAGATAAATTGTAACAATTATATTAAATACATAAATTGTAACTAAAGCCCTTCAGAAGCTGAAGTTATGCCAGGCAATTGAAGCCCACGTAGGTAGGGATTTAATACTTTACATCTGCTGCCCATCAAATAAACCTTCAGCTGTAAACTTGCAGCCTTGAGAATGTTTCCACAGGCAGTTGTTTTATTCTGTACCCAACACATGTATGTTCCCATATCCAGCTGTCCTCAGGTGTTGACTCAAAGCATCTTAAACTGTGTTTTGGGCTCACAACCCTGCAGAAACAATGCAATTATGAAAAACTTCACTGTGGTCTAAAAAGCAGGCAGGCCAGCAAAGCCCTCTCTGGAACTGCAAGCTGTGGTTCCAGCTTTTAATAACTTTTCCATCAAGCATGGCAGTGTTGTGCTTCTGTCCTTATTGGAAAGCAGAGAGGAATACAAACAAACCAAACTTTGCCTGGGTTGGAAGGAACCCTGTGCTCTCCAATTTTTTTTTTTTTTTTTTTTTTTTTGCAAACTCAAGTGAGAGTTTGGGGGTTTGGTGCCTTGCTGCTGCTGCCAGCTCTTGGTGGATGGGCTATGGTCACTCATGTTGCAAACACAGAGGATATTCGTGGATATTCGTGCCTGTTTCAAGCCAACCAGCCTTCTAATCTGAAGAATATTAAAGAACATTTCTTAATATCTTAGATACTCCAGTGGTAGAAAGAGGTAGAGGCAAAATTTGACAGGCTATCCTACAGAAAGGAAAGTCATCATTTTGTGGAAAATAAGGGACCCACATTCCTGAGCTTATCTCAGGATCCAGCTAGGAAAAAATAAGGCATATAGAGGAAAATCTAATTAAGTCAAACTAACTAGAGGCTTTTTGTACTTTGAAGTGCTGGGCTAACTTTCCAACTCTTCTATCTCCCTCCCATTCCCTCATGAGCCTCACACACAAAATTACTTGTGTTTAGTGACAGCTTTTATAGCTCAGTGTGCTACAAGCTGTGGTACAACACAGCCCTCACTTATTCTCAGCTGAAGAAAGGCAGAGCTTACAGCAGCAGCCAGGGAAAAAAGTCTTTGTGCCAATGGAGGGGAGTGACTGAGCCCTCTGGCTCATCAGGATCCATCACTGGAGGGGAAGCTGCCACTTTGCCATAGAAAACTTTTCAGCCTGGTTCTCCAGGGCTGGAGGAATCCTTTCAGTCAATTAACAATCTGGCAAAAGCTTTCCAGCTTGCATGCAAGAATACCACAGCACTAAACAGAACATTGTCCCCATTAAGTTCTTTATAATTCACTGGTATGACCCAATAAGATCTTCCATGTCACTACAAAGATGTTTTTCACTAAGGCCCAAAAAACATTCACTTTGAGACACTATCTAAATACAGCCACACTGGAACAGTCCTGCTCAAAATAGCTTAGGAGTTCCTGGGATGGAGGTTAGCTGTAGAGTCATTCAAATAACAGTGGTGGTTCCATACCCATGAATCTGCTGTGATCTTTTTCCAATCTATCTATTTTTATTGTTGGCTGTTTCAGCATCCTCTGGTGATCAGTGCTGCATTTTTAATAATTTCATAGCCAGGGTCTCATTAATTCAGTTGTAGGGCATGTGTTGTTATTAAAACTATGCTTGCAGGTACCTTCCCTGCTTCCACTGAAATCTCTCTGTAATTTGTCTTGCATATCTAAAAGAAAAATTTGCAACTTTGGACCTCAGAAGCTGAATATGCACTATACTGAGTTGAAAAAATACAGGGGAGGCTTTTGCTTGCACACTTCATCTCTCAACAGTTCTAAATCACCTTCAAATGGCTTACCTTCAAATAATCTCTTCACTAGTGGAAATGAAAAGTTGGAAGTTTTCTCCAAGTTTAGGATTCTCCTCCCCAGTGATGATCATCTGGGAACAACCAATACAGTTACAGTTCTGAAAATTATACATAAAATGCATATTTAAAATTTTAAACAAGTCTGACACAACTGTATAAATGTTACTTAAGGTAATTTAAACTTTTAAAACTCTTGCACTTGAACTGCCATAACAAAGGCATTTTAACACTGAAAAAAACCACCCAATTGTATTTGATTATTCTTTAAAAGTAAGAAAAAAGAGCTTTCTTAGGAAAGCTTTTAGAAATCTTAGGACCAGAACAGAAGACTAGCACTTACACGAATTCATTATCTGCTTCAAAACAATTTATTCAGAAGCAATGGAACAGAAACAAATTAAAATGTCCCTTTAGATTTCACTCAGGAAATATATTCTTTTATAGGTCTTTGACTCCAACCTTCTGACAGCTAAAATTAACTTTGCATTACTGAAACAGATAATGCGCTGTCCTTATTCAATTCAGAGATAATACAGTAAATACTGATTAGGTTTAACACATGAGGTTTAGAGCAGAAACATTTCTTAATTTATATTAGTTTGTATTTGTGAATGATGTCTAGCTGCCCATTAGGCTTCACTATTTCAAAACTTTATTTAAAATCAGTGTGTCAGCTTTAATAATTTTTGTTGAGGGTTTTTTTTAGTGCTTCTATGTGTATGCATTTTTACAAATATTACTCTGAGTCACCAAAATTTAATAATAAACATTTTCTTTATCTCCTGCTGCCTGCCAGACAGTTTGCTTGTACAGAAAAAATAATCCTATTTCGGATTAAATCTGTTATGTATTTTCTGGGAATGTAATAATCTTCATACAGTAGCAGAAAAATGATAACTTTATAGTGCCATAAAACGTGTCCTTTTCCCAGGATTTTCAAGACTGCAATATGTAGGTTAATACAATCAAATCCCAACGACATAATGGGGCTCATGGTGATGAGAATGATGTAAAAGCACCAGGTGCATTATAGGTAAGGTAGGTGGTTTGGTGACTCTTTTAAGCAATCCTGTCCCTTTTCACTTTTGGGAAGACAGCTTGGTCAGTGTGCAGATTTTTGTGTCACACAGTGCACTTGTCCAACACCCCTGACCATCCCATTTATTCCAAAGGCTCTGATATATTTCTTAATTAAATCATGACAGTCAAATTCTAGTTCATGAAAACAATCCATGGTGGTTTGCAAGCCAGTGTCTGTGCATATTAAACCAGCACTTGACCAGATTGGCTTTTTTACAGTTCAGTCAGGTATGCCTTGAAAGCATTATCAGGGATAAGTGCTGGGTATTTGAATAATAAGCACTCTATGTCTGCCTCTGGGATGAAATACAAAGCTCCTCAGGCAGTCTGCAGGGCTGTAAAGCTCAGTCAGAATGTTTGGTATTTTGTTCTGCTGCAAGCAGCCACAGTTTACTTAGACACCAAGCTATTTTTCTGATCCTTTTTCCCTGGCAGCAGTGGTGCCTCATGCGTAGCCAGAGGTGTTATTATTCCCATTCTCTCTAACTCCCCTCTCTGACCTATATTCACTCATCTGTTTGTTATTTTTTCACTTATAAATAGACTTGAAATGTAACTGTGTGAATTCAAACTTATGTTAATAGATAACACCACCCACTCCTACAAAATAGAAATACTATTTTTCAGCATCTTACAAGCTTAGAGCCATAATTAAGACAAATTTCAAGCACACTTAAACATCTCAGTCCCAATGCATGCACATTTCAGAAGTGCTCTTGCTAGTAACTTGGTGATAATTTTCTTCTTGCAGTTAGAGGTGAATTTGATTCCTGAAAAACAGAGTTGCTTTTCATAGGACAAAGTTAATCTCCCCATATATTTGAACTCCTGCTTTTCATTTGAAACAGTGACAGTTTTGACTTTGCTTGCTCTGTGGTGACTGCTTTACAAACCCAAATGCACTGGTCAAGCCAATGTTCAGCAGCATGTAAAAACCAAAGGGATTGGAAGTGTACTACCTCACTTAAAAACTGTCACCAGAGGCCAATGTGTAAATTATCATGGAAGACTTAAGGGAAACCAGGAATTCCCATTCCAGTTTAAGGTATATGTCATTTTCTACACAGAAGTAGTACATATCTAGAATTCAGTCTTCATTTAGAAAATGAAAACACTGAAATTGTAGAATAGGTACCTTAAGCCACATGGAAATCATCTCTGTGCAGCACACAAGCAAAAAGAAACACAGCCACCAAACCAGCTGGTGTAGATGGTCTCAGGCTGCCCAGACCTGGCATCCTCTGGAGCAAACATAATTTGACAATAACTAATTTTTTTGAAAGAAACTCATGGAAAATTGCTGCATGGCAGGATATTCCTGCAATGTCAGGAGAAAATGAGGTAGACCAGAAAAGTTCCTGGGGCAAGTGCTGCCTGCACTGCATTTTTACACTTACCCACAGGTATTGGGACACTTTAGCCCTTTAGTTCTTATCACCACTTCAATTGCAGGAGCCAAGAACAGAGATAAAGACTATCAGGTGTGAGGGTGCTTCGAGGACAGCAGCTGGAATGAGACTATTCTCCAGGAAGGCACAATTCATCACTCATTTTACTCAGTTTCATGGTCAGCACAGGAAGCTGACCCCAAATTTGAGCCTCAGAGCAATCTCCAGTGTGCTTCCAGAGCCAGATTTAGCACCTGCTGGGCCAGTCCATTTGCCTGTTTTTTATAGTGGGAAATGCTGCAGCCATGACTCAGGGCCAAAGCAGTGTTTGATTTGAGCCTATAATCATCTCTCAGATACTCTTCCTTCATGCTGGTAGCTCTTGTGGCTCCAAAACATAGTTATTATATATAATTCTTATCACATGGTTGGGGTTTTTTTTCAAGTAAACGCTAAAAAGATGAAAACCCACATCCTAACCTGGCAGAGTAACATTTTCACACCATAACACTTGAATTACATGGCATGAGGGAGTCAGAATTTGGATAGAAAAGTTGTTCTTGGAGGAGGACAGAGGTGGTGCTGCCCTGTGTCATTATTACTGCTCTGCAGCAGGCTCAGGCACAAAACCTGTAGGCTTTGGTGTTCAGGTTTGTCCTGTTAGAAATTGGTTTGTTCTCTAAGAGAGCCAATTTTAGTGAATAACTAGTGTGGATAATAAAACAGGTGGCAAAAAGGCAACACAGCCAGAGTACAAGGGCAGCATCTCCTCAGGAAAATGAGGGAAAGAGGGAAGGGAGCTTGAGAGAAACCATGACAAGAGAGGATTTATGAGGATTTACAGTCCACAATATCCCATGGCCTTTTCTAGCCCTCCTAGGGGAGAGATTGAGGTTGCTTTTACACGTTGGGATCAAAATTTAGGAAAGGAACAAGAAGAAATCTGGAGGAAGTCCTCTCCCCTGCATCTCACAGCTAGTGGAGACAAAGTCAAGCAGCCATCCATCAGGTCTGTGGGTAAGACAGCATTAAAGAAGAAAATTGTGTATCTCAGATTAATTTCTACAATTTTAAAATTGTACTCTGCTAGTTAAATAAAAGTAATAGATATTCTTTCTGAATCAAATTAGGTTTTTTTGGATTTTTCCAGGATTCTAAATAAGATAACAGTAAAGGTCATAAAATTATATATTAGTATTTATCCATGTAAATGATAGGAAGATTTTTTTAAGAAATGCATTTTATATACAGTACAGTCAAAATTTAAACCATTAGTTTCCTTAAATAAGTGTATCTGTAAGAGATGGTATTGAAGGAGTTTGAACAAATTATCAGACTGATATTTCTAGATGCAAAGTAATTAAAAAAATCTTCAGAATGATCTCCAGATTAAAAGTGACACACTGAAGGATGACTTAATTTATTCTCTGACATTGAGTAAAGTAGGTTTGTCTTACCCAGAAATGTAAAATAAATAACTGCAAATACTGATGGTGAAAATTCTAAAGGAAAAAATGATCACACAAAAAAACCCCACAAAAGTTACATAAGCAACATTTTTAGACATATTTGGGAAGGCAATACTTTTACCCCATAGTGAGTTAGAAGTGCTTATGGTGTTTTCCAGCAGTGTACATCACTACAGATTTTTCCAAAATCCAGTGAAAGCCTCTTCCCCAATCCCCATGGGCAGTGGCCTTAGGTTTTAGTGATGCATAGCCCTTTATTTTTACCCTACACCTCCTGGATATCAGCTTTCCACATCATCTCATCACTGGTGCAAATCAGAGATGGGCTCTCAAGCCCATGGGCATCTCCAAGTCAAGCATTAGAGATTACACAGAGAGAAGAGAGCCTCACTTAAGTGACTTCAGAGCTGGAAACTGATATGAGAGCAGAAAGAGGACTTGAAACTGATTTTAAGATCCAGAGGCAATTGTCTAATCCTGAAGTCTTTAGTTTCTTTTCCCTTTCATTACCAATTCATCCTAAGGCACAAAATCAGCATGACAACTCCTTTTTTGTTTGGTTTTGGCTTTTTTGGTTTTTTGCAAAGCTGCAGGAAGACAAAAAAATCACATTTAGAGTGAAAAATAAGTGGATAGATTTCAGCATTGGCAGCTGAATGAATTTCCTGATTATTACATTCCTCTCTAAGGTATGAAACAGCAATCCTATTTCCCTTTTCACTCTTCTCCAGCAAACCTGGAGATCCAATGATGTCATACAACATATTGCAATGTGACAGCAGAGTGCTGATATGTCCTATACAGGCGTTTGTCATTTTAGGTGTGGGATGGTTTTTCAATATATTCAACAACACTTTAAAATATTTGCCTAAATTAGATTTTTTACCTTCTGGTGTGCAAATCTAGATTCTTTTCCTCCATACAGGGACATTCGAGCTAAAAGGAGCTGTTATCCACACTAACAGAAGTATTTTATAGAAAATAGAAATCCCTATGAAAACAAACAGGATGCAGAAGGAAGATACTATATTCTGTAGCCTGTACAGTAATAAAGATGCCAGTTTTACCAGATGTTTATAATTAACTAGGAACAGCCAGACTACTACAAATATCGTACTGCTCCCTGTTCTCTTCTAAATTGGGCACATTCAGAACTAAAATACTCTGTTCATCCATTCCTTTTGAACACAAGAATTAACTAGTGGTACAGGTAACAGAACTGAAGGTATGCCCCGCTCCAAAAAAAAAAAAGTTTATAGACTCATGTTGGAGTTTATCTTCTATTTGGAAGGCAATAGTCTGCAACCCAGATAATGCCGTTTATTTTTATGTCTTGCTCCAGGTGGTTCTAACAATGCTCAGGACACATTTTTAAGAAATACTAATCTAGAATATCATGCATGCATCACTTTTCCCTGCTCAAAACATCTGGGATAACTGCAGTGCTCCTAACATATTTCCAGGTTAGTTGTTACAAGTGACTTCATAGCTCAGACACGACAACAGCTGGTAGAGAGCGGGAATGATTCCAAAAGTAATCTTGGAAGTGAAGGAATTGAAGAGTCTGTTGTATATTTGTTAACCATGCTCATTAGCTAAGTCAGAATTTAGTAAAATTAATCACATTGTAATTTAGTTGAATCATCTACCAAACAAAGTTAAGTCTTTCCTTAACTTTTTGCAGAGTTTACTTTTGTTTTTTTTCTCAATGTGTTGCCGTTTAATCCTTTGTGTGGAACCAGCCTGTTTATACTTAATTTATTTGAAACTTGCCATGACTTGCAGAACTGAGAAAAGATACTACTTAAAGACACTAGGCAATGAACCTGGCTTTTAAAACTATATACTCATTTTTTTTCCTAAGAATACTCCTTTTTTTCTTTTTTTTCATTTTTAACCTTGCCTGAAGGCCTATGGTATTAATATCTCCTGAGAGGCAAGTCCTCTTCTAGAACAACAGTTCCATCACAGACAATTGCCTTTTTCTGGTAAAATGTGTCATTGACTGTGGCACAACTCTGACAACTCAGCCCTAAATCAAGATCATCTGTGGGCAAGCTGGAGGAACAGCCCATTTAAAAAGAGGCAGCCATTGTCCATAGTGAATTTCAAAGCACTACATTGAGTTATAGGAATAATCACCTGTACAAAGCAGGGCTGTGAAGGACTCTGCAGAGAAGGATTTAAGGGATCACAAACAATGCCATGCTGTTGGAGAGGGGGAAAAAATCCACGAAATATTATAGTGTAATATATAAAACATCACCCCAGACTGGTCTGTTCATTTTTGACCACTTTAAGAGGGTTAGGGTCAGACTGGAAAGCATGCAGGAAAGAACAAGAAAAAAATTTAAATAAATATAAAATGTGGACTAAGAGGAAATATCAAAGAAATCAAGTTCTTTAGTCTAAACAAGGCAAGCACATTGGGAAGCCTAAAGGCTGGTGCTGTGAGGGAGGGATAAAATCAGTCTTCATGCCCACCCAGAGCCCAGCATGCCTGGCAATGAGGAAGGTTTAGTTCCAAATTCTGCCTGAGTTGGAAGACAGTGCCTAGGAAAGGTTTATTTTTATTGCTGGAATGCCTTAAACAAGAGAAATATAAATATTTGTCAGATGTGACAGTAACACTGGCATGGTGAAACCCTCAAGATTACTGTTCAAAACCAGTTTTCCTGCAGATTATATTTCTGCCTTGTATATACTATTTTCACAAAGTGAGTTTTGCCTCCACAGATTAAAATCAGGGCTGGCATAAGTGGCTGTTTGGCTAGTGTAAATAAACATCTTTAAGGGGTAATAACTCCTTGTTTGTCACCAGCACAGAGACTCTGGCAAAACATCAAAACCCAGACTTGCAGTCCTTGGAAGTCTTTCATCGCTCATTTCTGGCAAACTCAACTACTCAGACTTTCATATAAGCTTTTATTTCCAAAATACCTACCAAGCATAGTTACATCCTTATTTATTTTACCTACTTCATGTCTTCCTTTTGATCCCCTAACACTTCATATTCAACACATTGGGGACAAAACATCCTCTGCACTTTACCAAAGCTGAGGTACCTACGTGTCAGAAGAATGCTCATGCAGGGAGCAGGGGATGTTTTACACTCAGGGCTGGTTATTTGGTTTCAGAGAACATAATTGAACACTTGGGAGGCAGTAACTTCTTAATTACAGTCCTCTGGGGAATGGCAGGAATCAAAGCAGTGGCATGTCTGAAAGGGACTTGACACAAGTAGCCAAAGTGGACTAATCCCATCAGAGGAGAAAGCCCTTGATCTGTGCTCCAGCAAGCACCCAGCCTTCTGCAGGCACTCTATAATCAACTATTTAAAATTGCTCCCCTCAGTGCACTTCTCTGCTTCTGCTCTTCATCCCTGAAATCACCAGCCTGGTTAACCAGCCCTGATTTCTGCTTCCTGCCCCCTGCACTCTCCAGTTTCAGTGGCTGGGGGAGAACTGTGGCACTGGGATGGAGGTCAGCTCTCAGTTCCTGCATGACCCATAGCACACATGCTCTGAGTTTTGGGTGTCTATCATGAGGCACGTCAGCTGAATGCCCACGGGAATTCTGAATGCATGAAATTATCCTAGAAATTATCACTTTTTTAAGAGTTAGGCCCTGGACGTTGGAAACAACTCATGCTTGAGAACAGTGTTGGAGCACATGCTAGTTTTATTTATTTCAAAGTATCATCTGAGTTTAAAAAGAACTAAACCACATTGCTGGATCAGGACATGTGACTGACTAAAAAAAGGGAATATCCACACCACTTCTAAAGTGTGTCATTTAAAAAGGAATGCAATTATTCATTTTTCAACCAGCAGCCATCCTGCAGCTCATGGCAGTTAGGAACAAGCCCTTTCTCCAGGCATGCTTTTTCCATGCATCCATTTAGTGCACTTTTCTGCTTATTGTCTAGCCCTGGTGCCAAACAAAATCAGGATCTTTGAGCTGAAAGAGAAGAAGCTGTTAAAATCAAGGGTGGCCTCCCTTACAAAGCAGTATGAAGAAGGCACTTTAGCTGAGGAGCAGAGTGCTGCCCAGCCCTCCAACCACCACCAATACAGAGACCACTCTCAAGTGTTTTAGGTCATTTTTCCCACAAACCCCATGTTTCACAGTGGGAAATAACCTAAGAAACTTTAAGGGTTGTTATCTGTAAGTTCTCTTTATGAGAACACAGCAAACGACCAAATCCATGAAAACTAGGTACTGTTAACACCACCAGGGATGTCCTCTGATGTGGATAAACTCATCCACAGCTAATACAGGGTGGAAGACAAGGAAATGGCAAGCACTTAACATCTCTTTATATCAAATGGGTAATTTTTTAATGCTACAGCCAAGAAAGGAGAAAAAAAATGAATGAAAGAATCTCTTTGTAAAAAAATATAACCTTCAAAAAACTAAACATTTTCAGACATTTTTACCAATCTTGAACTTTGGCACCAGAAAGACATACTCCATAGGACTGGTGCCTCATTAATACAGACACAGCACTGCAATCCATGAAGGAAGAAATGGGGGAGGAGAACTGTGCTAATTTAGCTCTGAGCTCCACAGAAGAGAATGTCACACTCACTCCCCCTCAGCAGTGGGCTTTTCATATGGCTGCATCCAGGATGGCTGGTGGCTGAAAAGAGAAATTGCTACTGCTGAGAGAGAGCAAGTCAGTCACTCATCAGCCCAGCGCCTTTTTCTGCTGTCCTTAACAGTACAGCTCATGCCCTGTTAAAATACTCTTACCTAGTCCAGGTCTGGGTTGAGACAGAACAGTATGAGGCATGTTGATTTCATGTTGTTTTTGTTGAAGATGTCTATCAAAGTGAAAGATCTTTGTGGTTTCTTAAAAACAGGTTTTGCTTATTAGCCCTTTATCCCTTAGTGAACAAAGGGAGTCAAATATGTGTTTTGCTGTGAATCCTGTAGGCAATATCAGCCAGATATATATGTACTTATCCCACATGACTTTCTCTACTGTAAGCCTAAGATTATTCTTTTCTATTTTCCCATCAGATAAAATTATTGTTTTCATCTTGGGCTCTGTAAATGTTTATATGAACAGCTTCTAAGAGATCCACTCAAAACAATTAGGCCAAAAAATACCCCACCACACTACTGCTTGACATCAGTTATCACCTGGGGTCCTGCATTTCTACTGAAAGATTTTTAGTAATCTACACCTTGGCTGGCAAAAAATAAAAAAGTTTAAAACCACTGCAGAAGCTAAATACACCTAAATAATATCTGCATGGTCAATAGCAGAAGACAGATAACCCTTGAGAGAGACTACAAAAATTAAAAGAAAAAATATGCACAGAAACATATCCATGGGGGTCTTATTGTCTAAAATAAAGTTTCTAAAATAAAATAAAAGGGACAGCTGATGAAAATAAAAAAAATTGGGGAGTATCAGATGTTAACAGGAAGAGCAGCAAGGAAACCCCACCATGGGTTAACTGGCCACAAGTTGTCCTGTTTACAAATAATGGAACCTTAACAGAAGGGAATAGGCAGGAAGGCAAGCCAACATTTTATCCCAAACAATTATTAATGCACCGACAGTCTGAACATTAAGTTAAGGTTCCATAATGAGGCTAACAGTCTGTGGAGATGGTTCAGTCATAATACTGTTCTCAGCTTAATGGGTGCCATAACCATTAAAGATGAAACACAGTATTTGGAAGGCAGAATAGATACAAAGCAGAAGAACATCACAGCAAACAACAAAAAAAGCTCCTGTTCCATTCAGGCTGCACAGCAGGATGAAAAGAAAACACAGTACTAGTTTTGCTGTATCTCCCATTGCTCTGACTTCTGGAAACTAAAGATGAAGACACTCAAAGGCCAACTACAGATTAGGGAATAAGTCTTCCATGGTTCCCTCTACAGTTAATGGATAGAAAAATCTCCCTCAAAAGAATAAATCAGGGCAGAAACTTGCCTGTGACTTTTTGGATCCTCTAGGATAATAGATTAGAAGTTTCTGACATGACAAAAGACAGAGCTTCAAAACAAAGGGAGCTGGCTATCAATTTGAGGACTGAGCAAACAAACATCATGAAGTTCAACACAGCAAAGTGCAAAGCTATGCACACAGGGAAGAAAAACCTCAGGCACCTGCAAGGGCAAGAAACCAAGTAGCCTGACATTAGCCCTGCCAAAAGGGTCCTGAGGTTACCATGGAAGCCAGATTAATATAAACCAACACTGCACTCCTGTCACAAACAAAGCAAATGACTTCATTGAAATAAGCATGTCCAGCAGGTAAAGAGCGATTATCCCAATCCAGCCAGCACTGATCAAGCCAGACTTGCAGTACTTCAGCCACTTCTGAGATCAAGATGGATGTGGAGAAAATGAAGACAGTCTAGTCTATGAGATGGCCAGGGTGCAGGAGACATGGCTTGTGAGAGAGGGTGAAGAACAGGGCTTGTTCCCTCCTCAAAGAAGGGGTGATCCATCAGACTGAAGAAAGGATGATCTAGTGCAAATTAGGGAGGTTAAAAACCACAAGGTCAAATGATTTTGAGGCAAGATAATGAAGGACGACAACATTCACAAACATTGTCTTGACAGGTTCAGGCTGGACACCAGGAAAAACTTTCCATTGGTAGGACAGGGCAGTGCTGTTGCCCACAGAGCTTGTAATGTCTCAGTTATTAAGGATTTTCAAAACTCTCAAATGCAAAGCCATGGCTGACCTGGTCTCTAATGTCAGCAAGCCCCTAGCTACTGGTGGAGGCTGGATGAGGCAACTTCCAGCTGCCCCATCCAAACAAGACCTCCGTGATTCTGTGACTCCCCACAGGAGCCTCACTATTAATGGGTTTAGGAAGACAAGTGTCCCCACACAGAATCAAGCTGTGTGAATGAACCTCTCTGAACTTGCAGGAGCAAACAAAGCTTCAGATCTCTTCAGCCTTTCTATGGATTGTGTAAGTTAGAAAGAAAAGCTCACTGCTGTCTTTCCTGTTTCACCAAATTAATATTACAGACAGTGCTTCAGTGAGAATCTGTAGGATCAGCCTGACACCTTGCAACTGGAAAAAGAAAGCCTTTGAAAACAACGTGGCAGAGAATACAGGTATTCATCAGCTACATTTGGAGTCTCTAGATAATAAGCAAGTTAATGGCAGCAGTAAATTTCAAGTTGGTTATTGCAGGCTGGGGAACAAACTAAGCATGGGGGATGGTTAGCAAAATAGACCTAGACATCATGTGACTGGTAACTGTAGGTCTCAAGTCTTTGGCAGTATTTTTTGCAATTGCTTTCGATAGTGGAGTACTGAATTTAAATGAGACTGGATTTTTACCAGCGCTGCATGTCCACTATGGGAGGTGGAAACTGCATATTTAGTAGGCAAGTAATCTGAGTATGTGCCCAGAATTTTTTAAAAAAAGCGGGGGTGGGAGGCAGAGGGGAATTGTTTGAGGGTTTTGTAACACATTCTAAGGTTTATTTAGTAGTATCCTCACAGTCCACTCCCATATTTGTGGTGGGTTTTTTGTATTTCTGCATCGCTTGGATAACTCCAGATCCAGAAATGTTGCAAAACAGTAAGAGAAGGTATTTCAGGCTATTTGACTTAGCTTAAAGCATGAACTACAATATTTGACATCCCAAAGACAGCTTGTTCCTCAGAGTTTAGGAAGTTCAAGCGACATACCCAGTACTCATTGCATAAGCATCCGAAACTGCCAAGGCTCACCTTGGCACAAGGCTTTGTGACTAACACAACACTGCCCACCCATGTCAAATATAGAGACTGACTGAAGCATGGTGCAAACCACAGATGAAATAATACATATCCATCTCCTTGCTTCTACAGCTCTCTTAGGACTAGTGTGGTATGAAGATTTTATCAGAAAGACTGCAATAACTTCAGAGGCAAAGAAAGGAACGAGCTGTAAAGGCCATTCCACACAAACACTGCTAAAGCCTTGTTAGCATCTCCAAAATGATCAGCCCTCATTTCTGAGATTTAGAGCCCCCTTCTCCCCCAGAATTCAGCCTAGGGTGGACCTCAGTAGTAGTGCTCCTGTTTTTAAGCATTTCTGAACAACCTCTCAGGAGATCACAGCAGGGGAACTCCTGCCCTGTGCTTCTGATCTGTACAGATGTAGGAGGTAAATGAAGTGGCAATTGGTTGCTTACTTGGATGTGCCAGTATGGGCAGTAATTTGGAGATAAAATTGTTCTGTATTCACCAAATTAGAAATGAGTAGCTGAACGTACTTGAATTTATGCCAGTAGTCTCAGTGAGGTAGGGCAGAAACTGAGCAGTGACTTATGAGATCTGCCATCATCACCCAAGAGCTTGTTTTATAAATAATAGTTGATTGGCAGCAACTCAAAGAGTAAAAGACAGAAAGATTAATCCTCAGTTAAAGGATTTAGCAGCGTTGCTCCTTGTGGAAGAAAGGATAAATTACAAGTGACAAGGTGCCTCTGCAACACGCTGCTGCCGTTCTGCATGCTTTGGAGAGGAAAGGGTTCTGGGGTGAGAAAGGCAACTCACACATTTTTACTGGGACAGGCTGGCAGAGGGAGATGAGGGGGCTGTTCAGCCAGAGCACTGCACGGGAAGCAGCAGCACACAGACCCAGCAGAGCTTTCTGCTGAGCCAATGTCAGCGTTTCTCACACCATCAGTGCAGACAAGCACTATAAACAGTGAACAAATGCCCACAAAATACATACACAGGAGTTCTGCCATACACACAATAACACACAGGACAACATGCACCTTTCTAAATAATTCCATGAGGCACATCCAGAGCTGTAGCAAAATCCTGATCTTTTATGGGGGTACCACTGTAGGGAGAAAGAACCAAAAGGCCTTTGAAGAGAAGTTTCTAGGGACTTTCTTTCTTTCAAAAGAAAGAAATCAGATTCCTCCATCTGTTTTTACCTAATACACAGGAAACATGTACTTAGGTAATGCACTGAAAAATCAAGAAAAATACCTTGATTATTCTTCTGAGCCCTATGGCTGTCAGAGACAAAAATACTAATTTTGCTGTCACTAAATAAATCAGCATCTTAAATAATTCAATCAATTAACAAGACAAGCCTAGAGCTAAAGATATCACCATGAACAACAGGTAGTAAAAATTGGGAGAATTCTCTTTTCTTCCCTCTGAAAGTCTCTGCTGTAAATGTCAGGTGGGAGGCATTATTGTATTATATGCAAATAGCTTTTCTCACTTAGAAAACGTGCCAATACAGATAATCAAATTCTAGCTACGACCAACCCACTGCAACACAGAGGGAAAGTCTCCCACAACAGGATCCCTCCAGCTATAAATTTTTATATCCTGTGATGAACAAAAATGCTTTATATCCAGAGATCCCACATTTGATCTACCAGCATAACTACTGGTGTTATTTCTGAAAGGCCCAGCTGGCCTTTATGAAATTACACGGCTGCATTTCTGCTTAGCAGTGATGAACTACCAAGGGCATTGCAAAGACCTAAGTCTCAATAAAGTTCTACAGTCTACCTACTGATTTACTGAGCACAAAGGATCCCCAAGCAGCAGATAGGTGTTTGATGTTAGTTTTGCAGAAATCTGGCCCCTGCACAAGAGCAGAAGCTCAGTAATAGTTTAGCAAAGCATGCACAGCACGAAACCAATGCAGGATAGATAAACCACTGAGCTATCAGGCCATATACCGCCCAAGAGCCCAAACTAACAAAATTACAAAAAAGTTCAGTTTTCTTTTTGTCATACTCTAAGGCAGAATTCAGCATTCACCTCACCCAGCTCACAAAAAAACTCAGGTCAGGTTTTTTCCCTTCTTGTGCCTTCTCTACCTGTGAAATTAGAATGAGCCATAGACAATCTGGGCTCTAGATCTTGCAGCAGACAGATGAAGCCCTACCTGGTGCTAGAAACATTTTGCATGCTGGAAGACTTGTATCTGCCAGCCTCTCATAATCTCTTTTCTACCAAAACTATAAGAAAGAATAGTTATGACACCAAAGAAGAAAGAAGACAATTTTCTAAGTTATATGCCTCCTTATCATTTCAGTTTTGTTGCCTTTCAGCTTTGTCACAACTTTGCCATTACTCTCAACAATTTTCTAGAATTGCCATAAAAAAGTCAAAAGTTGCTGCTTTAAAAGAATACTTCAAGGTTGAGGCAATATTCTAGAGTGAGACACTGCACCCTATAGTTCTTCTTTAGATGCCTGCAATCACCACTTGGTTTAAGGAGATGGTAAACTGGGGCTGAGAGCCAAATGGCCTTTTACTCAGGGAGCTGCACTTGAAAGCAAAAAGGTACAGAAGGACTGCACATCTACCTGTCCTTTTCCTTTTCTTCCAATTCATTGAAATGGAGCTCCTTTGGGACCTGTCCTTTGCAAGGCAGATTGTAAATCCATGCAGCAAGTAGCTACACTGTGCCTTTCATGGTAAAGGACAAATAATCACTCATTATCACAAGTATCATGAATTTCATTAATATCATTAAAATACTTTATCTGTGGACTAACAGATGAATTGATATTTCAAGCAATGTCCTGTCATTTTCTGATATTTACAAGTAAAGAATCTCAAACTCAGTTCTGTTAGAGTCTCCCACTCAGTATTCCCTTAAGTCAAAGACAATCCTCATAGGGACTTTTAGCCAGGGCAAAAGTATTCTTTGAAAAGAATAGATAGTCCAGAAAGAGATGGAGATTTCCTCCATGGAAACACAAAGGGAAGAGACTGTGAAGTTATTTTGTGAAAGCAGTTTGTTTCATTTGTGTTGAACATGAAATTAAATGCTCCAAGCAGCACTGAAAACAGTAATTATCTTCACGTAATATCTGTGACATTTTTCACCACAGCATGCATGGTGCTGGGTCTTGAGCTACAGCAAAATAAAAAGCAGTCAGGGGACTGGCTGAGAGGGAAAGGGGAGTTGTTTCATTTGGTTGAGTTTGTTGGGGTTTGGTTTTTTAATAAATAAAAATTTCAAACCCCATTACCCATCAGGAATTAATCTTTCTTGATGCATTCTGGTTTGACTCAAGCAATTTAATTCAGAATGATGATGCTGTTGCTGTAACCAGGCTGGTAGCAAAGCCTTCCAAACCCATCACTAAGACAATAGAGTGATACTGCATCTGCTTCCCACCTGAGGTTTTTGAGACCACCCACTTCAACTGGAATATCAGTCTCTGTAAATTCAGATCTGGATATATCCACTTCAGGGACTGTGCCCTGCACTCTGCACAGTCTGTGGCATTCCCAGAACAGGAATTTCTTACTGGAGGCATAGGTTGTCAGAGAACAAAACAACATTCAATGAGTTGGGAATAAGAAGTCTTGCAACATTATGTAAGCATTGGTTAGGATATTTTCAATTTCAGCTACTTAGAGGCAGAGATAAAAAGGCAACTAATTTACTTCAAAAAGTTTTTAAATCTAGCAGACTTGTGAGACACAGAAATAGAGCAATTTTTACTCCTCTTTATCCTCCATTTCCAAAGGTTTTACAAGCCAAAAGACTTTCTCCTCTCTAAGAGAAGACTGTGACACCAAAAAATCACACAAAGTTGTGTGTTTTACAAGACTCAATAGATTACCCTGCCATGTTTTCTAGGAGATACCAGTGGTTTCAGTGTATCAGGCTGTCCTAGGCTGACAGAAGGCCATAAATCTGCTGTAGATTTACTGCCTCTCCATCCAGGGAGGGGAGAAATCACCATAAGAAGAAAAGGTTCAAGCACATAAAGGGGGAAATCTCTCCAAGCGTGTTTAAGTTTCAATATTCAGGACAGTATGGGAAGGAAGGGATCCCTCTGGAGCTCCATCTCATAGCACAGGCTGTGGATTGCAGGAAGAACATGCTTGCAGCATCTCTGCAGCAAAATCCTTGTTATTTCCAGTGGTTTCATTCCCAAGGGCAGTGACAGCCTCATGCTGTAGTGCACTTTCAACAGAGGTTGCATTTATTTAGTCCAGGGGTGGTAATACCACTGCCAGATCCACACACTCAGTGGCAGAAGTTTCCTTCATTTCTACAGAACAGAACAAAATACATGTTTTCAAAGAGAAAAAAGTCACACACAGTATGGGTAAAAATCTGTCCTGTCTCTTGCTGTGAAAGCAGAGAAGTAGAAAGAAGGATCAGGGTCGTTGACAATAGATTGCCATTCATCAAAGGACAAATGTTTACAAACTGAAATTAATGCTTTCAAAATGCTAGTAGCATCATGTAAATTAAGCTGCAGCTCTAAGAGCCCTCAAATTTGAAGCCTCACAGGAGGCCATTTCAGGATAGACAATATGGTTATTTCAAGCAATTGAATCCTGCCAAGATTAACAATATTCAACAAATCAGAGATGGAAAAGCAAGAAGAGGATCAGTACTGATGTTGAGAAAATAGGTTTGCAAATTCTTTATACAATGATGAATAAAAGAACTGCTCCAAGAACAAAGCTGTCTCTAAGTCTAATGCTGAACAAGTACATGATGCTCTTAGTAGACAGCACATATTTGTTTACAGTAGCTGCAGGAAACAGAGTACTAAACCTCAACGTGACTTCAGGCTTCTGGCAGTCAGTAGTGCCAAATTAAGTTTGTCCTATAATGAACAAGAGCTTGGCAAGTTCCAAATGAAAAAGTGCTGAGCAATCATGTCCCTTCAGAAGGGATACCCACAGCCCTCAATCAGATCTATCTGCACCTTGAATCCCCTTGGATCCCAGCCATTTTGGGACCTCCATGTCCCCCAGGCTCCCAGTACAGGATCTGTAACCCATGGGGTGATGCTCATTTCTGCTCAGTCAGTTCTAGCACAGGGGATCATCAACCATTCTCCCTAGGACTTCAGCAGGCTCTCCTTGCACCTTTGCTGCACAGCAAGAATTAATAACAAGCAGAGCAGAGCCAGAGTGAATGGAAACCCTGCCAGCAGGACCTGGGGGAGGCATTGAGTCCGAGATAAAGGTTGTGATGCTCACCTGCTGGATCCACAGAGGCCTTGGAGCAAGATAGGTGCCAGATCACTGTGCCCTGAGGGTGAGTTGGGTGTTGTCTTGCTGCTAAGCTCTTTCTTCCCCATCAGAGTAGCTGTGAATATTTTGGCAATTTATAGCATTGGACAGATTCCATGGAAAGGAAGAGGGAACACTAAATCTCTGACCTAGACTCTCATATAGACTTAGTCTTCCCATTAATTAAAAAATTAGCCTGCAGCTATCCTACCCTCTATTTTTAAGATGTGTTGGGCCAGAGAGGTCCCTTTAGACAGGAAGGGCAGTGCAGGAGAAGCACTCTGTCTGTAGGTTACATAATACATTCACCTGGACAGATAAATTTTACAGGTAATTACTACAGGCGTGTCTCTTTGCATACCCAAATTTAACTATTGGAAAAGGAAAGCAGCAAGTCTCTTTAAAAAAGCTGAGTCTCAGTTTTTCGGTTACTATAAGGCTGTTTAAGGATGCTGTTCAAGTCCAGAAAGCTCTGGGGAAAAGGAAATTAACTGGCCCTATCTTCATTTGTAACAGAGTCTAGTCTTCCATAAAGGGATTTGCTCACATAAATAATAATTTGATTTAATTTTCATATCTTTCTCATCTCAGAATAAAAGAAACAAGTTCTTACAAGCATAATGCCTGACCACGAAAATTTTGTAAATAGCATGAGCTACTAAATGTATCCATGAATTTCCTGTTTCATCTGCAAAATACTTTAGGAGCCTTAATTTTGTTATGCATTGCTTCCATTGGCTGTTTGGTACAGGTCATTCTTCCTCCCCTGAGGTAGCTCAGCTTTGACTGCTCTGATGAGTAACTACTGCCCAAAGGAGTTGGCTTTCCACTGAGGCCTGCAGAACAAAGTGTTAACCCAAAAAGGCAGACCAGAAGCTCATATTACATGCTTGGTGTTCTCCCCCCAGCTGCTCTTAACCTCCTGCAGTATCTGAGCATACAACTGGGATAAGGATTGTTGGCCACAAAAACAGCTAAGAAGCTTCTTCCTTGCTAACTGACCTTTCATAATACACTTACTAGTTGTATTCATAATGGGTTTGGACATCCGAAACTATTTACAGCTGAAAGTTGTTTCTTACTGAGCACTTTATTCTTATGGAGTATATTGTTTCAGACTGCCAAAACTGTCTTCTGAAACAAATTAATTTGTGTAGCTTTATAGTCTGGTAGTGTAAATCAAGGTAGTTGCAAGTTCTGGCCCATCAAAACAATCTTTAAAGATGCAAGTTAATTTCTTTCTGGAAAACATATGCTGTTCCTTGTTTACAGCAAAACCAAACTGCAGTTACATTCACTTTGCAGACCATGTGTAACAGCTGATGCCCTGCTCAGTCATATTCCCCTCAGTAAAAGCAAATCTTACAGCATCTGATCTATAAGGGAACACAGGGATTTCTTTCCCTTTACGTTACTCTGAGATATTTGAATTCATGGAAAGCTGTTTGTGACAGCTGTCAATGGCTTCCTGGAACTGGCATCCATTGTATCGAGCAGAGAACAGCATTTCTATGGCAACTGTCTCATCACATTTCAAAAAACAGACGAACAAGAAGCATTCATCGCCGTCTACATTTCCTATTTTCTCAGTAGCACCTTGTCTATCCATTCTCCCAACTCTTTAGAGCCAAGATAGGAAGAGAATACTTCTCAGTCAAGCTCTATAGAAGTTTCTGATTTCTTGGCCACTTGGTCATTAAAGCTCTCAGCTGATGCTTCCAAGAGATCTGTGTTGCTATTCCTGCCTCTTCAACTGACCCACAGCAAGGCACAGCCAGCTCTAACTTAAAGTATCCCCATTGTCCTAGGACATGAAGCTGCAAAGGATGTCCAGTTTATCTCTGCCAGAGGTAAACACAGCTAGTGCACCCTGGGCTGGATGCTACCATCAGCTGCATGGAGGGAGGAGGGCTGTGGTTCATCAGTTTTTTTCCCCCAGAGGCCTCCAGAAAGGCATCACTCATGTTTGCTCTTCTCTTCTAAATGCTCCTCTGTAATGCAGCTTGTGTAACACTGAAGAAATTGCTGTGCAGAAGCACAGTCTGACAAGCAGGAGGGGCTGGGGAAGAAATACAGGACAGCAGCATCCCCAGGGAGACTGGCCTTTGTGCTGCATGTTTGCACCTGTGCTTGCTGACACTGCAGTGATCTGAATGCAAGGCAAAGCTGCTCAAATTTTAGAGTTTCTGAGGAAGAAATGTAATGGTTATTTTTAACAAGTACTTCTCTGAAATAGGAAGAGACCTAGAATTCCATCTTTTTTTTTCCCTCTGTTTCTTCCCAAAATGGCCACTTCAGTATCCCAAGAGAGAAAAAAAGTATTTAAAGCATTATGTGCCTATATTCCATTCCCCTTTGGAAAGAACTATAAACAGCTACATCTTTTCTGCAGCTCAAACTGACTATCATGAAAAAGACAGGCAAACAGCATGATTCAACCATTCTTACTTTCAAGGTCTTTTTTGAAAGATGTTCAAACTTTTACCATTTCCAAGACTGAAACCTGTCAGTCACAGCCCCCACATTTCTTTATGCTCTGTTCAAAGCACAAAGATACGTGATTTCTTCTTTTAAGGAACTTCTGCAAAATTTTTCCAAGAATGAGCAAGTTCTGTCTCATTTCACTGTTTTGTTCCAGTTCTGAATAGTATCAGTGTGCTCAGATTTAGAAACACTGCGCTGACCTGCTCTAAACATAGACATGCATGGGATGGAGTTTGGGTTTCCAGACTTGCTGGGTACCACATGAACTCTATTAACAGCTTTGCATACTGTAATTGTACTTGACTTACTGGGCTTACTACTGAAAATGTCATTTTAAAATAGTTGTTTTAAACATTTCCATTAGATACCTAATGGGTTGCCTAAACCATTAGTCCAGCAAATTAAAATAAAATCATCAAGCCAGTAAAACATGCCTCCTTAGCAAATTTCTCTCCTTATTTATCCTTAAGGATCATTTACTTTGTATAAACACACACAAAATCTTTCAAATAATCTTGCTTTCCCCAGTCATTTAGCATTAGCTGTATGCAAGGTCATATTCATTATATCAATGAAATTGTTCATCCTTTAGTACTTCCCACAAAATTAAAGCAATAAGTCTTGCAATTGTAGCTTTAAAAATAGCCATACATTTATCACCAAAAAAAGAGGCATTACTAAGAAAAATGCGTAACAATTTATTGTGCTGTTACAGCTTCATGCTGCAGCTTTGTGCTAATCAGCTTTCTTGTACAAATGAGGTTTATAGGATTTGAAATAGAGAGAATAAGATAATTAGAGAATTGATATTCTATTAATGAACCAATGCCATTATTGCAGAACTAACATGATTATTGCAGAAACTGTTGCTCATCTACGCTGCACTGTAGTATCCCAGATGGGATTCTCGAGGACTGGACTGTTCTCTAAGGAAAAGAATGTCTGGAGAGGCCCTTCATCATCCTGCAATTCTCAAAGTCAGCACAGAATTCACAGCAAGTTCATATGACAAGATTTTATACATATATATATTCCTATATTTATATAAATATAAAGTAAGGGAAATTAACATCAATATCCCAGTTTTGGTTGAGAGCACCCACTTAACTGCTGGCTCCTGAGGGCAGGCAATGCTGGGAGCATTTTGGAGGAACTAACCAGTTTGAGGAAGGCCAAGCAGAGGCTGCTGCTCAGGTACAGCAAGGTGATACTGTGAAATGTGAATTTTCCTCTGTTTCTGGGTGCACAGGTCTTAAAAATCCCTGCCAGCCATCCTTTCTAAACACAAAATAACTGCACAGTAACTCCCAAAGTTCTCCTTCCCCATAATAGAAAGCTGCCATTGCAATGCAGGAGCTTGAGAATATGTGGAGCAGCAATTTGAGGACTCTTACCAGATAGAAACATTCATTCCATTACTTGATAATGAAGAAAAGTCTTCTGCTTACCAATATTATCACAAGTGCTATGATGCAGGAAATATTTATATCTCTCCTACTGAACTAATGCTTCCTACTAGCCTAGTACTTATAACCTTTAAATCCCAAACTCTAGGTCAAAGAAATGAGCAGAAAATTGCAGTAAATTGCCAGGCAGCACAAGTGAATGAACAAGACAACAACTAATCTGATGATGAGGGGGTAAAAATTTGATAAGCCTTTCAGAACAGATGTTTCTTCAACAATCCTGTTATGCTGGTAAAACACTTAATGTAATTTTGAACCTGGTGAGAAATTTTAACAACTCAATTGGACACTTCCTGCAGAGAAGTTTATAAAATACTTCTTTCTGAACTGAGGAATAAACTCATACAGGACATTGCTTGACTTAGTAAATTTTACATTGATTTAAGAAAGCTACTAGTTACTGATCTGAAACTACCAGGAAGCAGTCTGGTACTACCAGTCTAGCAGCCTACATTACCAAAAGTAACTTTCTGTAATTGTTCAATTACAAAAAATGCTAGGAACAAACATGACTTCAAACTCAGATTAAGTATCAAAATCCCCTGAAGCCCATTGCAAGCACCAGCATATTGGATCAGCTGGGTCATTAAGAGAGTACAAGACACTGTGTATCAGCTTCCCACAGCAGCATCACTCACAGCTGCCAGTTTAAAATGATGGCCCAAAGGAGCTTTTCCAAGTTATTCATGGATCACTTAGGAGGAAGGATGTGAGAGTTTTTGGAAATTACTGCCAATGTTATTGGTGTGGGAAGTGTGAGGTTACCAAAACCCACATGGGGAGGATGGCTCCGAGCCTGCCCCATCAGACTTCCCCAAAATGCTGTGGGCACAGCAGGTGGGGGCAGCAGGGCAGAGGGAACAGGCACCTCCTCGCTGCACCTCACCTGGCCCAGGGCAGGCTGCAATCCATGAGCTGGAACACCAAGCCATGGTGTCCAAGAGGACCATGGAACAGCTGCTGGGAGGAGATTCCCCACTCCCCTCCATTCCTGACAGCTTTTGCTTCATCAAGGACCCATTGCACGCACTAAACTCTCAGAAATCCCACCAGCAATGAAGGAGGCAGGAAAGGGTGATTTTGTTCAGGATTGCCAGCCCTGGCAATAAGGGGTCCCATCTTTAGCTCCAGTTATCCCTTTCAGGCTGTGCTGTTTCCTCACAAATCCCTACAACAACTTCTGCTACCACCTCCCCTCCCACACACCAGAGCTACTCAGAAAGATTCTGTTTTTGGAGGGGGTTGTTTTGGGATTTTTTTTAGTGTGTATAAAAATCCTTATATATCTATGTGTTTATAGACATTTTTCAATGTTATGCACACAGAGCGTTTGCACACAGACACATTCTTCAAAACTACTAAGCAAACGCTTCACAGTTAAAGTTATCTGCCTTCAAATGCCAAGGTCTCCCCAGTGATCCCAAATACTCACACATCTGCTGCAATTTCCTTTGAGAGACATTTCTTTCATCCTGGAGGAAATTTATTAAAACGCTGACTTTTCATTTAGGACACTTTCTAATTAAGTACCAATCTTTAAAGCTTCAGCCTTCTAAGACTTATTGTTCTTTGCTCAAGATGAGAAGGCAGTCACAATTCATTGTCTTTATCGAGACACATATTGGTTCAAAAAAAAATATATATTTAGCAGCTTCAGTCCCATGTCCTTGAAGTTAGAAGAGCTTTTACAGCTTAATATAGGGAAATAGCCAACTTTTTGCTGTTCTAGACACAGGCCCTCAATACATCTCCTATGTCCATGGTACATTTTAAAAATATGTAAATTCTTTTAGATTGTAATTATGTTGTTGAAGACTCACTGAAAGTTCTTTAGTTCTGTAAACTGGGCCATTACCTCACATCTTATATTCCCATAGTCTCGTTTATGAGAAACTGATTATTGCCAATAAGATATAACCCAAGTGGCACCACATACAATTTTCCAGCTAGAAAAGAGGGAAAAGTGGAAATTTAATAGCAGAAATAATACAGGAAAGCACCTATCTTCTAAGAGTAATACAAACAGGCTGAAATGAGATGAAGCCTAAGTTCTCCTGCTTTTCCTCAGAGTTGCCCTCTACAAGGGTGTAAAGACAGCTGGTGAACCCCAATGGGATAAATTCCCCAGCAGAGGTCATCTCAATGTTGACATTACTACAAAAATCCTAAAAAAATGCTCCTTGCATGCCCTGCTCTGTTGATTGTCTTCACTGATTAACCACTGCAGCTGTGAAATTTCCATGCCGTGTCTACAACCTTCTCTGGCCACTGAGTAACACCACAATGGACATGACAAATGTTCTGCTTGGAAATCTTATCTGTCGCCTTTCTACTGTTGATCTCTTGGGCAGGGATGATCTCCTTTAGTTCTAGAGGGCCACACTGCACACTTCTGCAGCTGAGTCAATCTTCCCAGGCTCCCTTTACAATCAGTGGGGAGAAATAAACACCTCCAGCCATAATTCACCTGACTCAACTGAGACAGCTACTTCAGGCTGAGAGTAACTCTGCCCTAGGGAGGGCTGCTTCCCTGTGTAGGGTGACAATTAAGGATTAGATGGCTGCATTTAGTCAGTTAAACCCCACCATTTGGGATTTTAAATGTTATTTTCCCCCAATGTGAGGCATGACACACTGGTAGTGAAATCTCACAATAACCTGCAGGAGAGTATTCCCTCTGAAGAATACAGACTCAACATTTCCCAGTAGAAGAAAATCATCAGTTTGCTCTAATTAATGTGGCTGAACATGTGTACTAAAATGGACTTCCTCCATTTTTCACCCTTATGTTCAATGATTTAACAGAATACTTCACGCTCTTAGGTGCCTCTCAATCCAAAGCACTCTCTGAATAGCACTTGTAGCTAATTGATTTGTCATCATTTACTTCCAGCTTGCTCTCTAATGCTCCAGCATGGTACTTTTTAAATTTTGAACACAGCAAAAGGCCCTCCTGGGAGAAAAGCTTCTCTGAGCTCCCCCATGGGGGTTTTCAAGCCCTAGTTCACAGATGAAGGAGCAATGGAGAGACAAACACCACTTCCAGCCATGCTAGAGGTGCATGAGGCAGCTGTCATTCCCACACACCTGAGTGACTGCATTTCATCCTTCTTACCAGCACTGACAAGGAGACAGGGTGCTCCCTGAAGCTTGTACCTTCAGGATCTACAACAGGGGTGGCTGCTAGGACCATTCCCCTCCAGTTTATAAACTGCAGTTTCCCAGAGAGAACAGAGAGGTCATTTTGGGAACTATTTGATTTTCCCAGTCCGCAATCCAGTGTCATCAGTGCAAAGACAGACACAGACAGGTTTTATTTTCTCCATACACTCAAGCAAGGTACCACAGTGTCAGAATAAACATCAGCTGTGGATCCTTCTCTACTACCAAGAGCTTAGGCCTAGGGATACCTTTCTCCAACAGCCAAAAAGAAAAAAAGAAAAAAGCTATTGCTTTTAATGCTTCATGTTGCTTCTGCTAAGAAACATAAGATCATTCAGTATAAAGCATGCAGGCAAAGCTCAGCCTAAGAGAGGAAGCTGACAATGTAAAATGTGCTTAAAGACAGCCTACCAACTACAGAGATCACTCCAACTTTCCTTCCGAACTTTATGTGTTTGTTTTGCTTTTTGAGGTGCAAAGTACACTAAGGATAATGCCAGATCCCTTTGTGGCAAGGATAATCTACCCTAGGAACAACACTGGTGAAGCCTCATCTGGAGCTAGGGCATCTGCCATCATTGACAGGAAAAGCGTCTTTTCTGTCCCACTGCTTCCCAACAATAGCTCTTGCCAAAAGCTGTGGGATCCAACATGTGCCACAGTTTACCTTCAACCATGTGAAATGGAAAAGGGATCAACTTTCAAGTTATGTACCAAGTTAATTTTAAATGGAGGAGACTGTTGCCCTTTGAAGCACAGCTGTTATTATTATGCCAGAGTTATTTTCAGCCACACTCTTGTTTCTGGGAAAAAAAATGTTTTCTTACTAGAGAATATAAGATTTGGAAATAAATCCTACAAAAAAATTGTCTTTCATGGATACATCCTTGAGCTACAGTTTTTTATGTAAGAGATCTTCCACCTGTAGCTCTGCCTTGGCTAGAAGAAAACCCAAGAGCCTCCTTCTGTCTCGTTATCCTGAAGCACACCAAGAAGTACTTAGTCAAAGAATTTTGGCTTGACTTGGAGAGAAGTTTACAGCTGCTGGCCAGCTAAATTGTCTTTAAGTTATTTATTCTCAGCTCTCTTGTTCACTAGGAACTAAGAAAAATACTGCAGCCTTATGCAAGTTATGGTGAACATGTTGATTTGCCATGCCTGAATCCCTGCTTTAGATGTTTAAGGTGCTTCTAGGCTCCCAAGGACTGGTACAAAGTGCTTGCACCCCAGACTCCAGCATGCACCTTCAAAAGCCCTCCTACACTACCACACCTGGGTGAAACCATAATTGCTTCAAAGTAAAAACCCTGTGCAAATGCTGCTGAAACCAGTATGTCATTCTTAATGGTAAGCTCCTTGTCTCAGACAGCTTTTCAGCATCCTAGACACCCATTATTACATTTCCAAATGGCTCTCCAGGCTTAATAAATCACCCCATGAAGTTCAAGCAAGAGCTCACAAAGTCCTCTGTAACCTTTCAGTGCACCTAGCTTGGATTTTTAGCTGATGGATCGGAAGCAGCAGACCCAAGAAGCAAATCTCCTCCCCAGGAGACGCATCAGGAAGGATTTGCTGCTGGGTTCTCTGCTGCAGAATTGATGGGCAGTGCTCATGGCTCAGACTCCTTGCAGACTGTGCAGATTGGCAGGGAAAATGCAACCAACTCGCTGCTGCCAAGGGGCATGGATTGGGAAAGGAAACCAAATGGGAGCACTTGGTCAAATTGCACAGAAAGATATTCTAAAAGCTCTATGAAACAGGGACTGAGCTCAGCTTTACTTGAAGACATTTTTGCCACTAGAGTAGAAGGAAAGTACTCATTCAACCTCTCCTGGGGCATTGAGTCATCCATTTTTTACATTTCTTTGCAGCTAAAGCAAAAAGCTAAAAAATCTTGCCTTTAACTTCCCTAGGATCTGTGTTTCTAGTAGATGAGGAAGGAAATGGGTGGCTAGGAAATATTCAACTTCTCTCCCTACTCATAGACACTCTACTGCTAATATTATCAAACATCTAAATTATTAATAAAGAAACCCAAAAACCAATTAAAGTGCATTCAGCTGTTGGCAATCCAGATGTCCAAAGACAAAAAAATGGATAATTAAATTTATATGTATGTGAATTTTCCATTGTCACTCATTATCAGTGTCATGGTTGTATGTGCTGAAGGAAGGGTTACATCTCCTTGATAAAGAAGATTTATTTCATTAACTCCTTATGTACAAGTAGAAAAATTGCAGTAGTGCCTAGAGGAAGAGGTGCACCATTAAGCCTAAGTATTAAAAATACAATTAAACAAACACAGTCCCTGGTTTTTGTGTCTGCTCTATACTGTTTGCAATATAGCAGAATAGGAAAATACTATTCAACTACATTTAATTCATTTCAATCACTTCAGTTTTAGATACTTAACTGTAACATTTCCTAGGGTTGAGACTCATTTAATTTAAATATCTAGGGAGGATGAAATATTCTTTAAAGGTATGCAGGAAATCAGATAGATGTTGAAAGGGTTTCTCAAGAAATTGATGCATGAGGTTTTTTATCCAGTTTCATGGAGAACAGATCTTTATGAGCTTTTCTCTGGTCATAAACAGAGCTTTAGGAAAAGCAAGAAGCTGAATCTATGACTTCTGGGTAAAGTCAATAAATACAGGCAGCATGGTTGTTGTCTTTTCAAAAACTCTCGTATATGTGACTACAGCATTAGCACTAAAAGCTTCTTTATAGCCAATATAATACAACTTCTAACCACACAAAACCAGGTCCAGAAGGAGGCATGTGGATTCCTTACTGCCTACCAACTGAGTTGTTAGTTCTCTAGAATCTGTAGCATGCATACAGGAGTAAAAAAAATCTCCTGATTGAACAGGACACAGAATTTGAGCACAACTTTAATGCTCTGATAAAATGGCAGTAGAATTTTAAATGAAAAGCAAAGGCTTGAAATGGCATGAACTGCTCAGACTGACATTTTTACTGTGATCAGAAGAAAGTTTCTGTGCTCATCAGTCTGTTTTGATAGATAAATGATCCAAAGAGCGCTCTCCCAGCAGTCCCAAGTAGCATTTGTGACATTCTTAAAGTCAGTTACTTTTCAGACTACCTGCTCTGAGACTACACAGATAAATACTTAATAGCACAGCTTATGAAAACTTCTCAAAGTCAATTACCTTTCCTCTGACACACCTTTTGCTAGTTTTACATAACTGCTTTTAAAAGTGCAAATGCAGTAACCATCATCCATGGTGAACTAAGAATATAAAAAGGCCTATTCCCACATAGAAGCCACTGCAATCTATAACACTATTTTTATTAGCAACCTGCAATGCAGCCAACACATGGAGATGAAGAAGCCTGAAGAAGTAACTGCTCTTATTATTATTATTGCTCTTATGAGTCTCCCATACAGTGGCAGTCAAAAATCCAAATACTTCCTTCAGCTCCAGACTGGAAAATAACTTTGTTGTGCCACACAGTCAAGCAAATGAAGAGCCCCCCTGCCACCAATTTCCTAAACGGATGTCTCAGCAATTATTCTGCAGACTTCTGTTCGCACAGTACCTCACTGAAACAGCCCAGCTTCCTTCTCAGGCATACCCACCCACACAGAAACTCAAGAAAGCACACTCCCAGCAGTTGAAAAAAGGTCAAAAGCACCTCTCCCCTACTCTAACACGTGAGCAAAAGAAGAGCCACAATGACACCAACTTCTTGTAATTCAAAGACAGCTCAATATCCTCCTTCTGGACAGTCTGTAACAACTATCATGGCAGTACAAGATTTTTAATCATAGTAGGCTGAAAAAATACATTATTAAGTAACAATCAAACAGCTCTTATCTTAAAGCCTATAAAGGTTTACAGAGCCCAAGCCTTGATCTGGCAATTGTTCAGCCAGACATAGAAAAACGTGTATGAGACTGTCAGTGGCACAGGGCAAGGAGCCCTGGCTGGAATGCATCTGTTTTTCCATCTGTAAAGGAATTACTGGGGGAAAAGGACTGATAAATAATTGCCTTTGTGTTCAAAGCATCTGATGAACAAACCTCCCCCTTTTCACTATGCAAACAGGAGGGGAATGAGAGAAGAAGAAAGGAGGACCTGCTGTGCCCCCAAACACAGCACTGCTGATAGCAGCTCCCTGAGGCTTCAGCCATTCACTCATTCAGAGACCCAACCTTCTCATCATTACTTGTCTTTGAAAAGGTTACTGCGAGCAATGTGCAAGCATTTGACCATGCTGACACCTGTAAATACTGAGCATTGCTATTTTTGAGTGGTTCTGCAGCACAGCTTTCTTGGGGGGGTCACTACTGGCACTCCATGCCACAGCATCTGAGCAATCTTGGATGAAGTTTAGCAGCTGTGATTAAAGTATCCCCCACTCAGACTGAAGGAAGAACAACTGGAAGCTGTAACAGATTATTTGAGCTGGATACTTTCAAGCCTAAATGCATTTTACACCTTAATTCAATCTTTCCATCCCAGGACCATCTGCAGAGCTGACAGTTTTCAATGTATTTACACAGCACAGGTGCTGGATTGTCCATTTTACACTGAAGTCATTTACTCACTGAGCTGTCCTAGGAGATCATGAAGCACGATTTCCTAGCAGTCACAATGGAACAGCAGGGATCTCACCACACTGCTTGGCACCAGCTGCTGGGATCCTGAGCATGCAGGGTGGATGCCAAGGTGGCATAGAGGTGCCCTGGTACAGAAGAGAGAAGTCAGTTCAGGGAGGCAGGAAGGGGCCAGCTTGATTTGTATTGTCCTGCTCCAGCATCCAACAGGGACCTTTCCAAAACAGTTTTGGCCCCGATATCAACTTCTCCCAATGGAGTGACAACCTCCAGCATTTAAAGAGATTCATCTGCTTCACAGGCCTGAAGAGGCACATTTTGATACAGTTCTCTAAATCAGGCAGAGGTAAACCAAAAAGGGCAGCCAAGTTCTCTGAGCTGGGCAGATGAAGCTGCTTTTATCAAGGATTACTCACATGGACACCGGCTCCACCATTCCTGCTGCAGCATCCACACAAAGAACATAATTCCTTCTTGCCATCCAAATTCAGCACTGCTCACTACAGGAAAAGTAATTATCTGTCAATCATCAGAGAAGTCAGAAGTCAACATAAAAGAAGCAGTTATAGATTTTTTTAAAAAACCAAAAAAACAAACAAACCACAACAACAGACCATGTCATGTACCCATTTATCTAAATTAAAATCTTTATCCATTTCAACGTAATAAGGAGCATAAACCTACTGATCCCATTAAATACAGCTGAAAAACATCTTACAGCAATGCTTTTCATCATAACAAAAGGTTAATCTAATGATCCTGTGCCATATTTTATGGTTATAAGACGTAGTCAAATTTTATTTTTGGGGGTTGGTTTGTTGTGGGTTTTTGTTGTTTTCTATTTTTTTTTCCTTAGGCTTAGTGGGGTTTTGCTTCTTTTTTCAGTGCTCTTCTGCACCTACTTTCCACAAATATCTTATCTCCAACCAAGATAAGAGAAATCTTCATGGTATTTAAAGGTCTGCAGCTTTTTTTCAACTGCTAGCTGATAATAATAGGGAAGCAAGGACTTCAGTGCATTGCATTTTTACTTCTACAACACTACCTCAAATCACAAATTTTCTGAAAGCTCCTATGCTGTTTTCAATAGGGTTTTTTTCCAAATTAAATTTGAATTTTTACTTAGAATAGTTGATGAACAATTAGTTATATCTTTGCAGTTTTCTTCCACGCAGTGCTGCCTGTTATTTAGTGAATAGAGAATATTGACAGTCAATATTGTGGTCAAACAAGGTCATACTGCAGTAATCAAAAGAAAATGTGCAAGTGTATAATACAATGTTATTTCCCACAGCTGATTCTAAGATTTTAGGATAAAGTTTGTTGCATAGCTTAAATTAGCGCCTAATGATTTTTTTTTTTTTTTCATTAGAAGGCATTATCAGAAACAGAGAGGACAAAAACTCAAACTCTTTGCAGGTGAAAAATACTGTGAGTGCTTGCCTGGGTCTAAAACAATCCATTTCAATTATCAGAAAGGATAATAATCTTGCAGTAGAAGTCAGGAACTGCAGCTTACAGTGTTGGAACTTTTCAACCTCAATCCCAGAGCTAAGCAAGTACAAACAGATGGAGCTTCCATGTAAAAATACATAGAATTTCTTCAGATGCTGGCAAATCCATTTTTCCTGTTCCAGCAGCTGGTGATGTGGCTATTTCTCTTCAGTCTTATTTGAATACTTAGATTTTTCAGGTCAACTGATTAGAGAATGCATCCTCCTAATTTATGCATATATAACCACCTGTGTCTTTTTGAGAAAGACTCTAACCCTTGGGACTAGGGAGGGGATAACTGGTATATATGAACTAGTCAAATCTGAAAGATTGTGAATAAAAAAACACAGAGGAAAAAGAATCACAGAATGTAATGTCAGCATTTAGTGCCTGAAAATGGGAAAACTTGAAATGAGGAAAAAACTCCTAAGGGATTATACAGAAGTGAGCACTTGCCTGAATCTGTTCCTTGCTCTTTTCCAGAAGAGTTAACATTATAACATTCTTCAGCTTCAAAGAGCAGAGAAGCATTTTGAACACTAAGGAAATTCAGTTTTCAATTATGACTTCTTAAAATAGAAAATACAGAAATGATGGAGAAAAATATGATGCAATATACACTTGTGCACCTACACAAGGGCAAACAATGTGGAACCTGTACTACAGTTCTCACTGCTTGTCAACAGTACATTGATTTTAAAATTTTAAAAGCCTTTTTCCATAAATTTCAGTAGCTTCAGAGGTTAAAATTGAAAAAGCATTTTTGAGCAGACAGCTTTGAAGTTATAATTTGGTCTTTTCCAATCTCTTAGTAGAAAAGTAGTTTTTCATGATATAGTCCATAGGGAAATCCTCCAGCTTCCCAATGTGACAGTTGGGCTGTAAGCAACCCAGGGAAAGAAATTCAGCATTTTCAGCAGTGCTAAGCATCGTGTTGTGTTCCCATATATAACAAACAAGGCAGGATCATGCAGAAGCAAGGACTCACCATTGATTTTTCCAGGCCTCTTCCAGTCTCTGAAGATCAGCACTTTAACCATTTGCCTCTGTCCTTTACTCTTGCTTTTTATCATGTTATTATGTGAAAGCACATCTTACAATCTTGATCTCTCTCAGAGATGACAGGGACCACAGAAAGCCTGCAATTGCTGAGAATCCACTGGAGCTTTTCTGAACTCTCCTGCAGCAGTTCAGAGAACTGATGTGCCTTCTGTGGATTTGGGCAACTAGACACAGTCTACTCAATGCTTCTTCTTACAACTAATACTTCATGTTATCCTGTGCAAGTATGGTCAAACAGCTTTTTTTAAACAATGGTTGTGAAATATATTGAAACACATTGCAAACATGCACCAAGTTTTCAAAGAAACATTCTTATCATATAAAAACACAAATTTCATTTTCTCAGCTTAAGGACAATTCAGCTGCTAGAAATATTTCCTCTTTATGTTATGATTACTATCTAAATATCAAAGTTAGAACAATCCACTTTTGAAACTGCATAGGGTTTTCTTACTTGAAACAAAGAGCTGAAGTGCTGCCCACAAGAATCCCTAGGACAAAGTTGTACCTAAACTTCTATACAGTGCTGAAGGCTTTCATAATCACAAATTTTTGAAAGATCTTAGAAGGCCAATATTGATAAATTCTCAAAGGAAAAAAAAAATCAACAACAGGAAAACAAAAAACTTTGAAATGCTTCCTTAGTCTATCATTCAAGATTTTTTAGCTTCTTTATCAATGAGAAATTTTGGGGATCAACTGGAGCTGGATGATCTTCTTAGACAATGATCATCTGTACTGAATTCCTGGGACAACTATAAGGCTGGGTTTCATAATTAATTCTGAATCATCTGTTTAAATTTTAAGGAGCGATTCACAGTCATCACATTCACTGTGTGTCAAGTGTCACAACTACATCTGAATTATGCAAAGGAAAAAAGTTGTGTGTGGCAGTCTGTTATTTTCCTATCAGAAATGAAAATGAGTTCACAAAGTATTAGAGATCTTAAGAGCTTATTTAGTAATCACAGCACCTACAACAAGAGACCTGGCATATCCAGGAAGCTCTATAAGATAAATCCTTGTTTCTGTGTTTGGACACTTTTTACAGCGTCCTGCTGCTACAAGCTTTTTGGAAAGTGTTGTATCCCTAAAAACACACCCAAGGCTGAACATTTCCAGGAATTATTCAGCAATCTTTGATGGCAGCTGACCACAGAGACAGTCATTCTCTGCCAAAACAGGATCTTGGGAGATTTTGCTGTGCGTGGCCAGGACTGGGAGCCCAAGTCATTTCCAGACCAGCTGCCAGTCTGGGTTGGTGGCAGCTGCTCCAGTTTGCCTTCCTCTCATCCTCACTGCTGCAGACACACAGACACTGAGCCAAGGAAACCTGCCAGAAATCTCAGAAATCCCACATGCCGACTTCCACTGCACGGATGTGCCACTTGATGCATCCTCTTAAAGGAAGTTGCTGTATTTGTATCATTTCAACGCAATCCAGCACCACTGTGGGATACAGACATGCAAATACTAAGCAGGGATTAGTCCAGCAGCCATCCTTCCCAGTCATTCCACTTCCTCAAGTGCTCCTCACAGCTCTTGCACACTCTCCTATCTCCACAGTTCTCCTCATCACACGCTTGATTTCATGCAGGCTGTCCTGGGACTTGTTCTGCCTAACACTGTTGCTTTTAAACAGAGTCACATTGCAGCACAAAAAGAAAGTGAAGTAAAGAGAAAGGCATGCTCAAGAGCTGCAGAGCAGTTGGAAACTGTGAAAAGGAGGAAAGCTGAAGCCCAATCTGCACTAGAGAAGTTTTGTCAGCGTAGCTGCATCCCAGATCTCAAGACACAGATGGTTTAAACAGCCCTGGAACTAACTGGGGCTTCTGCCATTAGCATTTATGCCAATTCACTGAGCGAACATAATTCTTCTGGCTAAAATATTCAGTTGTGCCAATGCTAGGATTTAAATCCCAAAAAAAATATAATTAAAACCAAACAAACAGAAAAAAAACAAAAAACAACAACAACAAAAACTCCACAAAACTGGAAAAGCACATGAAAGTAGCAAATGAGGACTTCCTGGTTATCCTGTGGTGCTCATGGAAAGTCTGATCTGCTACCTGCCCACATTAATGCTCTGCCTCCATGCAGGAGAAAGCAGATCCAAGGATAGTTCTGTGCATTGTATCACCAGCAGTGTGCCACCCCATGCAGAGTGTAACAAAAACCATGTCCTGATTCGTATAGATCTAAGTTTGAAGGCACAGAATCTGAATTTTAGAAAGACAGTACCCAACCTAAGTGTACAGGTCATCAAGGCAAAGCAGCCTGGCATCCTCTGGTAGAAAAGCATTGTCTGAAAGAAAAAAACCAAACATTTTTCCACCACAAAATCCCGTGCCATGGATGCATCACTTTGAGAAAGTTTTCCACAGATTCTTCCTGCTTTTCTGGCAGCTTTCCTCTCTGTCTTCCCCATTGAGACTGGGGAAAAAAAATTGAGTTCTACTTCCTCTAAAAGGTTGATGCTCTCTTAAAATCTATCTCTATTCCAAAATCATCAGCTTTAAGGACTGTTTTGTTTGTTTTGCTTGAAGTACTTCTTGGCCAAGGCCAATGCACATCATTCAAGGGAAATGGCCTGGATTGACTCAGTTAGTCCTGATAAAGGAAATGTTAGAGAAGTGCTGTTTAGGGCAAACCCAATGCAGAGTTTACATCTGATAGGATTATCCCACGCCACATGGATAATAAGATCAAGGGGAAAAGACCTTTAGTCTCCAAGATGATCAGGTGAGGACTAGAACAAAGACAAATGACGTGGTGACAAGTAGTACAAAAAAATACACTGGGAAATACACAGTAAGACAAATACTATCTAAAATAGCATCAGTCTCCCAAAACTAGTCAGAGTTGAGATTAAACATTAAGTGAATTTTGCCATCTCTCCTAAGTGCTCAGCCACAGACTTGAGCTGTTCTTGTGTCACACAGAATCCTGCTGCAGAGGAGGAACACAGGGACACGTCGCCTTCACTCCTCTTCCAGCAAACTCTTCTGAGACTAATTCTCCCTCAAAGCTGTCTGGTGATCACACAGCAGAAAAATAATTCCCCAACTGTTGGACCAGGGTATAGTCTGAAAATTATGTTTTCTTGCATAAGAGATTGATATAGAGATCTTATCCAGGCATACATTTGAAAATACTGTTTTTTTGTTACTGAACCTTCTTCTTGTGAAAGAGATTCAGAGGGAGATCTTTCAGTGAAGGAGGTTTGAGCCTTGCAGCTGCACACACAAGTGTTTTCAGAGGGCTGTCAAAGAACACATGGCTTCAAAGCATAAGGATGAGTGGGAAGTGGCAGAAACAAGGCTGCAGTTTATGACTGTTCAAGCAAACTAAACTGCCTCTTGACCTCCTTGCTCCAGCACTGCTTTGTGATTCCTACAGGTTTCAAGCCCTTACTTGAAAAGGCAGTTTTTTGGAACACGAGCAAAGCCATTCTGCATTTTCAACCCCCTGTATAAATTTAGTTGATCGCAATGAAAACAAGCCACAAATTGTAAGAAACTAGTGGTACAAATTACATTAAAAATGGGTGATTAGTCACTTCTTTGATTCACTACCAATTAAAAAAAAAAAGAAGCACAAACAGGAACCTTGGCTTTTCTTCACTAGGACTAAAGTACTGTACAAATTTTAAACTTTTTCTTAATACAGAAAATCTTTGGTTGAATGGAACATTTCAGGCACATTAGATCCAAATTAAATAAACAAAGAATGAATGCCAAAGGGTAGGGATGGGAAGTGAGTGGCCCACTTATGGAGGATTCAAGTTCAGATCCCCAGTCCAAGGGGATATGTGCCTCTGAAGAAAGGGTTGTGGCCACGTGGTTATGTGGGATTTTGTCTTTACGGAATACTTACCATCATGAAAATGCCATTCTGCTCAGTGGGGAGCTCACACTGGGGGATGGGATGCTCAAACATCCCACATATATTTATTTCTCACATATATTTATTTATTGAAACAGCTATGAGCATCAGCAGCAGAAAAGATAGCAGGAAACAGCTCCCATGGGCACTATTGTCCAGGACCTGATCCTCTGGGGTTCTTCCATAACATACACAATACAACAGACACCTAGCCAAGCCATTATCCTGAGAGATCTGAACTAGAGGTTCAGACCAGCCTCTTATTTGAGAGGAAACCAAATCCCTTCATCTAGCAAATTGTAGAAAAAAATCACTGTCGTCTCTTCTGGAGAACTGCGAATAGAGGAATGAAATTTTCTCTTTCTCCAGCCAAAAATTATCAAATCATAACAGGTTCACTCTGTGACCACCCAGGAACTGAAGCTGGATTTGGGAGTCATGTGTTATATAAGTAAGTCCATCATCCTGTGATGTTGCTGTTCCTCCTTCCCTCCCCCCCACACCCCTCAGCTAGATTAAAACAGATGGCAGAGGGACATGAAATAAAGAGCAAACACAGGCAAGTGACTAATTTTCCAAAAGGAGACAGAAAGCCAAACCCTTAACTTCAACGTTAGAAGCAGCAAGGAATGCATAATTACCCTCGGAACATCACATTCTTCCACATAAGCAGATGCAGTGGTTGCTACAGATATGATGACAACAAGCAGGGGAGGGATCCTCCAGGCAGGCTTGACAGGCAGTCTGGGACTACACTGCAGTCCTAGAGACAGAGCAGAGACCCTGGCAAAGGAATCACAGTAGGAAACATGAAGGTGGGTTAATTACACCAGGGACATGAGGACAGAACTATTCCAGTGCTTCCCTTTTACCAGAGAGCACTGTCTTCATTCCAGTCCTGCTGGAGTTGGTGCTTCCATCTCTCCTGTCAGCACCCAGTGGCAGAGGGCAAATTCCCCTTCCCTGGCAGCTCAAGGAAGGTTTCAGACTTTGCATTTCAGCTGCTTCAGTGGAAGCATTACATACCTCTGTTGGTTTTGCTCCATGAGCAATAACATGACAGAGCAGACATTTGGAGTAGTAATTTTCAGGGCTAAGTCTATCAGACTTTGTCATTTTAGCCATTTGGGATTATTTCTGCTGGTTGAATGAATTTAAAAAGACATCCAGAAAATTTAAAGCAAGCATAATCTTTGTTGTGCCTGACACAAAGCATACTGCAGCACATCATTCTGCCAACAGGAGGACTTTTTAGACTGTTACACAGCTAAGAAAAGCACCAAATCCTGGTTCAAGGCACAGAAAAGGATTTTCCTTGGCCGTTCTGTAAGAAATTAGAGCACCTGTGCTCAGACATGGAGGTGCCTATCCTCCAGGACTGAGATTTGTTTCCTTCCTGTGTTATATTGATACTCAGGGCATGCTGCAAATCCTATTTATTTGCCTGTGCTTCTCCTGAGGCGTGCCTGGGAGACAGAATTCCACATTAATTTGGTTGATATTAGTTCAATTGATTTATCTGTAATTTTGCAGTTATTTGTTGTCTGTGTTTCTAGGTCTGTTGTGACCTTTTACAAGTGGAAATTATAAATAACTCTAGTCTGTGAAGATTCATGCAGCAAAACCTAAAACAGCTTGTAAGATATTCCTCCAGTTGTCAATACATTTCAGGTCCAGACTGTGCTCAGTACCATGGACTGGACAGCATCACCCAAAAAGGGAATCTTAAGCATTACTTTAGCATGCATATACAAATATTTGCTGACAGATTAAGAACAGGAAATAACTCTGCCTCAGATTTAAGTTGCAGATACAAGGGGAAAAAAGTAAAAATAAGGTTTAAAGCATGCAGAAATGCAGACTGGGTAAGGAGACTTGGCAACCTTGTAATTTCTGCTTCACACTTCAGTCTGCTGACAGACATCTACTTCACATTCCAGGAAAGGCAGGTTTGCTGCAGCAGCCTTCAGCTGGCAAGGACCTTCCCTTACAAACCTTCCCTGCCTTGTCCCAGGGATGCACTGTGGCTTTAGGAGCCTCAGCAAGAGTTATTGGCAGGAAAGGATTTAAAGACACCAGGAATCAAGTGAAAGTGTCCCTCTACCTTTCCTCCTCTGTTGAGACACAGGGTCTCAAGCTCAAAGTACATGTTCCCCATCAGATCCAATTACAGTAATTTCACGAATACAAGCCGCAGCAATTTGACAAAAATTTTGGTGGAAACCCGGAAGTGCGGCTAATAGTCGGGTGCGGCTAATATATTAATAATTTTCTGACATTTACAACCCCAGACGTGCCAGCCAGAGTGCCGAGCCAAGCACCGGCCAGTAAAAGCCGGCATTTCGCAATTGTTACAGTGTTACCGTGTTGCCCTGGCTCCCTGCAGGCAGCACGGGGGGCGGGGAGAGAGGCGGGAGAGCTCTCTTTCCTCCTCTGCTGCAGCCCAGGGGAGGGGGGGGGGGGGGGGGGGGGGGGGGCGCCGCCATTGCCGCGGCTCCGGGAGCCGACGGGAGCCCTGCGCAGCCATTGCCGCGGCCCGGGGAGGGGGGTGGAAGTGCGCGCCGCCATTGCCGCGGCCCGGGGGGGGGGCGGGAAGTGTGCGCCGCCATTGCCGCGGCTCGGGGAGGAGGCGGGGTGCTTTGTCCGCGCCCGCCGCCGGCGCCACAGGCGCGGGAAAGCTCCGTCCCCGCCCGCCGCCGCTGCCGTAGGAGTGGGGGAAGCTCCGTCCCTGCCTGCCACCACGGGGCAGCGCTGACCCGGGGTGACCGAGCCCAGTGGCAGCGGCGGCCGGCCCCGAGCGGCAGCACTGGGCTGGGCCACCTGGCCCCGTCAGCGGCCCCTAGGGGGCCGAGCCTGCACAGCCTTAGCTCAGCCAGTAAACCCCGCCCTCCCGCCGTTCTGTTAATAATTGCACGCGGGTCCTCGCTGCGAACGACAGAGCGGCTTATATTCGTGTGCGGCTTATCTATGGACAAAAACCGAAATATTTGCCAACACCCAGAGATGCGGCTTATACTCAGTGCGGCTTGTATTCGTGAATTTACTGTACAAGCTCATCTTTCTTAAATGGATTTTTTAATCCAAAGCAGCCGTATTTCCCTCTACTCACACTTAGTATGAAGGGTGAAGCTAATTGTCATTAGTACAACATTTGGTCAGTATCTAAGGACACACAGTCACGTTAGGAAGGATTTGTACAAGTTTATAAAGCCTCATTAAAAATTTTAGATCTAATTGGCTCGCAGGTCAGAGTGGCCAACAGAGCAAGGGACTCCTGCTGGCAAGTGAAGTGTTTCATTTCAAAGCCAGCTGAAGCCTGGTGGAAGATGGAAAAGTAGGAGCTTCCTCTGCCCCAGCACAAAGGCTGCTATTGCTGCCTGGAGCAGTTTAAATGCCCTAAATTCAATAAATTCAATCCCTGGCTAATTCTGCTGTCTGATTACTGTTACTGTTTTTTAATTAAGACACATTTTGCTAATGAACCCACATGGAAAAAAAGCAAACACCTTCTCCCATCCCTCTCAGTACTCTCAGAAAACCTTTATTTGAAAATAGTACTTAAACCCTAATCAGCAAGTTTTCTCCCTGTCAATGTTTAAAGAAATATATTTTAAAAAATAAAAAAATAAAATAAAATAAACAGGCCTTAAAATCAAGACCTGTACATTTCTAGCAGTTCAGTCTACATTCAGAACCCCAAACAGCAGACTGAGGATGCCTTTCCCAAAGGTAATCCCAGTCATGTTTCTCCAGCATTAGGCATTTTTAATTATTTTCCAGGTTTTCAAAGGCAGAATAGCCCCATTTTTCAAACCTGGAAGGGCAGGTTAAGGCTGTTGAACAAGAGCAATTACATCGTTATTTTGTAAATCTTAGTCACAAATGGGGGATTAAGGGCTTAGTAACACACACACATGCTCAGGAAAAGCTGAAACACCAACAACGTGCATTTTCCTTGAGTGGCCACTAGACAAATTCAATGTTTACTTCTGTGATAAGGCTGCACAGTCATTTTCACCCATGCCTTCTAAACGTGATCAGTAAGATGATATATGTTTGTGTTTACAGACAAGGAAGTATTTACATTCAGGTCACTTTAATATGCCTGGAAGGGAAGGCAAAAAAGATTTGTAGAAGTGGCTGATTCCTCCAAAATAATAATATTCCTGAGTCCAAAATGAGGCATGCTATCTTAGGTGAACAGCAGCTTCCTTTGTTTACAGAGCTCTTGTTCAACAATCATAAATGATAATAAATAATGAATAAAGTACAAGACAATATTTTCATCAGTCTTAAATTCAGGACAATGTAATGCAATCAAAATTTCAAGTCTTTCCAGAGTTTTCCAACAACAATTGAGTGCTGAAAAAGTAATAATAAAAGACAACACTTTCATCTGCAGTAAGAGGCGCTGCCATGGAATTTGAATTATCAGTGATAAGCTGATAGATTCTACAAAAGGGGCACTGAGTTGCCAGTTCCACAAAAGTAGCCACACAAACATCTGGACTGTAGTAATTCTTCTGAAAATAGTTGCATGCTTAAAATAGTCACTGCTAAACCCATTCCACAAGAGCTAAATCATGCTGCTAAAAGAAAGCAATAAAAATAAACAAACTAAGGTTCCAGGGAATTCCTCTTGTTTTACAATGAATTAGAGGAAGCACTGTAATGAATTTGCTCAAAAATTGACAAGGAAAGGCTAAAGCAGAGGGAGGGACAGCTCTCCTGCATCCTAATCCAGTGCACTGTCTACAGGATCACTTCACACTCCTAAAAGTGAGTTGGTTGCTTGCTGAGGATAGAAGCCAGCCATAGCAACTGACTGAACTGAGTTCCTCTCAAGAAAAAATCTAGAATTATTTCACTCTGGCCATTATCAAAAGAGAAAGAAGCAGCAGTCCTTAAATACTGCCAGTGCTTTGACTCCAGATATTTATTAAGCAATCTTTTCAGTTAATGATCACCCAGTAAAGCTGCACAAATTCCCACCAGTTAGAAAAGGATCCCCAAGCCCCTCGACCAGGAAAGCCAACAAATTTTGTGACTGGCAGTGCTAAGCAGCACAGCACTCTGCATGGCTCTGCCTCCCCACAGAGAGGCATCATTGCTGCACAGCCAGCATATTTCTGCCACTGTGCTTCTCAGAAAGAGCCTCCAAATCACAGCAGCACTAAGGAAACCGATTATTCCTACACACCACTTTTACAAATGTACCCATACTGTCTTCCTTACTCCACAGTCTCAAACTGAAGAATCTTTCAAAAACTATTAATCAGCTTTCATTAGCTCTAAATTGCTTTTTCCTTGCTTGCAACTGAGGACTAATATCCAAAGAGTTAGAAATTTATAAGTTGATTAACCATAATGAGTAACTGTTTTAAAGTAGGATCAACTGCTGAATATCAACAGATATCTTAGATTTTCCCAATAAACTTTTTTCCCTATGTATTTGCACAAGCTTGAAAAGGAAGAATTATTTAGCAGACATTGACCATTCACCAGACAAAAGCATTTGTGTATCTGTTATTTCCTTAGAGGGCAGCTAGTTATAGACAAAAATATCTGCAGAATAGAAATTAGTGTGGATTCAGAAGGTTTTAAGGTGACATTGACATGATGAAAGATCTATTTTTACCTGTGTGAAAACACAGAAAGCACACACATGTTGTGATCAGCTCATGTACAGCACAAGAATCTGCTCAGCATGTGTAAATATCACCACATAAAATACATTTCCTTTCCTTGTGCTTCCATTCAATTACATGTTGGTCAACCAGTGCTAAAAACATTTTTGAGTAGTCAGTAGCATATTAAACACTTCCAGGGTTAAAATATCAAACCAAGTAAGTGAGATGGGTCCAAAGGTATAAACAGTAAATTGGATTCTTTTTCAGCCACTCCAGCACAACATCAAAAAGCTTTAGTTATGTTAATGAAAACAAATTTCTGAAAGAAAAATTACTCCCTAATTTCACTACATAGCATGCAATGTAACACAAGTGCAACTCACTACACTCCAAACTCTCTCAGAGATAACCCCACCTAGGTGTTCATCAAGTAGATCTTACACAAGAAATTGCAGGTCAATACCCACTAGAGGATGACACCTGATCCCTTTTAGAGTAGAACTTGTCACTCACAGTAAAAGCTGCAAACTCCAATTCACCCGCACTCTGCAGGGTACTCAGAAATTCTTCCTGATAAGAATATATCCCCAGAACACAACCAATAATGTATTTATTCACTATTTCCCTGTATTTTCCTTCCTGCAGAGCCATAGGAGGAGTTAGGCTATTTCCACAGAGAGAGTCATTAGCAGAACAAGTAGCATCCAAGTTTTCTGCAGTTTTCTTTGGCAGATACCACAGAACAGCAAAACTTGAGGAAAAGTAGAGAAGTTTTCAGGACTCTTACGTACGTACAATACTTCAATTAGACAATAAGTGAACCATTTGAAGCCTTAAAACATATCAAGCTGTTCCATTTTAGAGATGTGTAAGAGGAAGACGTAAAATGACACTTTCACCACGCAAATTTTTTCTTCTCCTGTTTGTATGCTGTGTATACAAACCAGCACACACCCTAGGACATATGGCAACGTTTCACATTTCTGTTTTCTCTTCAAAACTATGTCCCAGTTAAGAAATCCCACGTTTAGCTAATACACAAGGAATGAGTCACTTCTTGATGGGGGGAATGAGTTTCTATGGGGAAAATCAGCATTATGCCTGGTGAATTAATGTTTGCAACAGTCATTACATTGCTTAGTGGAGCAATGAGTAAACATTAGTGCTTACTTTAGGATGATGGTGTTTAGATTTAACCAGCTTCAGGTCTCCTCTACAAAGCATTCCAGAACAAGTGCTTCTAGCTGGAGGGGAAATAAGTATTTTTAGCCACTCGAGGAACCAGGCTGGAGTTTGAAGCCTGAATAATTTCTAATGATAAGTCTGAACTTCTTGTAAGCTTAGGGTCCACAGTCTTTTAAGATGACAAAAATCAAGGGTGCATTACCTGAATGTTTTTACTTTTCAAACAGGTAACTGCTCCGGGTAAAGATCGTCTTTAAAAGGGAACATGGATTTAATAAACTCAACTGAACAAAACAGTACATCAGAAGAACCTTTCAAATGGGCAACATCCAAGATTCTCATTTCCATTACCCTGTCTGTGCTTGCTCTAATGACAACGGCCATCAATTCTCTCGTGATGACTGCAATAATTGTGACAAGAAAGCTCCACCACCCCGCCAACTATCTCATCTGCTCTCTTGCAGTGACTGACTTCCTTGTGGCAATCCTGGTGATGCCCTTCAGCATTGTCTACATTGTCAAGGAGGCCTGGATCATGGGGCAGGTGGTGTGTGACATTTGGCTGAGCGTGGACATCACGTGCTGCACTTGTTCCATCTTGCACCTCTCCGCCATTGCTTTGGACCGGTACAGAGCAATCACGGATGCCGTGGAATACGCCCGGAAAAGGACACCTAAGCATGCTGGCATCATGATAGCAGTGGTATGGATCATATCCATTTTTATCTCCATGCCACCTTTGTTTTGGAGGCACCAGACAACCAGCAGGGAGGACGAATGCATCATCAAACACGACCACATCGTCTCCACCATTTACTCCACGTTTGGCGCCTTCTACATCCCGCTGGCCTTGATCCTGATCCTTTACTACAAGATCTACAAAGCAGCAAAGACATTTCACAGGAGAAGCGTCAGCCGGATCGTGAGGGAGGAGGGAGTGAATGGACAAGTCCTTTTGGACGCAGGTGAAAGAAGCACCAAATCAGCTTCAATGCCCAGCACAACAGAGAAGACCTCAGATGCCCTGGTGAGCTCCGATAAAATCAACATCACCCTACGAAGCCCCAAGTCTGAATCCAAGCACGAGAAGTCCTGGAAAAAACAGAGAATCTCCAGCACAAGAGAGAGAAAGGCAGCAACAACACTGGGTTTGATCTTGGGGGCGTTTGTGATCTGCTGGCTCCCGTTTTTTGTAAAAGAAGTAGTTGTTAATACCTGTGAAACATGTCACATCTCAGAAGACATGTCTAATTTCCTAGCATGGCTGGGATATATAAACTCCCTTATTAACCCTTTAATCTACACAATCTTTAATGAAGATTTCAAGAAAGCATTCCAGAAGCTTGTACGGTGCGGGCAATACCTTTAGGAGCATTTGTTCATATGAGGAGAACATAGTCATTGTTTTTTAACCTGTATAAATTTATATAACTGAGATGGCATTTGTTGTATTTAAGGCAAAGCACCAAGACTCTCCATTTACATTATAATGACTTTTTTTTGTATAGGTAATATTGGGAGCATTAACTACCCAAGTTTTAAAGAGATGGATCATCTGGGATTGGATTTGCTCTAAAAAAGCGGTAGCATAGTGTGGCTCTGATCCAATTGGGATTTGCACAGCTGCCTAGCTTGAAGCATAAGGTATTAGCTTATATATGAAGGAAATTTGCATTTGAAGTAGACAAAGAAACAAAACTTTTCTAAAAGTAATTCTCAATCATCAATGAAATATTAAGTATAACAACTCACACATTTTAAACCCTACTGATATAAGATAGAAAATACACCATGGAATTTCCATGTGATTTTAACAGTCTGGCACAGGCCTGCAGCATAGAGCCAAGCCATTCACAGCCAGGAGCAGTAACTTTAAATATATTTACCATCATCCTATATCAGTCAGCTGAGGGAGCTGCAGCCTTGCCTTGTCCCATAGATGGACTTTCCTGTGTTACACAGCACCCCAGCAGCAGGCAAGGGGCTTTCATGGGTTACCAGTTTCCCAGCAAGCCAACGTTGGGAGCCCTCTGCCATTGCAGATGTGAGCACATCCCCAAGGGAAACAGCCAAACATCTGGGGCACCTCCAGTGAGCTGGGTACATGGAGTGCCTGGTGCTCTGAGGCACTGCTTCTGTGGGGAAGGGGAGGCTCATAAAGAGCAGCTGGTTCTCCTTGTGGAGATATTAGAGGGGAGAGAAGCAGGAGACACTCCTTCCTCCATGTCCTCACACCCGGCCAGGCACAGAGCCTGTGACCTGCAGCACCAAACCAGACACAGCTCATGCCAGGGCTGAGCACTGCTGACACGGGGTGGTTTAGTGAGGTTTGAAGAATTGGGGCTGACAACTCCAGCTCAGCATGTTCAGCCCTCCATCCTCAGAAGCTTGATGCCCCCGAGCCTTTTCTCAACTCCCCCAAGCACCAGGATTGTGCTCCACTTTCCAAGCAAATGAGAAAGCACCACAGTGCTGGCAGTGTGGGTCTCTGGAATAGGCTGTGCAGCGCCTTCTGCAGCAGGAAAAGAGGGAGTGACCTCCGTATGCACTGCACACCTGGGCAGGGGATCCTGGGGGATGCTCACTGAGAAGCTCACCTCTAAACCCCTCCTTCGCCCAGAGCATCCATCCATATCCCCATTCCCAACAGAGTTAAAAAGGCATTGCAGGAATTCCAGCCCACCCTAACTTATTTAGTCAAAGATGACCTCTATGAACAAATCCCTTCCAAGGCCTGAAAGAGCAAGCTTGGCCAATCCTGACTGACATGCTCTAGATGCCAAGCCATGAAATTGTTAAGACTCACACCAAAGCCCAGGTTTTGCACTTTTCAGGACAAACAGAGTCAGGTTGTGTCACTAAGAGCCCAGCTTCAAATTCTTTGTCAGACATTCAGTGCTGCCCCACAGGAACAGGGACTACAAACCCCACTGTCAGCAGCAGCAATCTCCTGCAAAGGTGTTCCAGTTTGGCACCTGGGCCACCAGCCTAGGGACACCACAAACGAACTGAGATATGACAGCACCACAGTCACCTTTAGTTTGGGACAGGTGTCACTGGCCCTTGAAGTTGTTCTTCCAAGAGACTTTCAGTGTTTGCATTAGACCAAAAAAAAAAAAGAAAAACACTGGAAAAAAAAAAATCACTGTCATTTCTCTCTTCCCCTCTCCTCCTCTGTATTACAAACTCTGGAGTTTGTAATACTTTTGTATTTCCCCCGCTGGCTACCAGCTGACACAATAGCTGTGAAAAGGGTTTCCTGCAAGATTACGAGGTTTGAAACTTGAGATACGGAACTAATTTGTTTCTGTCACTTGCAACTTACTGCATTCTGCTTTCACATCGAGGTCCAAATGAAATGCTATGCAGAATTACCAGAAACGGTGCATTTGCTTTGCCACTGACTTTAACCCAGCCAGGAATCAAATGGAAAGCTCACTTGTAACACCATGGAGCTCTAGCACAGCAGTGGCACAGCTAAATTTTGAAGATACTGGGATGCGACAGAGTGGAATTGGCTCATGCTCAGTGCAAGCCAGCACACTTTATTACCATTGCAGTCAGAGCACAGCCTCTGCAGCCCCCATGACCTCAGCACTGGCTGCATTATGCTGAGAGACAAAATTGCTCTCAGCATCAGCTGTGCTCTGCTGTCTCCAGAAAGAGCCATGGAATTTAGCTTTCCAAAAGGATTAGCAGATTAGCAGGAGGTAGCACAGAAAACCCCACTAAACCATCCACTCCTGAAGACCTCTATTTCCCACATTTCCTGAGTCATAACCCTGGGTGTCTCAGGGGGATCCATTTCTCTCCCCCTGCCTCTCCCTTTAGGGCTGCTGGAGTACAGACTATACTGTTTATCCTCTTACTCGTACAATGTTTGACAATATCTCGTGAAATTAAATTGAAAGGAAAAACAGGGGCTGCTTTTCAGGAGAAAAGATACTTTAAATATTCATTTAAATAAGAATGGGTGAATCTCAAAGAAGGAACCACGTGTAGATAAACAGAAAATAGCTGTCATTTATGGACTATTAACAGTATTATACTCTGAAACTAATTAAGCTGCTAAACATTTCTCAAGATCCAGGGGTTGTTTCTTTTTGTATTGTTTTCACTGAGCTGTACCTGCTCACCTTTCAACACAGTGATGGGAGAGGCAACTACACAAAATCCGATCCAAGCAAGTGGGCAGTTATTCCATTAAAAGCACTTGCGGCTTGTGGACCATCATTTCTTGGTGTCTGACTGCGACTCGTCACTCGTTCCCTTACAGAACCCACTGTGCCAAACACTTCCCCACACAGTATAATTTCATCTCTAGCATTTACCCATGCATGTGATGCATCCAGAAAAAAAAAAAAATAATTCCCCTTTCAAAATGGATAGAGGTTCAGATGTCTGCAGGACGCTGCTTTCCCTCCCCATGAAGCACACAGGCTTCCACTGGACCTTAGCACCAGGTTCAAGGAGCACAATAGAGCAAGATTTTATGCACTGGAGCTAGGATTTTTTTCTGTGCCCTGTGAGAATTCAGTCTCAGCAAAGAGAAAAAAAATGTGTCTGGTTTCCCACCTCTGTTAGAAGACTCTGTGCATATTTCACAGAAAGGGTTTACATGTACTCCAGTTTGCACAAAGCTTCCTGGGTCCCTATCCCTGCTGCAGCTGCCCTCCCCACCGCTGTTTGCTGCCCATGCATCAGTTTAGATTTCTTCCAACACCCAGAGAACTGGATTTGGAGCAGCTGACCCACTCCCACTTCAGCTTTAGCAGAGAATGGTTCCAGAAGCAGCTGTGAACACGATATCCAGCTCAGGTGGATGGTTTTTACCAACAACAAGCAGTTAGATACACCTCATTATGCTGTACTCAATTTTTTTTGCCTTTCCTCCCTACCAGATCTTTATTGGTGTCCTTTCCTCCTGAGGATGGCATATCCCTTACAAAGAGCTTGGGGACTCAAAAATGCGTTTGTTTCAGTGATGCAGTCACACTTGTTAGCACATGACTGTACCACCCAGAAACACCCACCTCATCCAAATGTGCTTTTGGCAGTCACTGTCTTCAGCTGGTGCCTGATTGTTCTCGGTGCTGGGGAGGTGCACGGGAATAGCTCCCTGCCAGATTATTTTCTCCAGCAGTTACAAACTCAGCACATTATTTGTAGGCAAGTACACATTACTATTCAACCTTTGAACGTCAGATTCCCCTTGCAGAAGAGAAACAGAAAATCACTGCTGTAGCTGCTGCAAAAATAAAATTAAAAAAAAAAAAATAAAAAATAGAAGAACAAAAAGGGCTTTTTGAAACTCTGCAAACCAAAGAGTAAATCCTGCAAGAAAGGGAGAGGAAATCCTTGCAGCAGACTTGTAAAGATTAAGAAGAATCCTAATACTTGTGTCAATCCTACTACAGGGAAAGTACCACCAATAGCAGAACTGCTAAAAATGACCAACAAGATGTTGGTATCTCCTCCCCTGTGAAACCCTGAAATTTATTAAACTAAGTATTTTTTTTCATATTTTTCATTGTCTTCTGAAGAACCAGGATCAAATTTTTTATTTTGCTCCTCAACCAGGAAAGCTAAACCTCTAAAAGAAACAGAAATGGCTTTTTGATTTAGTGTTTCTAGCCATCATAAAGTAACTCAAAAAAATTAAATCTTTGATGATACTGATCTTGTCTAAGAGGAAAGATTACAGAGAACAGAACAAACAGAAGTCAGCAGCAAGGACTGTGAACAGTCAAGGTTACCAGCTAAATTCAAAACAGACTTCCTGGTGCCCACACATAATGGAAACCAGTGACTGAAAGCAACTTGATATCCTCACTTTCTATCCTAACTTACTAAAGTATGAGTTTCATAAATTTCAGTTGTTTACTTCACATTCAAGTGAGTTACTTCTTAAGAAAGAATTCTGCAACTCAGGAAGATTTCAGAAGGGAATTTTTTCAGGCAAGGAAAAAGTATGGTGTTTCATAGTACAATTATGAATTTAAAATCCTGGTTGGGGCAGTGTGAAGTCAAAGATGCTGCTTATTGAATGCTATTGCTTTTTATCCACTAATAGTTCAAACCAATTGTATCTACTCTCGTTTATAATATAATACTATGATATATATTATAGTACTAAAATTATTTAAAATATCATTTTGAAGGTATTCATTGCTATGCACTAGATGGGTAGCACTAATAAAAATTAGCCTCTCTCTCTCTCCACTTTAAAGCAAGATACCTCATATACATGGGTGATACTTTCCCCCTCACTAAATTAAGACTTTTCCTTTCTTCCTGTACACCCATTTATCTGAAACTCAGAGCTGTATTTCATGGTTTGGGTTTAAAGATGAAAAACATGTTTAACACCACAAAAAGTGCTAACTGCTAAGGTAATGCTAGAAGAGCGATTAATCTTCTCACTTTCAGTTTAGATCATGACTGGTGGTAGACATTTAATGCAATAGCTTGTTCTGTGCTGGCACTACTCCAAGATGCAAAAGCTGTGGTTAATTTGTATGACAGCAAGCGTCTGCTAAGCAATTCACTCTTGGCTAAGCTTGGCTTCCCATCTTCCACAGCACAAAGCTGCATGAAACAGTCCACAGCCACGAAACAAGGAATCAGCCAGTTTGCACTCCAGTTGTTTCTAGTCTGGTAGTCTATCTGGAAGATAGTTATCCCACAAACACACACCACTAACCAACAGCAGCAAAGTTGTGCTGCATCCACAGCACAAAAAAAAAAAAACCTTTCACATTCATCTTCTACTTTGGAGGCAGCCTGAACTGATTCATGGCCAGGTAGGCTCAACACAGAGCAGCACTGCTCTCCAGCCAAATACAAAAAGATCCCTTCAAGGAGAATGCCAGTGATTGGCAAAACAGCATTGAATTACCTCAACAGCTCTGGTCAATACAAGGCTTGCATTCTTTGTCATCAAAAAGTTCACCTCTGAAGCTTGAGGTGATCCATCAGCTTAGATATATGCAAAAATACTGGAATTTAAGGTAAGAAAAATTCAAGCTAAATGTTTTCAGATTAGGGATTTGTCTTCCACAGCTACTTTAACAGCCAGTAAACTGCGGTCAGTTTGAACCCAAAAACAGTTTCCCAAGCACGATACATCTGTAACAGCTAAGCAGGATTTCATTTTCCACACACAGAAATATAAGATATGTTACTACTGGACTGTTTCAAACCTCTTTTATCGACGGTGTCCTGCATTTGGACGAGTATTTCTTTCATCTGGTTTTCAAAGTGTGGAAGCAATACTAATTAGTTCATTATCTCAGGTAAGTCTTATCTTATTTTTATAGTCAAAAAAAACAAAAGCTAAGGGAGGAAGGCAGACAGTACCTTAACCTAAGGTCCTAGGGTGGAGGACAGAAGGGGAGGGGAAGGGAGAACAGGAATCCCTTTGCTAACAGCACAAGGAATCACACACTACTGTCGGAGGGATGAAAACGAGAGCTATGGAGCAAAGCAAATTGGGGAAGGAGAAGGAGAACAAGGAGAGAAAGACTGAGCAGTTTTCTCCTTATAGGGCCTGGCAGCCTTGAAATAAACTTGCTTGAACTCATCACAGCTCAGATCCAGCTAGCAGAAGTGCCAGTTCACTTTGGAGCTGCCTGGCACCTCCCGGAGCTGAGAGAGGGAGAGGAGGTGGTTTTGCCACCTCCATCCCACTCAGGGTCAGAGCAGCACTGCACAGCCTTCCAAGACTTCTCCAAGATCCTTCTCCAAGACTGCTGTGACAACTCTGGTCAGCACCAGCCGTGCTCAGCCAGTGAGCCTGGGGAACTGCAAGTACTGGCATGTTGAGAGGTACAAACAGCAGAGAAAAAAAAAGGAAAAAAAGTAGTAGTAAGAAAGGATATAGTAAAATCTTATCTACATTCCAATGCCCTCCCTCCTTCTCAAGAGCCACCTCAAGTACTGAACTTTGTCCTTTGCTTTTGACGTGACAGGGCTAGATGCTCCGCTTGCTTTGTATTTCAGAAGTACAACTTAAACAGCCAAACCTCTACCACGTTTCCCACTTTTCTCAGTTAAATACCCCAGTGTATGCCAATCCTCCCCAGTCCCTGCCAGCCTGGCCCTCGCCCGTGTCTCCAGCTCACTGAACACGGTGTTAAAGCACTCCATAACAATTTACTCCAGCACTCCTCTCTTTCACTTCACTGGAGAAGAATAACAAAAAGCAAATGAAACACCCTCTGAGTTCTAAACCTGCAAATAGGGCATAAAATAGAAATAGAAGGAAGTAGTCTAAATTTAAGAGAAAAATAAATCAAGTGATACTCCTCTGAACCACCCTTTCTATTCACCCCACTTCACGCTCTCTTCTCACCCACAGCACACTGCACACTGTGAGGGAAGGGGAAAAGTCATTTCAGTAGCACGTTTGTCTTATTTTGTATGGTTGGGCTAAAGAGCTCTCATTTAAAGATACTTCGGGGGAACAAGGAAGGCTGGAAATGACAGTGCTTTGCCTTCTCTCATGCTCAGCTGTACACAGACCAGAAGGGAGCGAGGGGTTATTGACTCAGGTGCAAACAGCACGGATGGAAGGGGAGGAGGAGGGAGCAGCTTGCACTGAGGGCTCTGTTCTCCCAGAGAACGGCTCTGCCTCGGCCCTGGGACACTCCGTGAGGGGACAGCCCCAGCGAGCAGCAAACCCGAGCACACATCCAGCGGGGAGGGATCGGGAGGCGATCTGGGGCCGCTCCCGGCCTGCCAGGCCTGCAGGGCCGGGATGTGCCGGGATGAGCCTTTTCCTGGCGGGCGGGTCCCTCTAGCGGCACTGAGCCCGGCAGCGGCCCCGGCCGAGCTCCCGGAGCCCGGGGACATCCCCGCGGTCACAGTCCCGGCTGCCGAGCCCTCACACCCTCCTGGCTCGGCGGGCCCCGCTCCCCTGTCCCAGCACGGCACCCCCGGCGTGGGGACGGACATGAGGAGAGCGGGGAAACCATCAGCGCCATCCTCCCTCTGCCAGCAGGAGTCTCAGAGCCCCGCACAGGGTTTATCAGACCATCAGTTGTAAAGGAACCACAAGGATCATCGAGTCCAACCCCTGGCCCTGCACAACAATGAGCTTTGTCCAAGCGCATCTTGAGCTCTGGCAGGCTTGGATCTGCAGCCAGTGCCCCATGGAGGCTGTTCCATGCACAGCCACCCTCTGGGTGACTTCACCTGACATCCAGGCCACTTTCTGCTCCTCGGCACGCTCCATGCCATTCCCTCAGGGCTGGATGCCAGAAGGGAGCTGTGCCTGCCCCTCTGTTCCCCTCATGAGGGTGTTGAAGCCCACAGTGAGCTCTCCCCTCAGTCTCCTCCAGGCTGAGCAGGCCAAGTGACCTCAGCCATTTGTCAGAAGGCTTCCTCTCCAGTCCCTTCACCATCCTCCTCTGGACACTCTCCATATCTTTTTTAGATCAAGACACACAAAAATGCTCTCAGGACTCGAGCTAAGGCCACAGCAGTGCGGAGCAGAGCAATCGCCTCCCTTGAGTGCCGGTGTTGCTGTGCCTGGTGCACCCAGTGTCTGCTCAGGGAGAGGTAGGTGCACCACACACACAAAAGGAAATAAAACATCAGTGAAATATTGATTTGCATAAGGAATCATTACTGGGACAATAACCTGAGAGGAGCCACTGAGCACAGAGTGGGTTGAAGGCAGGGTTGGTGAACAAGGGAGCTGCAATACAGCTTTTCTCTGGGTTAACACTCCCATAGCATGAGGCTCCCGGGACAACCTCCCAACGGAGGTTTCCAAAAAAGAGAACCTGACATTTGCTCCCTCTCACAGCTGCTGCTTAGTGAGGTAGTAAGTAACATTTTGTGAGCTGAATGAGACTTCAGGGCATTCCAATTAAAGTTGGGAAGTCCAGGGAGTTCAGCGGTGTGTGCACAACCTCCCAAGCAAAGGTCAGAAAAGACTGTCATTTGAAATGGTGAGCAGAAATACCTATGCAGTTGGAAAATGTGAAACACCAGAGATCAGGTGTGCTGGTCTGGCACCAAAGACAACCCATGGAAGTGTTTTTTTCTGAGAGGAGCAGCTAGGCTCCCTGTATGTCTGACAAAAACCAATCAGGGATTGGTTTTGAAAACTGACACTGAAAGAGATGGACACGCCTCTGTGAAATTGAATTTCAAAACAAACCAACCCTGGGAAAGCCCTCTTTCCTTTCTGGCCTCTCAGAAGGTAATTAGCCTGGCAGGGTTTAATATCAATCACTACAGAAATAGCCACTCAGCTCTCTAAAGTAATGACATTAATTATAATAACTGGTTTTGAATTGGTCTTGTATGTGTTTACTGGACTAGAGGTTTTGTTCACAGTTGCTCTTTACCACTTTTTGATATTGCACAGTACTGTATAAAGTGGCCAAAACTCTCATTTCCAAAATCTGCAGCCCCCTGCACAAGCAAAGTCCAGGGCAATGGAGAATTATGCTCTGGAATTATAAAGTGGTCAATGACTGGAATTTCATTCTAGGAAAGAAAAATTATGCTGAAGTGTGAATAACTGAAGTCTTACTGTCTTCATCCAATTTCTGTGAATTTCTATCAATGGCATGTCTGAATTTGGTGGAATACTGGGCAGCTGTACATCAATGCATACTCTAGGTACTGAGGAGAGGAGCTTTAAAGTCTCAGTTGAGACCAGAACATGTACACAAAGAAACCCATACAGACCACACAAATATTTGTACCTGAACATGGAGCTAAAGTGTCACAAGCAATCCTTTTCAGAGTTAGAAATTAACAAATACAAGGGATTCATGATGGCAGATTTTTTTCTGAACAAGAGGAGAACTCATTAATTGAAAAGGTTCTTTCTAATTCCCTTAGCATTTTTCATGTTAAGAAATTGACTCTTGCATTGCCTAACCATTGATTTATACCCAAGTGCTTCAGCTGGTTCCTGTCAGCTGCCCAATTCCAATCCTGTTTCTGGAAAAGTGAATCTAGACTTATATATGCAATTCACTTGCAGTTTGAATTTTCTTTTTCTTTTTTAAAAATACAGGTAGCACAAAAGCTACAGAACTACTTGAGCTGCTTTGCAAAGCAGAAAGAAAAATTATGACAGATTTTCTGACTCTTGTGCTTCTGTCAACATCTTTTTTCTGTCCTATATGCTTTCTTCACTGTCATACAGACACAAAACAAACAAAACAAAATCCCACACAAACAACTTCACCAGACCTGGAAATTTCTTTCCAAGTTTTGTTGGCTTCTAAGGGGAAGGGAAAAACAAATAAAACAACGATCAAGAAAGTCAATCTAAATCTTTCATCACAACTGTGAGGCCAGTTACAGTTATTTATGCTGCACTTCCCAGGGAATACACTGTGGCAGTATGATCCCATATCATTCCCTTCTGCTGTGGAA